>NC_088980.1:119301762-119609679 GCF_963932015.1 Anas acuta | reverse complement strand
AGTCAGGTTGTGCAAGCATTTCCCTTATTTTTCTGATAACAATTTCTTCTTTAAAAATAAAAATACTAGATTTTTTTGGTGTTCTTAGCATAACAGGATGCTTTATTCTACTGTTGCTGAAGTAAAGAACTGACCTTTGACATACACCCCTCCCCTTACACCCCTACTTTTGCCCCTCTTCCCCATCTTCTGGATTTGGCCAGGCTAAGTGGCATAAAAATTAAATTGAAGCAGACCAGCAAAGTCATTGTTCAGGAACAAAAGCTTGGACTTGGGTTGGACGGTGAATCAGGGTTAAGTGTTTGTATCATTTTATTCTGGCAAGCTGTTATCATAACATTATAGGCTAAGGTGGCTCAGATAGAGGTCTCTTGATCTCGCGGTGGATATCTGAAAGATCATCTGGTTTATGGAGTTTTCATCATTTGGGGCAGAGATGTCACAGATATTTAACCTGAAACACAGAACATTGTCTTTTAGATTTGAGAAGGCATCCTTGATTCAAACTGTTTACTCATAGTTTCAAGTCTGTTAATAGCCCACATTAAAGGACGGTTAATTTTGAGGTATCCACTATGTAACTCCCATGTGAAATGTGATGAAATCTACTTGCAATAAATTCAGGTGTAATGAAAATCCTCTTTATTATGAAGTCAAATTAAAGCCTGTATCTGTTCAGTGCGTTGCAGTGGTTTTTATTCTGTTACCCTGCAAAAGACTTTCTCTCTGGAATGTAATAAAGACCTAGGAAGTTTCCCTAAACTGAAGAGCTGATAAAAACCTCAGTCACTCCCACAGTCATGATATGAAAGCACAACCACTGGCAAAGTTCCTGGCAGCTCTGTGGTAAAGTAAATAAAGAATTTACTGCTACTCTTTTTGATTCAAAAGTGAAAAGGAAAGCTTGACAGTCCTTCTGTGACCAGTAGAATGAAAAGGAGCTATTCCATGTCTTTCTAAGAACACAAAATCATGCTGATACTAAAGACAGCCATGAAAGAAAAAAAACAACAACAAAACTTGTTGTTGGAAAGGAGGGGGGGGGGGGGGGGGAGAGAAAGGGGAGACAAGGGAAAGGGAAGAAGGAGTGCTGGCGAAGACCCTAATCCTTCTACTTGTGCACCAGAAAATCCTATGAGAGGTAGGTTGTGGGGAAGGAATTTGCAGGTGGCTCCGCGCTGTTTCACATGTCCCTGAATTAGAGATAATGAGGAAACAAGTGGTAGAAACAAAAACTTGAGCAAGGTTGAGATAAAGTAAATTGGCTACAGTGTTAAAGATGAGCTTTGGGCAGTGGTTAATTGCTGTCTAGCTCCAGGTGCACGTCTGAGGGTTTCTAACCAATTGTATGATAGATTTGGGCACGTGGACAGAGCGTGGGGCTATGGGGAAAGTATATGTAGTAGTGAAAAAGGGCAATAAATGTCTCCTGTTCAAGAGCCAGTAGTGAAAAAGGGCAATAAACGTCTCCTGTTCAAAAGCCATCAGGAGTCCATGTCTTGCATCCCCTCAGTAGGTGGATGCTATAGGCCACAATTATTATTAATGCATATGAGCTGTACTTATGAACTGTAATTTGTTACAGGGAGTATAACCATCCCTAATGTTTTTGGTGGTAAATTATGGCTTTCATTTGAAATTCCTGATAAATGACTTGGGATGGAAGAGATTCTCTAAGAAAGTCCAGGGGTAGGGACAGGATAATGGCTGCCCCGGAGCAGAAGCTCATTCTGCAGGGAAAACCTGGGGTCAGGGCTTGTGCCTTCAGATGTTTTTTGGGGAAGATAATGGCATAACAATCCAGGAAAGCCCACTGCCACTTTGGACCAGTTGCAACCAGGGAGATTCCTTAAGAAGGCTTTCCTGATGGCAAGGGGAGAGATGGCAGGGTTGTAGGAGTGGATGTTTGGAGCTTGTAGCTCCTGTAGGAAGGCCAAATGTCTATCCTATTCCTCACTCCTTGTGTAGTTGCAACATGTTTGTTTCTGGGATATGTTGGGTTTACTACAAATGTATAGGACCATTGGCTTCTGATGTACCGGTGTGCTAAGTCATTACAAGCATCTTAACCATGCTGCTGGACATGAGAAACCATAGTGCTGTCATGTTACTGTCATGTTAAAGTAGCTTCCCTGAGGAACAATATATACATACACTAGGTATCATAATACCATTTTGCCTGGAAAATGTTAGGTGAATTGGGTGCTTCATAGGTACTCTCAGGTTTCTGTCCATTCCATTAGCATATGGCTTGAATTCTGCCTAGCTTTACTGAAGTTGACAAGTAGTTCATATTTTTCTTATTAATAAAATTAATAAAATATATAGGATATATAACTATATAGTGCTTTATAACTGGCTATTTTTTTTTCAGTCACTACCATAGCGTGATAGAATTTCATTCACTATAGTCAGTGATTAATCCTACACAAACTGTATATTGTTTTATCATGTTACTATTGCCTCTACTGTACTACTCATACTACTTAAGAAGCTTGCTTAAGTAATTGACAATGATGTGGGATCAAATACAGTCTAACTGGTTTGCAAGTAATAACCATGGTGTGATTATTTTTTTAAAAGTAATCAGAGAGCAACCTGGTATTTAAAATGCTTAGTCTATATTTAAAATGCTTATTTCATATAATATATATAAAGTAATTATGTAGTTACACATGACACAACTTGGGTTGTGGAATTTTATGACATAGTATTTTACTTCCTTTTTAGTAAGTTAATGTCCTAAAGGCAGTTCAATTGCTTTACCATTTTTGAAGTGTTACTAATTAAAGACAGTTGAAACAGCATATCTGAATCTAACCACAGCAAAAGCTGGAGGTGCAGAAATAAATAGCTGATTTGATGAATAATCTCAGTGTTATTGGTGTAGGCACATCCAGACTGTCAATAGTTTGTTTAAGAATATTTGCTTCCACAGCAAATGTAAATTGAAGTCCATTCTTCTTGTTAAAGCGGTCAGAGAATAACACAGAGTTTTGTCCTACTCTTGCTTCAGGCAAGTAGGAGGCCAGATCTCTTTTTTCTCCTCTAAAAGGTATTGAGCAGGGATATGCCTCCCATTAAGGAGAGCACAGGGGCAGGGAGAGAGCAAAATCTGGTGCCAGAGGAACACAGCTAGAAAGAATGGGCAGAATCAAAGTCCTCACAAATAAGGATGGTGATATCACTGGCAAACTTTTTCATCTCCATGTTCTGTTGTCCTGTTTCATTCTTTAGAATTTTACTTTTGTCTTTGCAGTCTATCCTTCCCATTCCATTTCATACTGAGATAATCAATAACAGAGGTGTAAAATTTGTTGGGAAATAAACAAAGCAACCAAAACTAGGGCATTGTGCACTGTACGAAGTTCTATGTTCAGCAGCTCATTGGAAACATGCAACATTGTTTGTTGTTGATCCAATTTATAGTTTTTATATCTGTGCTCACCCAGAAAAGAGTAATTTTAGCCATTGGGCAGGACAGCATTGCTATGATGACTAATGAAAAAGCCCTTTGTTGATAATTGGGCATTGACTCTTCCCTTGTCCTTCTGCATGAATTCATACACCATACTGTCCTCCATTTACAAACTCATACTGTGGAACACACTGTCTTCTAATAGCTGCTCTTTGAAATTATGGCCTCCTTTTCATCATTTGCAGAAGCAGAATGTATTTAAATCCTTGCACTCCCAGAGTTAAGAAAGGCACTGTTCAGAGCAGGGCCATGTTGCAACAAAGGGGCAGGAAGGGTGAAGCTAGGTTCCCTGTGCTATAAATCTGAGCACTGTGGGTGTAGGATGTGCAGAGTGATAGTTTGCAAAAGGAGATGAAGATTATAGCTGTTCTCACAAAAGCAGAGCAGACTTTCCGAGTGAACAACTGTAACTGATCTTTTTAACTCTTGATTTGGATCATGCATCTAACACTGCTCACCTTTTTCCTTTAAGAAATCTAAGCATACCCACCACTGTTCCCCAGATGAGTCTACCTGCTGTATGAAGAATGTAGATAAATAAAAGCAATTATCTGCCTTGGTGCATTACTCTGAGTTTGCCTATGACTTTTTCCTGGGTCACATTGAATTGGATGACTTAATGGCAGTGGACAACAGAAGTTTAAACAGTTGCTTTATGGAAAAACTCATTTAGATGACTGAAAACATATGTATGGTTGAGTTTATAGATTAAGAAAGGAAAAATCTGTATTTTACAGATACCATAGATGTATTTTTATAAACGTAAAGGATGTTCATACAAAGTATGTGCTATTTCTGTATTTATTTGTTTTTCTTTGTAGCAAAATAAATGCATGGTTCTCCTGTAAGCCTAAAAGCGATATCTTTCTTCCTCACTGTATAATTCTTGATCTGAGTGGCAGGGAGTCTTGTGAACCATTTTGAGCCAATGTTAATTTTATAAATTGCATTCCCTTTTCCACTATTCCCGTGAAAAAGGTATTCAGCTAGATGAACACTCTTGGAAAATTTTAATAGGACCCTTGAAATCTGCTTGAATTCAGCTTCTTTTTAAAAAATCTCTTTCTAATGGAAGCTGTGAAAGTATCAGAGATTTTTATGCCTTAGAGGCAATTTTTCTTCCATACATAATGGTGAAACTCCACTGTTATAATATACGGGTGTCTAAAATATTCTCTTTGTAAAATTGAAGTTCCTGCTTAGAAGTATGTGAGTTGGGCACTTTTTGTTTGTTTTGTGTGACTTTTATTATTCCTATTCAGTATTCAGATGACTTTCATAGCATTTTCTGTATTTGTTTTTCAGTCTTTCCCTGGCCCAAGTCTTGAAAGTGAAGATTTCAACATACCTCCTATAACTCCTCCGTCATTGCCTGACCACTCACTGGTACACTTGAATGAGATGGAGTCTGGATACCACTCTCTGTGTCATCCAATGAACCACAATGGCCTCCTTCCATTCCACCCACAAAACATGGATCTACCCGAAATTACAGTTTCCAACATGCTCAGCCAAGATGGGACACTGCTTTCCAATTCCCTCTCTGTGGTAAGCATTTTTAGTCGTTCCCTTCTGTACTGCTGTAAGTTGTAAAAATGTGGATATACAGACCTGGGGCCATGTCCTGCACCACTGAAGTCATGGAGTAAGGTGGTCTGGCTCTGGTTTTTACATCATTACTGACTCTGAAATATATCTCTCACTGGAGGCAGTGGGGTTTTACAGATGAATTCATCAAAGCCAGGATGATACCCACTGCCTTGATATTACCCTGCCTTACAAGGATGTAAATAATGACAAAAGCAGGCCCAATGCTTTGATTTCATTGGAGCAGGATTTGGATCCAGATGGCTGTTGTTCTGTATTTTTTCTTATGAGGCTCTTTCCATTCTAATTTGCATGTACTGAGAGATGTACAAAAATTTAATATCTTCTTTCTTGTTTACCACACGTTTGGAAAACAGCAAATGTTATTTCTGATTCTAGGCCAAATCTTATAGCCTTTTTACAGTTCCCAGTCCTTAGCCAGCCAGAATCCAATTGAAATGACTGGACGATTTGCTTATAAAATCTGTCAGATAGTCATTATGGTCGTAATCTTGGGAAGCCTGATATTATAAATCACTTCTTTGAATGTTAAATTGCTTGCAACAACTGCAGAGCTACTTTACATGTTACATTTTCAAGTGGGCTCTACAAATAATTAGTATACTTCCTGCATCCCAGCTCCAGACAAGATCTTTCTACAGAGGAGACTGTTATTTCATGTTGACATAGAATTCGAAACCAAAGAGCGAAAAATCCCATGGAAGAATATGGGGCCTGATCTTATGTGGGGCTGACATGTCTTCAGGCATTATGCTAGATGGAACTGCAGATCTAGATATACAAAGTTAAGGATTTGTTCTTTGATTTGTCTGGGCTTCTTTCCAGGAGAATCAGGAGTTTAGGGAGCTTTGTCCCATCTGGGAGGCTCTATGTGTAGACACTGAGACTGTTACACCTTCTATCTTGCTAACTCCTCACTATGTCGCCTAAAAAAAAAAATAATAAAGCAGGCCTGTGAACCTGCATGAGATCTGACAGTATGTGGAGCAGAACGTAGATATTTGGGAACTGAGAGATCTGAGCTCCGCTCTCCATTAGACCCTCGGACTAACAGTCCCAGGGACAAGCTGGGAAAGCTGTGGTGGACAAGGAACTGAGGATGTGAGCTGGCAGGAAAACAGTTAGTTTACATTAAAAAATCTGCCTTGTCACAGGGCTTGATTGCAACTTAATTAAAATAAAGCTTCCTTGATTTCAAGGAGCTCTGCATTCCCTCTGAGGATGTCCAACAAGCTGTACTGCAGGGGGCTAGTCTTGGCTTCTTAGTGCTACTTAATGCTGCTTACTTTTTATTGATTTACAAGGATGTTTTATGCTTTGTGTTTGAGGTCAGAATCTGACCCCAGGGTTATGTTCAATAATAGGAGGTAGGGGAGAGGAAGATTTTAATGCAGAAATATAATTATTCTTCATGGAAATGTTTTGAATTTTACTTGCATTTCTACAAAACTGATAGCATACATTAAAGAACATGAGCTAAATCGTATGCAGGGTTCTCAGGATCATAACTATGAAAGGACCTGACAAAGTAAGAGGAGCTCATGACATTCCAGTCAAGACAAGCAGTATTTTATTGGATTGACCTCTTTTGAGCCATGGTTATGGCTGAAAACTATGCATTCTTTTAAGCTCTGATGTTCCACATTAACCTCTCACAACAGGCTCTGAACAAAGGGCCTTGAGAGTTTGTAGATCATCACAGTAAATTATTGCATCAAGGGCAAATAAATAAATAAATAAATAAATAAAGCATAATACAACTAGACAATTTTGCTATTGGGACTTAGTGTAGGTCAGAAAAAATGAAAATCAGAACTCAGGGAAATATGCACTAAATTTAAATAGTCATTTCTCAGAATTTGGTAAATAAATAAAACATGATCCTTGAAGCATCATAGGCTAACTCCACTGTTATCCCTAACTTGCATGCCCTTTACACGTAAGAGAGACTGTTAACTAGCAATAGTTTTAGCTCAAGCTGTCTTGTCTGTCAAGGGGACTAAGCTACATCTCACATTAGTACAACTGGTAGGATGTTAACACCACAATTTTGTACAGCTCTGTTTTGCAGTATGGTTCCTCTGATGTGAATTTTATAACGAGAGGAATTAACATGAGGGAGATAATTTAAGTTAATACTTCAGTGAATTCAACGCCTGCTTCAGTGAATGAAATGGTTACATCATCCTTTTGGCCTTCCATTGTTTAATAATGACAAGATTTTGTAGGTTTAGCATTCTTTATAATCCAGAACCTTTACATTTCTTCTTTAGTATGACTCTTTTCTCCTGCTATTACTCATCTCTAAGTTTCCTTTTTACTATCTTGCCTAGCTCTGATCCACTTAACAAGTATTTGCCTAAATCACATTTATATTGCCTCACATATAAAATAATATATAAGTTTCTCCAATCTATCTAAACCCTTGGTTTCATATAATTTCTAGTATATCAGCTATCACTTAGAGTATTTGAAAACCATATATCTTGCTTCATTTTTCAGGGCACTAATGAGTATTTTTAGAAAAAATTATTCTTAGAAATTAATCTGTTGGCTGTTCTCCATCCCCAATTAATTTCACATCTTCAGCAAATTTTACTTATACTGGAACAAACTCAGCTGCAGTGCAATGTGCATCTGATTGAATTTGTTCCTTTTTATATTTTTAATTTCATCATCTTTCCTCTTAGCCAGTTTTTAGATCTTGTTGGTATTTCAGAAATGATGCCTACCTTTTTGTCACTGTTACAACCAATGAGTGTTTTTTTTTGTAGACAAAGCATTAATTAATGCTAGCCAAATGGGGGAAAGGAAGCACCGTGAGCTCAAAAACAAAGTAGGAAAATAATTTGTACATTGTAGCGTTTCTCTTTCATCTCAAATACCAGGTGTTTTCAGATGAGGATTTCCATTATTTTGGAGAGATTGAAAATTGAGGATTTAGCTCTCCTAAAAATCCTTCAAAACTCCCCTGGTTTCATACTGTACAGCACTCCCTCCAAGCTTCAAATGAAATCCCTTTGAGTAAGGATTGCAGGATTTACCCCAAGCTCTGTAAGCATTCTCCTCTGTGGAAGTGCTTAAACACACACAATAAGAACCCACTCCTGGCTCAGTGAATTCTTATTAGGGATCAGCTTCTTACAGATTTTTACACTGTGGGAATTCTTTCTGAAAAATTTTACAATGCTGGGAGATGAAAATTTCCCATTGCCATTTACTGTCTGACACTTAAATTCGGAATTAACCTTCTTTGAAGTTTTTTAGATTGATTGAAGTTCCTATTGCATCCCCAGTACTTTAAAATAAAATACAAAGTTGCTACAATTTCACTTTCTTAGTATTTTGCTGTCAGTTCATATATTAGCTTATATGTTTATTTATTCTTGTTTTCCTCTTAGGTGACATACTGGTATATACATACATACACACACACACTCATTTACACTGTGCTGTCACATACAGATTTCTTTAGGTGCTCGTTATATCTGATATTTGTATTGACTACTGGGGGCAGAGAAGTCTGCAAAATTCATGCAGAATATGAGTATGGCAACATTGTCCAGCCTTAGCGTGATGGTGTACATGTGGGAGGTCTTTAAAGTCCTTCTTCAAAATGGACGTGACTTTTCTTGCTTCTTAAGTGTATTCAATCAGACATGGCTATAGCTGTTTAATGAAAATGTCTTGATAGCTCTGTAGGCATGTTTGTTTTTTATACAGTGGAATAATGGTCCCTTATCAACGTTCTGCTCTTGAAGGTAGTCCCATGTAGGTTAGGTTCAGTTGGGTCTTGACTGACCAGTACTTCTCTGCATGAATTTTCCTGAAATATTCCAAGAACTACAAGAAATACCTTTTCAACAATTACAAATAAATGCATGTATATACTATCCATATGAGAATGTGCATTTATCTGTAAAAATGCTTCTGGATGTCTTGTACAGAATGAATTTTACTGTGTGTTCTTTTTATCAACAAAATTATAGACATTTCAGCTTCTTCAGTATATCCTGTAAATGGTCACTTTTATGGTCGCTTTTTTTTTCCTTAAGAAGCCAGGGATGGAATCAGTGTTGTTTTTATATACAGGGAAGAAAAAAAGAAGAAAAACAAAACAAAACAAAACAAACAAACAAACAAACAAATGAACAAACAAAACTATTTTTGGAATGCTTTCATTTATGACCTTTGTGCTAATCTTTTTAAAGATGTTGCTCATGATGTTATACTGTAGAAAATTTGCAAGAAAGAAATAAAAGCAATTTCAATTTCTTGGAATGCTTTACATTTCTGGGTTTGAACTTTAAAGGAGAAAAGATGTTAAAAGGCAATAAAATCAGGGGATTTATTTCCCAAATGCTTTACTTGTGCTGGCAACAAAAGTCAGCATAATGTATATACTTAGGTTTATTGTCATTTTTGGTATACAGTCAAGGCACACTTTGAATTCAAAGGCTACTGTACAATGTTTTGACAACAACCACATCAGTAGGTAATGTGCAGGACATATGAAACAGAAATAAAAATGTTTCTTTAGGTCTATAGGGAGTGCAGTACATCAATGAATTCAGATATATTAGAGCAGCATGAATTTCTAATATGTTGCTCTTATGGAAAAGACCACTGGCATATTGAATAATGCTGGTTTCAAAGCAGAGCAGAAAATGTGATTACAGACAATTTCATTGCTGTTTTTAAAATAAATATTTTCAAAATCTTGAGGTATTTTATTTCATGTAATACATAAAATATGTAACAGTGGACTAGAGCTAAAGATCTTCTAGGACACCAAAGAGTAGGTGATGTCAGCTATAATTATTCAGATGTGGAATAATAGAAGCATTAGTTTAAAATAAAATGCATGTCACAAAGGCCCATGTCCTTCTATACAAAAAAAAAAAAAAAAAAAAAGCAATAAAGAGCTTTTTTTTTTACACTGTGACAGAAGAATAAAGGCAATGAATAATTATTTAACATTATGCCCCAATTCATCAAAGCCCAAACAATTACATTATACTTTTTCATGAATTATATTTTTTAGATATGCAAGCCATGAGAGAGTAATATCTTAAAAAAAATGTGGCACTATAGAACACAAAAGAAAAGCAGACAGCTACTTTTTTTTTTCCAGTTTTTATCTCAGGTGGAATGAAGCTAGTATTTCTTATTCATAGTAGAGTTGCTAAGAAATCCAATACAGGAGGTTGTTGTTGTTGTAGCTGGTATGTATTTAAGAGATTTTGTTTTTACAGCTTCATACATTTTAGTTTAAATTCAGTATTCATGACTCATCTTGAGGCTGACCTATATGGTTGATTTTTTTGTCACCTTTAAGCACCAGTGCAAACTACTGAGTCAAACAGAAAATTTTTGTTGCTGATGAACAAAATGAATAACTTTCATAACAAAACAATGTATTTGTCCCTTCTTCTAACCTAAGTGTTGAGATCTGCATCATGCTTGGATATTTTTTTTTTTAGCTTGTATTGCATGCTAGTGGTAGGAGATAGTTTTAGTCTCTGGTGAATACTTCACATTTGTGCCTCATTACCAGGCTCTGGTCTTCAGTTTACATCAAAATTTACTGTTATGCTACACAGACCTGCTGCTACCCCACATTTTATTGCAGTGAATTATTGCCATCAGAACCATGAAATCATAAAGCTAAGGTCATGGAATACCTTGTGTAAAAGTATTTATTTATTTTTTTCTCTTGTCAAGCAACTTTTTATTGCTTGATAGGGTATCTTCTTTTCCTTTTTTATTTATTTATTTTATTTTTTATTTAAACATAATTTAGAAGCTGGGTTTTCTCACTGAAATTAGCCTTGTTCGACAAAAGGTTACAGTAGTTAGTGCTTGGTTTGTTAAGCAGTCTAACTGTAGGGACATACAACCAAATCTTCAGCTTATGTCAGTTGGTATGATTTTATTGTCTTCAGTGGAATTGTGATAATTTATTCTGTACAGGGACATCATGTTTATCATTTCTTACGTTTGATGTTTGATGTCTGGTCTATGTTTTGTCATCAGAAAGGCAACAGATATGTAGAGGAGCTGATTGAGATGTAACTTGATCAGCAGGTAAATACCTGCATACTGCATATCACCTATCAGAAGACTATTCACTGTGCTAAAACAAACAAATAAACAAACAAACAAACCTTGTATCTACAAATTACAGCTGTATAAAATCAGACTGGAAACAAGGCATACATTTTTAACAGTGATAGAGCTTTACCATTAAGATAATATACTGTGGGAGGTGGTAGGTTCTCTGTAACTGAGGATTGAAATCAAGATGAGGTATATCTCAAAAAGATGTGATGGAGCTGGGAATGTTCTAATGACCCTCCATCTGCAGCCATGGCATCAAAACTTTCTTGTGGATCATGCCATCCCCTGGGGACAGCAGACATAAGGACATACACGCGCGTTAGAGGGGATGCCATGGGTATCACCCCAGCTGGTAGCACCTCTGCAGTTGTCTGAGTTCCCAGTGGAAACTCAGCATACTGGTAACAACCACTCTGTGGTTGCAGGCTACCAATGGACTCCACCTTCTTGAGGTCAACCAGGGCTAGAATTGCTGTGAGAATTTTTGTGTCTAGTGTTTTTCATAAGCTTTTTTTTCTTTCTTTCTTCTGATCTTAAAGTACCTGGAAAAGCTCCTTTCTTTCTGTAAATACTAAGAACTTACATTAAAGATAGATCAGATAAACATTTTCTCATTACTGCAGGAAAAAAAAAAGTACACAAATGACCAGCTGTCTGTCTGTCTGTCTGTCTTCATTTCTTTCCTTTTCTTTCTTTCTTTTTCCTTCTTTCTTTCTTTCTTTCTTTCTTTCTTTCTTTCTTTCTTTCTTTCTTTCTTTCTTTCTTTCTTTCTTTCTTTCTTTCTTTCTTTCTTTCTTTCTTTCATAATTCCAGGTCTCATTTTTAAAATTCTGCTTATTTGAGTATGGTTGTTGAGACTCCATGCAGCTCATGCATTTCACAAATTAAGTAGGGAAACAATTTCAGTGTAATTTCAACAAGAAATAACAAGGTGGAATATTTTTATTTTGAAAACTGCCTTCTGTAGAAGATGCTTTGGTGAACTTCTTTCATGGCAGTTACCCATTGTCTAAATAGGATTTTATTTGCTACATACAAACGTAAAACTAAATTCATATAGCAGCATTAATTGTTTCTTTAGATCCCATGGCATAGGCACAGGCTAAGACACGATGAATGTGGTGCAGAGAGAAAGCCTTCAGTTGCGGGTGGTAGATTATATAGCACCTGACTTGTGAAGTACTCACAGGAGTGATTAATGCACAAGCAGCATCATAGCTGCAACTGTCAAACAAAACAGATAATAGAGTATGCAAATAGAGAAAACATAACTCTCAGAAAATGTCAGAAATTCAGGGGTTCCAGCAGCAGAGATTGTTGACTTTAATCTGCTGCTTTTAACATCGCATGTAGTTGTCGAGAACAGCAAGATAATGAAATGTTTCTGAAGACTCAGTCTTTGGAAAAAAAAAAAAAAAGAAAAAAAAAAGTTAGTGATCTTAAGGCCTATAGATGGAATAGAAATGAAATGTCTTTCTCAAAAACTGAGAAGGTGCTTCTGTGAAGACAAAAAGGAAGAAGCCCACAGTGCAGATTAAAAGGAGAGTTTTGTGCATCAGGTAGAACAGCCTCTCCTTCCACCTGTTTTCGTTATTTAAATGGATGTATTTGCATTGCTTGAAACTCTGAAGCAGTTGAGAAGACTGCACACCCGGCACGTATTTGTACAGTGTTCATCATCTCAGCCCATCTTGTTACCTTGTTCAGGAAGTAGGAAGATGTGTTTTATGGCTGAAACTCAGTATGGCTTGCAGTGTTTTAATTTGGTCTGCCATTTGCATGCTGCTTGTGCTGCATGACTGTGCTGAAGGCTGGGGCAACAGCAGCCCAGAGCTTAGTGCTGGTGTTACCTGTTAAAATGGAGCATAAATTCATAGAGTCATAAGTATTTAGCTTTTTTTTTTTTTAATTTACTTTGAAAAAAAAAAGATCATATTTTTGTTTTTCTTAATTTTTCAGATTTGAACAAATATAAGAAGTTCAACTAATATATCACACTGTTTCTCAACTGTTTTGATGGTTTTGCAATACTCTTAAGTGTCATTATTTCAGTTTTCCATCAACATGATTTGCCCAGAGAAGCTGGGCAAATGCCCCATCCCTGGAGGTGTTGGATGGGGCCCTGGGAAACCTGGTAGGGTGGGTGGCATCCCTGCATATGGCAGGGGGGTTGGAACTGGGCGGTCTTTAAGGTCCCTTCTGACCCAAGCCCTTTTATGATTCCATGAACATCGCTAGGACTTTTTGCAGCAACAAGTATAATACTTCAGGAAGAAAGGTTTCTGCTTGTCAGCGTTTTGAGATTTGGAGAAAACAAAAAATAAAATATAACATTTCTTATTTTTATTCCTGTTCTTTCTCAAGGCAACTATGAAATGTTTAAAGTGTAAGGATCTCTATTCCTCCCCAGTCATCTCAGTAACAAAAAGGTTCATTTTAGCTTGGTGTCTGTCTATTTGTTTCCTCCTTCAATAACACAAAATCAGTACAGATACACTATATAAATGCCCTTTCTTATGTAGAGATTCTCTAGGGACAGCATGTAAACCTTTAACCTCCACTGCTGGAGTAATCCTGTATTTCAGCCAAATGTAGACAACTGAGGCTCTCATCTATGTAGCCTTAGTCACAAACCTGTTTTGAACTGCATTCGTGGCACGTTTTAAATCAGACAGTAAAGATATGAAAATGAATGTTCTTAATTCATTTTCTGTACATTTCATTGATGAATACAGTTGCAAAAAAAGGACTTAAAGTATGTAAGGGCATCAATAAGCCTTATGGAGAGTGGAACATCTCTAAGACATGCTTGTGCATATCTTTCAATTACAAAAGCCTCAAAAATTAATCCTTTCAGGGTAACAAAGACATTCCAGTTTATTGCATATGATTGGAGTGTATGCAACATAACTCTTTGAAGCAACATACAGAGAAAGATGAGTCCTTCCTTGGTCTCTTGTTGCATGCAATGGTGGAGATGTTACAAGTAGTGACATGACACGCTATGCACCTACCCTGACTTGGAGATGGTGAGGACTGTAGTTCTCAGGGTACATATATAAATATACATATATGCATGTATATACATATGTATGAGCATATATATGTGTGTGTGTGTATGTATGTGTCACACTGTTAACCACTGAAGCCCTCTGCTGGAAGGGAAATGTAAAAGACAGGATATAACATCTGCAAGATGGCCCCTGACCCCCAAATGTGTATCCACATTGCACGATAAAGAGGGACTGAAACTACTGCCAAATTCCTGTAATACAGATTTAATCAATGGTTGCATTACAGAAAGATTTTACTAAATCTCTGGGTTATGGGTGATGTTGCAGTGCCTGAGAGTTAGTAACTTTAACAATAGGTACTTTTGCTATTTGAGTTAACAAAGGAAGTAGCCTAGTTGCCAGGGTGAGATATGGCATACCTAATAGATGACCAGAGGAAGCTACACTATATCCCATCTTCAGAATTCTACTTGTCTACCAGTGGTGATAATGGAGTACAGGTACCTTTACCTCATCCTTACAAAAGTTATCTTAACTGAAAAAATGTTTAAAATTAGATGCTTTGGTCCTTTAGCAAAAAAGCCCTGTGCATGGGGGATTTACAGGATCAGGCCCTTGATGAGAATGCAACTCTTCTTTTATTCAGAGATGGGACTTCCTTCTAATATACTTTAAGATTACTTTCATTCACACATAAAGAATTTCAGAGATTAACTCAGTAACTAAGCTTCAGTTTCCTACATATGCCCTAATACTCAAGCGTGGGATCCCAGTTTAATGAATTTTACTGTACTCTTCTTTCTTACGAAGTAGCAAAGAAAGTGTTTAGTGCAATAGGCTTAGTGCTGATCTGGATATTAAGTGTAGCTTAAGTTGCCCAACAGAAAGTATACAGTGCAAAATAACCACTAGCAAAACATTTTTTTTTTCCCCCCCCCCCAGGACAGATAAACCACAGCATTTTAAAATGCTAGCAGCACTTCATTCTTTTGTAGGGCCTTTCTTGCGTCTTGAAGTGCTTTGTAGTTGGTAATTGGCTAAGAAGGTAATGTACTCATAATGGTACAAATAGGTATTTGCAGTATTAACCCCTGATATCTGTCAGGTATGATACTGTAGAATAGAAAGACATTTGCTTTATTAAAAAACAAGCAAAATGCAATGCACAATGTGCAAATAAAGCAGAGTCCCATGCTGAAAAAGGCTGAAGGAGACAAATCTTAAGGGAGTGAAAGATGACTACCTTATGGGTCCCATAATAATGAAACTATTACCAGGAGCTGATTTCATCTGTGATGATCAGTAACACAAAGGTGGGCGGTAATGTGGTGAGAGACAACTTTCAATATTAGAACTAACAAAAGTCCTCAAGTATAATAAAGAAAGGAGTTAGCAGCCATGTGTTACACATGTAATATGAAGTAATTATAGTGTCTGCATAAAATGATAGCTGAGACCTTTAAGCTATCACACAACCTGAAAGTGATACTACAGCCTTATTTAAGGACCATGGAAAACATACAAAGGTGGTTTCACTTGCCCTTGAAACACAGTGACCTCTGGGGAGAAATGAAGCATCTGTTTTACCACAGTTTGATGCTCCAAGGCCCCGGACTCCCAATCCCGTGCCTTACAGGCCAGTTGCAGAGCACACGTGTTTCTTCTCACTTGCCATCAGCTTTCACAAGTGCAACGAGGAGAAAACACATGCAAGGAAAGCTCTCAGCCTGGGGCCTGGCCTATGTAATTTTAATTGTGGCTGGCATTGTTGCACTGACTTTGTCGTTCGTGGCTTCTGCCTCTGAATTGCTCCTTTAGTGGTTGAAAATCTCAGTGTGATTTTCAGAAGTGCTCTTGTACAGCATTGATCCTGTCCGCCTCTAGCAGGGGCTTTCCCAGAGTTTCAGCAGAGACAGAGGTAGTCCTAAAGCAGACACTTCCTTTTTTATATATTAATTGGGAAAATTCAGACTTTAGATTACATCAGATTATAGGTCTGTTGTTGTAATTGGTTGTCAGTGGTTTTGTCTCTGCCTTCATGATTCTAAACTTATTTTCTGTGTGTAACATTTTAAAAAGTAGTGCAAGTTGTAGCAAGGCTGAAGAGGAAAAATGGTGTGTTGTTTTAGAACAATTTATATTTTGATTATCGTATAATTAAAGACATACTGCAAAGCCGTACTAGAGGGAAAAGTTGCACGTGTAACCTGACCTCGTGGATCTTGGCTCAAAGCAGAGTTAATGCTGTGTTACTCACCAAATAACAGAAATTAGTGCAGCAGGAACTTGAGGTTCTCTCCTTAACCTAGTCCAACGGAGGACTTTAAAAGGCCATCTGCCCATAAGTAGAATACTCTGTATGTTTGTCATTTCTGACAGATGTTTGTCTAACTTATTTTTTAGGGAATTCCTCTAATGGAAATGGCACAGGTTCCTCAGGCAAACTCTGGGTACACTTCCTCAACCTTAAAATTTCACCTACTTCACTGTATACTTAAAACCTAGTAGTCAATGGAGGTTAACACAGACCATTTACTCTTTTCAACTGTCTTTTTTTTTTTTTTCACGTGTTTATATATGTATTTATAAAATGTATATTTATCTAAGAATGAATGATAGGTAATAGATGTTGATGGAACAGCTAGGAAATAAATAATCAAGAGGATGTATATTAACTCAGACTGTTTTGGTTCACAGCTGACTTGACCATTTAAGAAACAGTAGAAAAATAATCAGCTTTTCCCAAATCTTATTAGCATGTAATCATTATCCAGATCGCATTAGCCCATAACCTACAGTGAGAAAATAACTCTTCTTGAAGGTTCAGCTATAGTGTGCTATTTTATGAAATTGTTTATGTGCATATTTTCAGTATGATATTTATTTATCACCATCCATTACTTAGAAAGTTAGTCTGAAGCAATAGATGTTTATGATACTTAAGGAATGTCACTGCAAGTAATGGGATAAAAATAAGCAATGGGTGAAGGTTAAGGAAAAAGCCCTGTAATGTCATCCAAATAGTCTGCAGGTAGCGTTAAAGCACTGGAACATATATGTATGGAAAAATCCTGCAATGGCTGGAAGATGGGCTGGATGATTTAACAGGCCTTTCTTTGAGATGTAATTTCTATAACTAGTTGATACATACACTGGAGTTCAGACATTTGGACTCATTTCTTGTTTGTCTGGCAAACTATTTCCTGTGAAAGGTTATAAATTACAATAAATAGACTTTGCAGAAGATGAGCTACATGATATACTTGGAAAGAGTTTCTTTGCTGATATTCAAGACAATAATGTCAAAGCAGAAAAAAAAAACAATAGAGTCCTAATCCAGTGGCTTTGCTTGAGTGCAGTGCTAGGAAGGTGCGGAACCATAAATAAATTTACATTGGATAGAGTCTTCTGTATTCTAACAATAACTTAGGATAAAACAGATAAAGTAGAGAAACAAATGTGTGACTGACTTAGAAGAAGTTTTCCTCCTTAGTTTGCAACAAAGAATTCACTGATGAGGGAGGGAGGGAAAGAAGGGAAAGCAAGCATTTATAAAAATGTTGATGTAGTTATAATTAGATCCATTTTAGAACCAAAAGTTTTATGCAGAAACTGACAGAAGGATACACAATAATTATAGTTTGCTGACAAGCTGAATAGAGTTTCCTTTTTTTATCTTATGGTTTTAGGAAACCAAACTGTAAATAAATATGCAGTTTGACAGATTGTAATTGCGATCAGCAAGGCGTCTTTTCATTTAATCAGATGGTGTTATTAAAATGGGGTTACAATTAAACATTTTATAATGTGACGTAGAACTCTATTAAAATTCTCTAGCAAACAGTAATTTGCATTTGATGCTTCTGAAACCCATTTCTATTTGCAGAAATGTTATTGGCTGTGACCTTCCAGTGGTTAGGTCTCAGTTTGCTGTTCTCTTCCTACTTTGATAAATGATATTAAGTATCCTCTTTCTTACTTCACAATGAAGCTTATAATATTAATTTTGCATTATTTTATTATATTAGTTTTTATTGTTGTACTGCTATGCATTGACAAAACCAAGTTTGCACCAGAGAAAATGTGGAATGATCTAAAAGAGAATAAATTTTCTTAATCTTAGAAATTGTAGATTTGATCAACTGTAAGCATGTATCTGATTCACAAGTAAATGTTTCAAGGAAAAGTAATTGAAAGATATTTAGCATTCACCATATTGCTGTACCCAAGACGTTATTCTAATTTTAAGATGACACACCCTTGGATTTGTCCCTGCCTTTCTGTAGGTGTAATCAATTGATTTTGAGAAATCTAACAAAATATTTTTTCTGGAAACTGAAATTTCAATTTTCCATTTGGAAATCCAGTATTTGTTTCCATAGTTTTGTTAGCCTGAAAACGAGAATATGAACATTCAGAACGGATTGAGTATACTGTCATCTTAGACTCACTGGGATGTAAATAGTGCTGGAAATAGTGGTATCACAATCCTCTGAGCAGCAGAAAAGAACAAGGAGAATCATTATTAGAGACAATTTTTGAGGCATTCTTCAGGTGCATGCAGAATCCACTAATGAAACAACGCATAGCAAATGTTTTGAGCAAAGGGAATGAGTGATTTGCATCAGCAAATTACATTTACAAGGGTGAAACAGTCTCTGAAAATCAGACTACTAAACCACTGCTCTTTTGTCTCACCCTTTTACTTTGGTGGATGTTTTTTGATTTGAGAGGAGGCAACATTTTCCTAACTGCAAAATAATCAGTTTTTTAGATGGTGGTTAGAAAACATACATTCTTGTTTCCTGTCACTAGTAGTAAACAAAAGAAATATTAAAGAGGGAAGGAGAAGAAAATAGGAGGAAAGAAAAGTCAAGTATGCTTTCAAAGAGGGGAAAGAAAAGTCAAGTATGCTTTCTTTTAGTGGGAAGTGGAGATGTATGAATACTTGAGAAGAAGAGAAATGGAAAAAAAAAATTTAGCTTGACTTATTTATGCATTTATTTTAACTTTGCATCATCTCTGATTTGAAACCTCTTGACTCTTTCTTACTTTTCCTGTTATTACCCCTTGTGTTGGTTACCCCTTACGTTGTTCAACAAGAACAATTACTTTAGAGTAGCTTGATGTGATGTCTTTAACTCCATCCTGCATCAGCTTCTTCTTTTCATCTGTGTACATACATGCAACATCTTCCCTCTCTTTTTCCTCCAAATCACTGGCCTGAGAAACAGTTTTTGAAAGGGTATTCAGAGAAAATGATCTTCCATCTTCATTCAATATGATGAAAGAAACATTTTTCAAAATATTCAGAAATGTGGCATTCATTAAAAATAAATAAATAAATAAATGCAGACTAGCAAAGGTAATTTCAAAGCACCATTCAACAACAATTGGGTAAGATAAGCAAAAGGTTTGGCTCTGTCCCTTCCTTCCAACCTCTCTGATTGGTCCACCCTAAATCATGCAGGTTTACTACCTATGAAAAGTCAAGATGAGTTTGAGGTCACTAGCCACTGGAAGGGGGGTAAATGGCTGAGGAAGAGAACTGAAAATATTGATAATCCCTTAGTATTTCCAATAACAAGGCCAGACAGGTAACGAGGGAAGTGAAGTGAAAAGGTTTCTCCCAAAGGGTAATTATATTTTTTTTTCAAAACAAATAAAATACAAAACTCAATCTAATGTTCCAAACAGGGAAAAAATAATTTAGATCTTTTCTGATTATAGCTGCTGCTTATGAGTGCATGACATGGTATACATTGGTGTGAAAGAGAAATAATCAGGATTAGAAATGCAGGTTGAACCCATAGAAACAAATCCATCCAAAGTTTTTCTAGTGCTATTCATCTCTGAAAGTATCTGGGCACTTCATCTTACCTTATAATGTCTTTACAATTTATTTTCAAAATATAAACCTAATTGTATAATCATATTCATACCAGTGTACCCATGGCTTGTATGAGGAGGTATTTCTCAAGAGGAGTAAAGGCCCTAAACAACAATGTGGGAAATGTTCATCATTTGCATTCAGCTGAAACCTGAGGTCTGTTTTAATAATACAGAGAGGGATGCCTGATCTAGCATACATGTATCTGTCTTTGAATGTCATCTGTTTTAAAGAGATGCAAGTTTCACAGGATATATGGTTTCTTTTTTTTGTTTTTTGTTTTTTTTTTGTTGTTTTTTTTTTTTTGCATTTTCAATAGTGTACCATATATTCCCATACCACTGTGCATTACAATCAAGCCTGTTTGATTACTTTCAATTTATGCCATAGGATTTTGTCATTCTTGCTGAAAATTTCAAGACATTTTACTCCAGACTCATTCTTTTTTTTTTTTCTTTCCCTTAGATTTATTTACTACCTTTAGAAGTAGAAAAGTCCAATTTCAATCATGTTAGAAATAGCTCATTTTAGACAAGTACGTGCTGCTCTGCTTACAAAACATATATGAGTGGAATATGCAATTACTACAACTCAGTTTCCTGCCACAGAAACATTTCAGCATTATAGCATTACAGAAATAGAATGACATGCATAATGAAAGATTTCAAGATTCACCCAAGGCATTTATTCTCTTCACCTTAATGTTCTCAGCAGTAGCAGAGTATCCATTAAAAGGTACTATGAATTATGGTTGCTTAGCAACTGCAAGGAGCTTGTAACAGCACCAAAGAATGAAATGGCTGGTTGATAAAATGAATTTTCTCTGAGCATTAGCCTGTTGAAACTGCCTTTTCTTGTGGAACATAAAGTGCATTTATTTGTCTCATGCATTTTTTATTAGAAAATTATTTGAGTTCCAGGGACTTGAATCGTTTTGCTACAGGAGATATTTGATTTTAATGTGTTGTACTAAAATAAGTAATAAAAGACATTTTCTTCAAAGTAAAGACACCAAACAAACCCAGGTAGCTCCTTTTGAAGTCAGGAATAAAATCTTATGTAAGGTATGTCATTATTCATATCTAATTAAGAGTGACATTAGCTAGGACTTAAATTTTACCTTTGAAAGAAAGTTTGACACAGTTAGCTAGTATGTGGTGAATAAAAGGAAAGACTGGGAATTATCTCATGGATTCATCTTGAGCAAAATAAACTTGCCTTCTCTCTTTCCATATGATAAGGTAACTGTGTTTCAGAGAAGGTCAGCACTGGTTGCACATTCATATCTAGCATTCATTGTCTGCTTGCTTCTATGCTAAAAATGCATTCATTGTAGGCTTCCATCCAACAGTGAGGGGATGTTTAATTTCACTGACATTCTCCAGGCATTCAACAGCAGCCAGAATTGGATGGGCATTTTTGGAAGAGTTTTTTACTGGAAAATGCCAGAACAACAAAACTCTGTGCGTGTGTTTGTTTGTGTGTGTGAATACACCAGTTGTGATTAATCTTTTATTGGCAATATTTTTCTGAGATTTAGGAGTGTCTGGTTAGGACATGAGACAAATATATCAAAAGAGTAAGAGACCTGCCCATTCCAGAACATCCAGAACATTCATCTGGATATAATAAAAACAAAGCTTTGGCTCATACTCCACATTATTTAGGGCAAAAACTTAATTCCTGGCTTTTGTAGCTCATAAAGCCGCTCAAAAGATTAATTATTATTAGTTTATAGTCTTTTAGTCATTTTTATGAGACTTAAGATAGTGACATAATTGTTTTTGCACAACTTAATAAAGGTCTTTTAAAGACTTCAGACTTGACTTTACTCATGAAAATAGTTCCATTGACTCTCATATGAAGACCTGGGTGAGAAGCAACTGTAACTCTGCTTCTGCACAGGAAATCAGTATATCCTAATCTGCTTATGAGTGCTGAGTCCTTGGTGCAACCTGGAGCTGATGCATTTTCTGATGAAGCCAACAAGGTTGTGTGTGTGCAGGTCACAGGAGGGTCTGGGAGTGGTAATTCATGGGAATGGCCAGGGAGCCAGGAGAATGCAAATGTCCTTCTTGGTTTAGGAGTGGGAGTTTAGGAGTCAAATTCTGGACTAGAAATACAGTAAGAAGGAAATCTATATATATATATATAAAAAAAAAAAAAAAAAAGTGAGATGACTCATTTAAGTGCTACCTACCTGGCAGGAAAGAATCACAATGAGACAGACTGGTAGCATCAAAAAAAGTTAAATAGTCTTGCAGTGAGCTGCTTTATCACAGAAGTTTTAGATTTGTATTTCTGTATCCAGACTGATTCTAGCGATGCTGCTCAGAGCACTGCTATTGACTACTGTTGGGTAAAGGATGTGGCTATTGCAGTTGAAATGATTACAAACATTGGCAGCCTAACAGAAAACAGATTTTAGTTAAGTGTACAACATGGCAATGTTTTTACAGAACATTTTTACTGCAAATAAAACTCTCAAGGAGATACATTACTAAAGGCAATAATAACCTTTTTGGACGAAAATGTAATTCCGCTCAAGTGAAAATGAAAGAAAACTCAGATTAAGAGGTAAGATCTTGTCTCTTTAAAGTACGTGCTGATAATCAAACATTAAATGTGAAACACTGCTCATCTTCTACAAAGGTGCAAATTAAAATTCCAGAGAGAAAGCTTGACTGATTTGTTTAACAAAGAGTTTAATACAGCAGAATCCCACTTGAACATAAAACTATTACACTCACAATAATCCTGTCTAGCTGTTGGGAGATCCAAATTAAAACTCTCACTGATATTTGCTTAAATCTCATAAATTGCAAAGAATTAGAGCATATTGAAGTTGTATGTTTACTATGATCTTACTGTCTAATAGGTTTTTAACGATTTAAAATGATGGCTGAAAATATGTATTTTCCCCTCAGATGATTCAAGTAGTTTTACATTTTATTCCTGTATTCTAATTTAATACCCACTTGTTTATTAACTTACTGGTGTCAACATGACAAGGCTGTATTGAATGCAGACTAAATGTTCCATTTAAACAGATAATTTATTTTCTTATTAGTATTAAGGTGTTATGAAGAGACTGTTCAATCGAAGCTGGTGGATTAATAATACTGCTTCTTGAGGAGATATTTTCACGCTCCTTTACTATGTTCCATTCTTTCCATTCACACATATAGAAAAAACAGATGTTTGTTTCTTTTCCACTTATGATCCCAATGATTTAGTAACAATACTGCTTACTGTATTTTGTTCCAGCATTCTGTATCCTCTGGAGGGTATAATTTATGGATATTTTTGTGTGAAAATCTTAAAATTATACAGACATCTGAAATTCTTAGCAGTTTAGAAAAAGGAATTGCAGGCCTACAGAATATCTCAAAGGAATGGCAAGTGTTTCAGAATTAGGGTTTGTGCTGTTGTTTCCTCTAGACCAGCAGCAGTGGCATATTTGAGTATTCTAGATGGACAAGTAGAGGCTTAAATTTTATTAAAAAGTAAGATTCTCCACATTCTTCTTAGGACACATCACATGTTGATTTAAAAAGAGAGTAAATCTAGGGCGATACAGTTAGGTTTAAAATGTGATAAATTAGTAACCTCAGAAAGCCAGTAATTTTGCTAGGTTTTGATAGTGCATTAAAAATAATCATGGCATCCATGGTGCAATCTTTCTTTTCTGAGACTGATCTAATAAAACAAGAATGTGCACACACCCACCTAAGAAGTAATCTTTATTCATGCTTTGTAGAAAAAGGTAGAGTTCCAGGTCTGCAATTCTTGCTCACAGCTACATTATATAAGGAATTAGATTAATTTAATTTATGAAAATGTACAGCTGTGCCAGCTGGAGAACATAGAGTCAATCCTGTCTGTTGTTGCACATCACCAAGCATTATTGAAGGAGGAACTAACCAGTGTTGCAAAGCCTCAGTTTCTGTAAAGCAGTGAGTAAAATTAAAGCAGTAAAGAAGTCTTATTTTACAAAATGCCCAGACATGCATAGCACCAAAAAAGGACTCAACATATATATTTGTGTGAGAGCCTTGCAGTAGCATCTTCGCAAAACTGTTGTGTTGCTTTCATTGTGGCTCTCTTCCAAAAGAACTTGTTTTATCAGAGAAACATGTCTAATGCATTTCTGCATGAATATAATAAAAGCAGGGTGTGATTTGACCAAATGCACTGACATAGCCACTGCATACTTTTATGTGAATCTGTCAAATGTGGAGCATGTTGCATAAGAGCACTCTATTTCTTACAACTGCCTGAATAAATAATGTACATAAGCCTCCTCAGAAACAAAGTCAATAACAAGCTGTCTGGTTACATGTGCTTCTGTATGTCTTCCAGTTAACTCAAAAGACCCAAAGATGATATACAGAGCTCTGGAATATTGTGTGGGTTTGAGACAAGTCTCCAGGGAACCTTTATCTGCATGTAGGGTCTTTTTTAATATGTGACATTTTTATATCAAGGATAATGATCTTTATATAATAAGTAATCTAAATACAGTCAAACTCATCACAAGTGAACATGTTTTATTTTGTTGAGCTGTTTCATAAATCAAATTTTAGAAATCAGTTTTAGAAATTGCATTAAAAATGTTATTTTTGCTGTTTTCTGGCATGTAATGCATGGTGATTAGAGTGGAAGGCAAGTCACTGTTTTTTTTCCATTGATAAATCCTTATAGTCTGTTGAGAATGTCATAGCCAAGAAAACCACTTTGTAATATTCTTTTCACTTCGCACAGGCATGCCGAGAAATGCTGCAAAACTAGATTATTAACCAGAAAACATTGGGAAATTCTGGGCAGTGATCAGAGAAGCAGGGAGTGCTCTTTCATAGTTAATACATTTTTAGTTTTCTTACTAGTAAGTGAGGAATCCTTGAAAAATGAGTTTGATGCATATTTCCTGCAATGTATATACTGAGTAAGGGTACAAAACCTCCAGTTTTAGTCAGACAACTTTTTTTTCCTATTAACTTCTCAATTACTATTTAAGCTTATGCCAAGTCCTTTAAAATATTTTAGGAATTGGATAAAAAGTCTAGATGTAATTTAGCCACCAGAAAGAGACATATGGTAGATAAAAATGTGTAAACAAAATCTCATGCCTGGTTGAGCGTATAGGTTAAAAACTGACATAATGGTTAGAAGCAGAGGGACAGAAAACCTACCCATCGCAAATTTTGAATGCAGCTATGCCAAAACACAGAAAGCAGTAATTGATAGCTTAAGCCTAATACACATTTACTTATTGAGATCTTCTGCCTTCAGATGAACTTCACATTTAACAATAGCATATATACATATCTGAGAGGAGATGTGATTCACTGGGTGCTAATAGAGAGGATCAAGTGAAAATCTGTCCTTTCCATTTAAAGGTAGAAAACACTGATGAAGAGCATTTTAATGCTCATATGAAGGGGTATATGAGGTCTTTAATGCTTAGTTTCCCATCCCTGAAACTTTAGGTTTTCAAGTGTATGCAATCTGAAAAGCTGCTTTCAGTTGAAAATTCTTATTAAGATGTTTTCAGAACAGATGTGTATCTCCATCTTTAACCTTACTGCCTACTGCAAAAAGTACAAGATGGGGATATGATGTCTTTGGTGACCTAGTGAAGGATCCCTCAGAGAAATCCACTTGCTTCCATAATATTTTAATGAAATCCACATAGTTTTTCTGACAGGGTTGCAGTCAAAAACTGCAACAGATTAAAGTGACTGATGAAATAAATGATCAGATGAAGGATGTAGTGACTGAGAGAGGAAGCTACTGCTGGGTCTTTCTAGGTTATGAATAAAATATCTGGAAAGGCTTGCAGTGCCTCTGATGGTCTTTGAACAGGACCTTCATTGTGCGTGAAAGTGCTCTCGTCTTGTTTTTTACATTTGCTGGAGGAATTTCTGTATATGCCTCAGTTTCTCTGTCTGAAATGGGAAAAGATGTTTATCTGCATTACCAGGGCTTATTAAGTGTTTGGAATCTGAAGTAAAATAGTGGTGGGATTAAAAATACAGGATGTAAAAAGTCTTTTGTATTTACAAATCCTGTATTATGAAACCATTGTACAGATAAATAATCTGGTTTACTTTTCTCATTGTGAATTTAATACTTTTTGTTAACCTTATGCCTGTTTTGTTTTGTTTGAGAAAGCAGAAACTATTCTGCTTTTGTATTCTCCCTCACTGCAGACTTGGAGTTGAAGGATTATTTTCATTGTATCTATCTGAGTAGGAAAAAGAAATTGGGGGGGGGGGAGGGCAAACAAACAATACAGATACTGTAAAGATGCTCATAAATTTGTGTCAGTTTCTGCTTCCCAGGTCTTAATCGAGGATTTCTCATCTTCATTCATTGTCAGTTTTTCCAGAGCAGATTGAGATAAATGTCTTTTATCATCCAACCATTGCAGGTGTATAGTCCACTTGGAGGAGGTGCTGTTAAGTATCTGTGCTAACGGCGCAGAATTTTCTCCTCTGTAGAGAATGGGATATAAAATTGCACAAGTCTTTGTCCAGGTTTAGGAATTGTGCTTTCTACATGTCCCAGAGTTCAGGTCAGCATCAAGGCTTTTTAAATTATAAACCCCTCAAAATACAATAGAGCCATTCTAGCACCTAAGAAGAGTGCAAACAGAGCATGTTACCTAAACTGTAAGAGAAACAAGCAGGTGCACCTGCATTAGCAGCTGCCCACCCCAGTTCTGCTTCCCATCACTGCCAAAATGGCAGTGGGTGCCACTTCCCACCCACAGTAGAGCAAGTGGGAGTCAATCCTTCTCTGTGCACTCACAATCGTCAGATCTGTATTATATCTTGGCATACACTTGCTTACTTCTGCTCACAGGCCATCCCTCCTTTCCCTAGACTGTATGTGGTATCAAGGGAAGCCCCAGCCAAGAGGAATGCTTGACTAGGTCAAAGTAACCAAAATCCTCATGGTTGTTTTTGTGATTCAAGGAGAGGGGCTACAGGTTAATAGGAGAAGCAGAAAGGAACACATGGTACTCAAAATGCCCAGGGAGAGACACAAGGATCAAATGTGCCATGACACCGCTTCATGAAGGAGAAACATAGAGTGATGGCCTGCAGTAGAGCTCTGCAGGTGGCTGGTGGGCTGTCCAAAATCTTGCCCACAATGCTGGTGTGAGACTCAATCCTGATTCCAGAAGATGTTGTTTTGGAGTATGTTTTCATGTAACTTTTAATGCTTATGTCTGCTAGAGGAAATAAACAGTACCTTATGTCTGGGGAAATCAGTTACATTTCATTAGTCCTGGAGTTCTTTGGTTTAGATCTTTTTCTGGTGGTAATATTTTCCTATACCACAGAAAGGTGCAACACGGATTATGCATGTGGTGTAGTCCTTTTTTGATTTAGCTTTATTAAAAGTTTCAGAACACAGTCTTTATGGGGTATGAGGATGGGGAGGTATTTCACCTTCTTTTGCTTCCTTTCAGTTTAACTGAAGACTTTTCAACCTCATTCCATACTTGAAGTTTACTTTTTGCACAAGAACAAGTTCTTATTTTTTGTCTTGGTTGACAGGAGTTATTTTTGCAGTGAGCAAGATTGTTGCTTATTCTACCATTGATTTTTTCCCCATATATAAAGATATTTTTGTGAAGATTTTACAACTTACAAAGTGATACCTTTTGTCAGTCCTTTGGACCTTTCAGTTGGCTTGCAAATACACACATAGTTGGAGGAGCAATAAAATGGCAGTAATTGAGGACAGGCAGTAGTAACTGGTCATAAGCAGAGTGCTGGGTGGAAAGGTTTGTTTTGCTAGAATTGTATCTGGATGCAGCAGCAGCACAGTTAGGCAAATTTTGGCTAGTGTTCCTGCCAGGCACAGAATGCTGTGATTTACACCACTTTCGTTATGCTCAAGGTAAACCTTTCCTTGGCCTGCAAGTTGTGTGCTATGTCCTAAGTGGGTAAATATTCCAATATATGCTATTGAGCTTATGTTGGCTACAGGTAGTTCGCTCTGTTCTGTGTTAGATTATGCTTATCAAGTATTAAAAGTACTATCTTGGGACAGTCAAGGATGCTTTGTGAGTGTGGGTAATTTCCTAATAAAAGACCTGGGTTTTGTTCCAAAACATACTCATCAACTGGACCAAACTAGAATCATATAAACATTTTCTACTGGCATTTCTATTAGAGATTTTATCCTTTCTTGTAGTTTTTTAACATGTATCTGTGGCTTTTTGAAGACTTCTCTGTATTGGTTACTGGGCGATTTTCTTTGTACTTTGTGTTCATTTAATCTTTTGGCATCCTCATTTGCCTCTGTGGAGTAAAAGCTTTTTAAAATGCACTAGTAAAATGTTAAATAAGAGTAAGATGATAGTATTTTGATCTGAACTGAACATTTACTTGCAACTAAATTGTCAGTGAGATATTTTAATTCTACCAATCCATGTTGGCTGGTCTGAGAGCTCCATTTTGTGCAAAATGGCATTTTTATTTTGCAATTAAGAAATACCCCAACCTTCTGTAAGTTTGACTGCATGCCCACCCCTCTCTTTCTGCATTCAGAGGAACCTGTCATCATTTTGTGGAGAATTTCTTACAAATGAAAGTAGGGGCTGACCTGTAGAGATTCCACAGCAAATACGGAAAGAGAAATTATCTTATAACATTAGTAATGTTAACTGTGTTATTCAACGAGATTCAGAGGACCTTGTTCTTTTGTTTGCAGGTATTCTTATTTCCATTGCAATTCTACCTGTAATGATACCTTATGAATGCCAGATTAGTTAGGTAAAGACATAACTCCTCCCATTTCAGACTTGCAAATACAAAATTGATCTTGTAAACATACTGACTTGGCCTTTTGAGTATCTGGCCCTAAATGTTTCATGGCACTTACACAATGCACACTTATAATTGAATTACAGTGAGAGGATAACATGTTATTGTGTTGTCTTCTGTATGGTTCATAGTAATTCTTATCATGTATTTCCAGAAGACATTTTATTTTATTCCTGGCATTACAGACAAGCCTTTAATGTACTTAATCTTGAAGGGCTCCTTGTGTAAGAGCTACTTGCTCAAGCAAGGACTGTTCAAATGGGTAAAGACAAATCACTTGGGGCTTAATTCTGCCATTTAGGCACAGCACTGTGCAAGAAGAAGGAAGGGGAAATGGCTCTGCTCTGGCAGAGGTCCCAGAAGCTCACAGAGCAGTTCCCAGAGTCATTTCATGCAAACATAGAGCCCCAGTGGTGCTGTACCTCTTTAGCATTTGTGACTGTGCAGGTGTTGGCTGTACTAGCCAGCACATAGGTTGAAGGAGCAGCGTGACCACCTGTTCTTCTTCGTCTTTGTCAGATTGTGCACTGTTCCCGAGGGACAAGAGCAATGCCCATGCCCCATCACATCACAAGACGACTGCAATCCTGCCTGGCCATGCCTTGATGTGGCTCTTTACAGTCCATGCATCATGGCCATGTAATGGTCATGGAGGGTGGGCTGGAACTAAAAAGAGCATGAGATACCAGCTTAATCCAGCCCCTTGTGAATGAGGTGGTGTGAGATAGCCGGGGAGGGTACTGGTTATACAGTGGTTTACATGGTGGGCACGTTGCACAAAAATTTTGCAACAGAGCATGTGAGGCTGAGTTTTGGGCTTAATGTGAAGTTTGCTGAGAATAAAAGTTCTGTATTCTATGTATTAATTAACAGCATAAGTGAAAGTAAAAATGTTCTGTAGTTGAGTATGGATAGGTCTGAGCTGTAGGTAAGCTACTTAAGTAGTAACTAGCAGTGGTGTATTTCAAATAGCAACAGATTTGTGTAACATAAACATCCCGAGTATCAAGTTGTGGCCCATATACTTCTTGTGATATTATCATTACTAATCTTACGGCTTAGCGCTGCATGCTTGACAGGCTACTTATACATTATAATAAACTGTTATTACACAGACACCCTTGCAGAGTAACCATAGTTACACACACAGTACACTTCTTTTGGTTAAAGTAAACACAAATGTAATCATCGGGGTCAATACTGGAGCTTTGTAGGTTAAGAGTTTGCTGCCAGCAGTGAATAAAAGGAATGTATCTAGCAGTTCAAAGTAAAATTCACTCACCCTTTTATGAAGATTGAAACATGCTATTAAAGTAAATTATTACAGTGATTTGTTTTATTTTAGTCTTTGTGATATGATTACTTTGAGTCATCACCATTTTGGTCAGAGAACCTGAAAAAAAAATTCTGCTTTAGTACCAGGCTCATCATCTTAGCAGAGTTGCTTGACAGTCCGTTCTAATGCATTTTAACCAACTTATAAATCATTTTGTGGAGGCTAATGATTTATTACTGCTGTAATGAACTTCAGAGGCATCAATACATTAGTATCCACTTTGAAAAAAAGCCATTGTCAAATCCTATTGGAATGATGATCAGTTTACTATTGTTATTAATGACCCCGATCAACTCTTTGGATCTATGAATAACCCTGTTAGATGACAGAGGTCTTCCATTTGGGCAAAAATCAATGCATATGTAAAATAAAAGTATGTGGCTTTCTGGACCCTTCATCAATGCCTATGTTTCTGTTGTCTGCAGAGATTCAGAACTACTTGTAAGTTCAGAAAAGTCAGGGTGATTTAGGAATACAAACCCAAGAAAAAATATTTCAAATTCAAAATTAGGCTACATATCTGTTTTACTGTCTGTTGCTTTGCTACCTAAACACTTTCCAGGTGTTTGTATACACTGTGAGGTCTCAAATGGGATTCTTACTGCGGTATCCTTTATTTTTCCTCTGTGAAGGTCTGTAATATGGGGAAGTATATATTACAGACTACACTAAGTGCTGCTTCTTAAGTTCCTGAGTTATGTTGTGTTTTTTTGTTTTTTTTTTTTTCCTCTTTCTTTTTGAAATCAAAAATAGACCTCAATGACTTAACTAAAATAGTAATTACCATGTTAGGTTTTTTCAGTGTTCAGGGATGTCAGAAATTTGACCTTTGAGGCTTTTAAATCTGACCTTGTTGCTTCTTTCCATTCATTAAGCTACAACCTTTGCTCTCTTGTCATAAAAGATAAATGAAGATTCACACAATCTTTATTTAAGAGAAGATTTATTGTTTACATTAATGTAGATTAAGGAGAAGCTTTCTGATTATTTATTGCACCAATCATGTCTTCATGAGCTTTAAGTTAGTTGTCAGATTTCTGTAACTACTCTTTCCAAAGTTCATTTCAAATTCAAAGTGTAAATAGATTTTTCATTTTCTTTTAAGTTTTATTATGCTATGTATAAGTGGAAGAAAAATTTTAGGTTTCCTTGTAATGATCTTGAAAAAAGAAATTTGGGAATGGTATGAAGCTGTGTTAGGGGAAGTTCAGGTTGGATGGTAGGAACAGGCTCCCCAGGGCAATGGTCACGGCACCGAGCCTGTCAGAGTTCAAGAAACATTTCGACAACACTCTCAGACATACAGTCTGATTACTAGAAATAATCAGACTCTCTGTGGAGCCACGAGTTGGACTCGATGGTCCTTGTGGGTCCCTTCCAACTCAAGATATTCCATGATTCCATAATTCTATGAAAATTAAATTTCAAAATTAAAAATCCAAAATCTGGCCTTCATACACACAACATATTGTACGTTAATGATTCCTCTGGTCAGTATTTTCCAATCTGGAAACAGATGATTTTCAGTTGCCACAGAAGCATATTCATTGGCACACAAATTAAAAACTAATGAAATTTTATCACAGAAACCTAGAAGTTGTTGAAACACATCACTTTGCTCAGATAACCTCTGATGAAGAAATGGATAGCTAAGACCATAATGGATACACAAGAACCTGTAAACTGAGTTAGAAACTTTATTTTTTGCTTTGTTTTTCAGTTTTGTTAAAATATCCAGCTGAAAAGAAGTTCCTTGAAATTGCTTATTTAAAACTCAGTTATAACTGATGCTGTACGGGCTCATAAAGTGACAGGAGGAAAAGAGGAAAGAATACTCTCTAGTGTATGCATGTTACCACATCCCTTGAGGTCTGACTGATACCAACAGAAGTGCTTTCTCAGATGTGTCAGGGAGGAGTATATTGCATCCCCAGGAGTGATAATCTCTCCTCTGCTGCAGGCATAATGGTGCCTGAGTGGGACATGGTCCTTCTGGAGTTAAAAGAAGTCTCTTGCTCTTTCCCCATATACATGGACCACTTCCTGTAGTTAATTACTTCACCAGAAAGCTCAGTGGTAACCAGAAATTGGCTTCATTTTTGGCATCTGAAATGTGCTGCTGGTGTGCAAACCTGAAATAAATGGGAAAAGGTATCTTCCAAAGAGGCAGGAAAAACTGTTGGGAATTCAAAGGCAATGAGAGTAGTCCTGCTTTCAAACAGATGTCAGACTGTGGGCACCAGTGACAGCAACTTGGAGTCAAAAAAAAACGAGAGGCCTCATTTTTCAGAATTTCTACATTATAGACTAATATTAAAGCTTACTAAAACCATACAAAACAATGTGTACATTTAAATTTGAGATATGTTTGGAGATCATCTTGATACGAAATAGCACAGCAATTCATACATTTCTGATCCTGACTTTTTGAGGCCTTGGGAGCCAAACTACAGCTTAGCTCCTTGATTCATATGCAGTTCAGCAAGCCTTTGCTTCTTAAGCATGTCAGATGAGATCAATCTTTGCAAATGCTCAAGTTAGCTAGCCAGACCTGCCATCTCAAAACTACACTGGAAAACAACCCAAAGCCATGTGTCATGTATCCACACCTCTGAGGAAGATATGGTTAGATCACTGGAGTCAGTCTATGCACTGCAATTTGGGAGGAAGAGATTAGCAGTGGGATAGTAATCAGGTATAGCTTGTTCACTTGAACATGCTGCAGTTTCTAGAAAGCTAAGTAGCATGGCACTTCAGGGAATATCTGCTACATAAATTAAATAGTTTTTAGGAGCTATCATGGAAATTGAAAGCTGCGTTCAAATTCCACTTACTGTACTTTACTGTTATTCTTAGTGTCAGTGGCATCAAAATTGTGTTCCAACAGAGCAAAATTCTCTTTTAAAAATGCAAATTTATACCATACATCCTGAATTCTTCAATAAAGTCAGGATTTAACTTCAGTTATCAAACTTCTACTTTTCTTTACATTTAGAATGGGATATATTTGAAACATATCTATCAGTATATGTTATTCTAAACAGTAACTCTTTTTAAATACTATCTTGCAATGATGATCTTTCTAATTTAATTACATTAAGTATTCAAATATGCCATAGAAAATTCTCTCTACCATAGGAAAACTCTATGACTTTGTTGTTACAAGACTTGAAGTTATTGAATGTAGTTTTAAACTACTTTGGTTTTTGTCCCACTTCTTTAAGAAACACGTTTCTTTTGTTGTATGTGTGAGAAAAGTGCTTTGCATTTCATCAAAATGGTTATGAAAATGTAACGTCCATATATTATAACAATAAATATGATGAGCATTTCAAATACATAAGGAAAATGTAGCCCTGGTTCAGATCCTATCAATGTCAAAAGAAAGAAAAAATGTTGTTTTTCTGTCCCTGAATCAAAGTCTATGTGCTAAAACAGCATCTCAGGCTATTCTATACAGCCATTCTCATATACAGAGCTACATGAATTCATCTTTCTGCAGATTCTGATAGTTCCTGGGAAGATGGGGGGAGGATTTCCCATTGTAATTTTACAATATTAATTACAACATCTGGATTTGCTAGAGAGCAGTAACAGGAATATGTCTCTTGTTAAATCACAGTGAGTAAAAACAGAACATTTTCTTTAGTGTCAGTAAAGATTTTCACAGTAGTTGTCAGCCACAGTAGTCCAGTCAGACTTCAAAAATGATCAGAACTGACAATCACTGAGTAAGTGTAAAAATTCCATATAATTCTGCATTGAAGTGATGCTCTGGTGCTTCAGACTGTTAGTCTATGTATTCCAAAATTGTATTCCTAGAATGCTGCTGTAGTTTTCATATTATTAAATAGCATGGAATTGGGTGTTGGGAAAACAAACAAACTAACAAACCAAAAAAAAAAATTAAAAATAAAATAACTAGAAAATGAGATAAGACTGAGAAGTGTGGCTTGGAGTTGGTTATAAGTTGCCACAACTGTACAACTATATTTTAACTGAAGAAAATAAAAAAAGCATTCTGTGAATTTCAACACCTTATAGGGTTCATATTTGCCTTTTGAGCATATTTATTTTTGCTAGTCCTTTAAATATGGAATGAATTAAAGGCTGATAAACTTGAACATCACGCTGACAACATACTTATCTTTCTAAAGTACTTCCAGTATGTTCACTTTACTAACCTTATATGCAAATATATCAAGATTAATTAGTTACGTGTTTTCCATTATCTTATTCTAAAATTAAGAAAAGCATTTTGGATGCACTTAAAGATTGCCAAGCTCCAAAATGAGACAAATTAAGGATGGTAGGCCTTCATGTAGAAAAAGGACAAAGGCACTGCTTCTTTGGTTCTTTTCATAATGTCGCTTTTTTCATTTTGTTCTACTTCCTAAATAGTAGTGGGAGTTACTTAACGTGCAAAATACTCCTCATTAAAGCGTGCGATTTAGCATCTGTTATTTTAAACACTGCATGGTACAGTTATTTTTCAGAGCATTATAATACTACTGATATAGTATGATATGGAACAATGTTTATCATGTGCCAGTAATTTCCAAACCAAATGATCTCAGCAACACTTTTAAGACATAGCAACTGTTACCCATTTATAAGCAGAGATTTGATTTGCTTGTTTCTTACATATCAGACCTGTTATCTCTGTTGTGCTCAAATGGGATTGTTTTAGGTGGCAGAGGTTGGTAATTCATCTAGAATTCAGTTAAGAATTCAGTTTATCATTTCTTAGCAAAAAAATAGCCTCACTTACTATCCTATGGTTTTGTTGATTCTACAATGCTAGCAGGAGGAGTAAAATGTAATAATGCAAAGCGATATTAATCTGAGTTATCATGGGGAACAAATATTCTGTATATGATTATATCTGAACAATCTATCTCAAAAAACACACTTCTTATAGCAGAGGCAGTTTACTCAACTTTGAAAATAAAAGCAGTCCATTTCAGGTACCATAAGTATCAATCATAACATTACCAAACTGCACAAAAGCATCAGAATTTTCAAAAGACATTTCTAAATTATCCAAATGTAAATATATAATTTTTAAAGTTTTAATAAACTTTTCCTAAATATTATAAAGTTAAGGACTAAAATTCTTTAAAATTTATGTTATAAATGCAGAGAAATAATTAAATCTTGATCTTGCAAGTTTCCATAAACAGAGGTAGTTTCCACAGAGAGGTACTTTAGGATCCTTCCTTTTCTCTAACACATGCATATTTTCTAAGTATTTTGGTACTCTTCTTAGAAACCTAGAATATAAATGCAATGGCAATGTCTTTTTTGTAATTCATCATCAAGGTTAACAAAGGTAGCTAAGTATGTTTTTCCTTTTCATTCTAAGATGGTTTTATTCTCTTGTCTTCTGGAAATAAAATAATAATAATAATAAAACACAAACAAACAAATCAAGATTTTTTTTATTAATATGCTTAAGAGTGTAAAAACAGAAGTAAAATTACTTGAAATGTCTCTGTCAGTTGAATGCAGCATGTTTTCATTCTTCAGAGAAAGAGGACACTTGTAAACTCATTCAATTGCTTATCTGTAAACATGACTGGGGGCCTGTTTTGGCTTTACATTCATGAGGAACTCTGGTTTTCTCAGATGTAGAGCTAGACACTTGACAATTTCACTTACTGTAAATTGCTCTGTACATACGTAACTTGTTTGTCTGAAAGTCATTGTGTTTTTTGACTTCCAGAAAGGGTAGGTTGTATACTGAAAACAGGAGAAGGAAGGATAATTGAGGGAACTCCACCTATTTAGTGCATTACTCATATACTCTTCTTTCAAAATGTAATATAAATAAAGGCTAATGCATAAGCTGAAGATGACTTTGTTCAGTTTATTTTCTTTCTATATGCTTCTAATTTCTTTATTCTACTAGTCACTTATGCATCCTTTATCAGTCCTTCATTAGTTATTCAGTCAGATTTTATGTAAACTGAGTCCTGAGATCTATGTACTAAACCTGGGAAGGTAATTATGAAAATTGCCCATGCAAATTGGGTAAAGGCACACATAAATTACCAGTTAGAGGCTTAGCTAGTAGTTTGCTTGCATATTTACCTGAATTGCATTCATAATTGCAGTAATTATGTGAACAGTCATGGATGTACTTTTGCACACACAGCAACTACATTTTAAATTTCTTCCTGAAATGAGGAAAATGATTGCTGAGAGAAGTAAGACAGCATATGTTGAGTTTCTGCAGTTATAGAATTCTCAACACTCTATACCAGCAGAGGATGACCTTATTCTAGAGTATTAAAGAAACTGAAGGAGCTGTGGTACTGCAATAGAAAGTGGTGCACAGGTCAAGTGGTACGTTGGCATCAAGGGCTCACCTGAAGGCAGACTTTGGCATATGAACAAGACAAAACAGTGTGGATAGCTCTTTCGGTTACTTGGGACATTCCTCTGTTGTGTCATTTTGAGTTTATATGAATTATAATCTCTCTAATGGTAAGTATTCTGAGTATTCATCTCAACATCTGAGTATTCGCCTGTTCAGGGTAGTTTCCAGAGTTACCTTCTGGCAGTTTTAAAGCTCAGCACATAGCTATCATCTCAGATTTGGGTGGATTTTATTCAATTACTTTAATCTGGATTTGACCCATTTATAGACTGAAAATTAGAACCAGAGACTTTGTCTGTCAATAGAGCTGTTGTATAGGCAACAGAAGAGTTTGGGAATTTCAGTACAGGGTTGGTGTGATCACAGCAGCCTGAAACCTGGACCTGGGAAATGTAACTAGTTGTGTTCTGTATTGTATTAATATTATTACTTATTGTCATGTTCATCTCAGACTGAGTGGGTTATATAGTCCTGAGTGGAAGCTAGAAGTAGGTTAATATGATTAGACCCTCATCCAAAACAAAAGGGAATAGGAAAACTTTTCAGATTTTCTTCAAAATAATGGTACAATTAATCCAACTGAAACATTTCAACACTGATGATCTTGTGAGGTGATGCTGGAAAAACACCAAAGCCATTTCTTTGAAAAGTCTTCTTCTCTCCAGACAACATCACTCTGGATCCACAGTGGTTATTGATTTCTCTAGCTTGACAAAAATATCTCTTTAAACCCCTTCATGGTCTCTCATTAATGTGCTGTGTTAGATAAGTATACATTTCTTTCTTCACCATGAATGTGTGGTTTCCATAGCTTCAAATTCCTGTATTTGGGTTTGTTGGTTTTGTTTGTTTTTAATGTCGTGAGCTCATACTCTGTACATTTCTTCATTCTTCCTTTTTTTTTTTTTTCCATTGCAGACATTAATTGGCTCCTCCTTAAATTTTGAAATTATTTTTTTCTGTATTTTACCATATTTCATGCAAAACAACTGGAATATCTTGAGTTTTGCTACTGTGTACACCAAGATATACAAAACAAATATTATATCACAATGCGTTAGAATGATAGAAGCATAGCATTATTTAGGTTGGAAGAGACCTCTAAGATCATCATATCCAACCATTAATCTAGCACTGCCAAGTCTACCACTAAACCATGTCCCTGTGCACCACATCTACATGATTTTTGAATACCTCTAGGATGGTGACTCAAATGCTTCCCTGGGCATTCTGTTCCAATGCCTCATAACTCTTTCTGGGAAGAATTTTTTTCTAATCCTCTCCTGGTGGAGGCCATTTCCTCTTGTCCAATCACTTGCTGCTTGGGAGAAGAGACTGACCCCCACCCAGCCACAATCTTCTTTGCTGTAGTTGTAGAGACTCTTTACCACAAACTTAAGTGTACTTCCCTGGCATACAAAAATAAAGTGCAATTACTGTATAAATGTTGTGATTGCCCAAAATGTATTCCTTTTCAAGAAGTTTTGTCCTTTACTTTTTTCTCAGAAATTTTTTTGGTAAGTTGAACAGACTTTATTAAGGAAGGTATCCAACATTTAGAGATATCAAACCAGCAAAATAAAGAGATATTCTTAAATTAAAAAGCAGGTTCCCAGGAAGGGCTTTGGTCACATTCTAATATAATAGACACTAAGCAAAACAAATTTACTAATTTTAATCTTTAGAGACTGCTGGATATCTGTTCATCTTCTACATAGTTGAAAATAAAATAATTGAGATTTTTCTTGTTTCAGAATAATAATATTGGAGTTGGAAAGCTGCAGATGGATAATTATTCTGGAGATGTTAAATAAGTTTTTTTAGAGACAAAACTGTAAATAATACAATACAGAAGAATGATGGACTTATTAGCATATCATTAAATCGCTTTTTCCCTGAGAGCCAAGCATATTTTTCATAACTTAGAAAAAGTGTCTTGCCTAGCAGTCACACATATGCTTAACATTTACAAAACCCACAATATTTGACTGTGGCATTAAGTTTATATTACAGAGAAAATTATGACAATATAGTCACAAATATCAGTAAGTTTATCACTTGATAACAAGATAATATGTATAAAAAATCTCTTTTGAGTTAAACATTTTGCAGACCTTTTGTTTCAACTTCCATTAGCACTATCACTCACACTGAGAATTTACAGGACTGCAGCATAGCAACAGGAAAATTTGGTAATAGATCCTTTCACTAAAGTAATTTAAACTATCCGACTCATTCTTATTAGTATAAATTATGGGTTTTGTTATGATTTTATAAGTAATAAAAAGTAGCATTGTATGGGATATGGTTTGTGTTTTTTTTTCAGGGTTACTGGTAACAGCTAGGAAAAGTATGATCTTTATCAGGGAAAATAAACTTAATCCAGAATCAAGCTGAAATTCAGAGAATGAACACCCAAAACCTATATGACTAGCTTTCAGCAAACACACATGTCAATGACAACTGATGGACAGATAATGTTCAGTCATGATTCTTTGTGCTTTAGCACTGGGACAGCAAGAAGTTAAGGGAAGGGTTGTTTGGTTTAATGTAATTGTTGGGTATGGGAATGCAAGACAGCACAATCATGCTGTTTCCATCTGAGACTGAAATGGCTAGCAAAATAGTTTGCTTAAATAGGGGTGGTATTTATTAATGAGCCTGATTCTGAAAGACTCATCTGACTAAGCCAGCTGAGCCTCCCAAATCCACTTGTTTCTAATTTACTCACGTTCAGACTTAGTTAACTGTTAATTCTTTAGGAGATTTTGTTGTAGTTACATCATTTATAAACTACCACCCGAGATAGAACACCATGGCTTCAGGAAATAATTTCAAGGATACTGCATGTCACAGTGCCCAAGATGAAGAATGTAACCAATTGTGGACTAGATCTCCCAGCGTTACCTCAATTTCAAATGTCCAACTTCATATCACATAGAAATGAAAAAGGAAAAAGCAACAAAAAAAAGTCCCTTAAATATTTGTGATGAAGAGCAAAAAATCTCGTAAATCTAACAATTGAAGTAATGAGATGTTTATTAGAGCATATAGTAGACTCAAATTTTATTCATTTTTGTGCCTTATAGATGACAGAGATTTTCATTTGAGATCTTTCTGCCCTTTATTTCCATTCAGTGCCAAAACAGCTGGACATCAGAAAGAGAGTTTCTCTTCCCTTTCAAAAGCCTGTTCCAGTGAAGCAACATACTTAGAGTAAACCTCACTGACAGTGTTTCAAAAATCTCTCATTCTAGATGATGTGTTGTAGAGTCCAACATAATGAGGAGATGAGTGAGACTTAGATTAGTGAGACTTTCCTTGGGACTGAGATAAAATGCAGTTCAAATCCTACAGATATGTCTATTAGGAGACAGGAGACACCCCAATATTACACAAACTTTTCATGTGCCACAGCTGTTTTACCGTAATTTCCTAACCAGAAGTAGTTTCCTTGTGTATTTCTGTGTATTCTGTGAAAATGCACAGAAGTAATTTTCTGTGTCTTCACACATGGATATCACCCGCACTTAAAAGACTTCTATCACTGAATCTGAGGAGCATAGCTGTTGAGATAATATATTAAACTCAATGAGAATCTTCTTTGGTACAGGCAAATGGAACGGTTATTGAGATAAAGAGGAACCACAAATTACACTGAGGGATACAAGTGCAATTTGGACGAGTCACTCTTTGCTTTGTACAGAATATTGAGCATTTCATATTTTTTATCTAAATTTGCCAATTAGAAAAAATTGAGCATTCATTTTCCTTGAATTTCACAGGGTGGGAAAGGCAGAGTCCTATTCCCCATCAAGTTCCAGAGTTTGTTGCTATCTGTTGAAATAATTCAGCTATTACAAATCTAGGGTTGATTGTTTTCCAAAGGGGATAAGAATCAAGGAAGAGCATGAATCAACATGATACATGCTGTGAAATCACCAGGAATTATGTTCAGTTATACCTCTTACATTTTATGTTTCACCTTTCTGTATTTTTCCCTGTTGTATCTGTCGCTAATGAGTGTAGATCTGGTAGCTTCTGCTTGGACTCCTTACTGTAACTAAGCTCATTATATCAGTTTAGGAGCCTGAATAGACTAGAATTAAAAGGGTTACTTGGTCATTCAATGTCTCTTCATCTTCCTTAAATACTTTCAGACTTATCAAGACAGTAAATCACTGCATCTGTGTTGCTCTAAATGTAAAGACATTGGCATACACAAATCATTCACATGGAGCCAGATTTAACATAATAAATACTATGAAGTCACATGTTTCACGTGTCACAATGTTCTTTATTTAACATCCTTAAACACCTTTATTTAAACACCCCAGTCTAATTCGATCATTTCCAATTTATTTCAAATTACATACTTTCTAAATTCTGTGCAAGCTACACTTTCTTTTGAAATATGTAATGTGATGTATATTAATATCTCATTACAAATTTATGTATTTAAATGCTAAATCCCCTAATCTTCTAAATATTAACACAGAAATATTAAAATATTTAAAATATGTATGACAAAATTCAATGGAAGATGTATTGACATCACTGAGAGACACACAACTATGCACTTAACTACATCCCCAATTCCGCACTGTGCTTAGCACACTCTGCTCTCATGGCCAGATCCTCTCTTGGCACGTCTTATTTCCAATCAGCTACAGGGGGTGATGCTGGGGGGTGATTCTAGAAAGACTTTCTAGATTGTTTTATTAATGTAAATTTGTCTATATGAGTTCCTTTACTTTGTGGTAAGAGAAATGGACAGTGTAGTCAGGGTACCTTTGTCTGTTAAAACATATAGAACAAACAACACATTACAGATAATTGTCACATTGCCCAACTCACTGCAGGAATATAGTTTCATAATGTGGTGAACATCATAGAAAAAAAAAAGAAAAAGAAAAGGAAAAGGAAAAGGAAAAAGAAAAAGAAAAAGAAAAAGAAAAAGAAAAAGAAAAAGAAAAAGAAAAAGAAAAAGAAAAAGAAAAAGAAAAAGAAAAAGAAAAAGAAAAAGAAAAAGAAAAAGAAAAAGAAAAAGAATGAAGGTTTCAGCATTCTCACATTGGCAACTACATTCTTTTAGGCCAGTCACAGGAGTACAGCACTGCCAAGACAACTGTAGTTGTCTGTTTCCCTCCTGCCCTGCAGCAAGCACTGCTTGTAGCTTAGCACTGCTTGCAGTATTTCCAAGGGTCTATTTTTTATTCCTAGATCTAATCACTTCATGTCCCTTGGATGCTTCTATTTTTATTGTCTAAAAGAAGGGAAAACAATATTGTCTTTCTCAATCGTCTTCCTGACTTTATTTCTTTTGATGAAAGACTATTGATTCAGCTGTCTTTGAGTGAACCTGTGAATATACTGCTGATTCAGGCATTCTTTAGCATCGCTAAAATAAATGTGAAATGCATGATTGTTTTCCTTATGTAAATAATTGGTGGAATAGAAAATGGTTCTGTTGTTATTTGCAAACTGCAGTGAAGGGATAATATTGTTATCAGTAGATGTGTGCTAGAATATTTGACTTGCACTTCCTAGATTCCATTTGTCTTCTGTCAACCTATACCTGCTGTTAAGCATTAGACCCTTAAAAAAGAGAAAAAGATAACACACATTATTCACCATTAATTCTTTAAAATGAGTCACTATTAAAGCTTAATTGTTTGCTGAGAGGATCCAAATTAGTGGACTTTGAAAGATCAAACAAAATTGAAGATATTTGTCCAAATTAAAATGGAAACATACATCTAGAATATACCAAATGAACATGTATGCTCCTGTAATAATAATTTTATTATCTTCAGCTTCCAGGCCAGACTTTTAATTATGACCCTTTATATCAGTGAAAAACATGTATTCAGGATTAAAAACCTATTTCTTTAACTAGTCTAGTTAAAGACTGTGGTTTGATATATTCTATGCTACAACTTTTATAAAAACCAGAGAACACTTCTAATAACACTTTTCTAATTTCATGGTTCAGTGCACAGTCAGTAAAGATTTAAATAATTCAGAAAGAAAGCCTATTCTGTTTCTTTATTAGAAGTTTGAGTCAGGCAAATTCTTTGACATTTAATAGGTTTTTAACCCTTTTAATAACTTCTTATAATGAAATTTATTGGAGGTTGTTTTAAATAAAGGGTTATTATATTAGAGTGAATAGCAGTCAGTAGTTTTTTATGATTAGTTTTGAGACCTTGGCCCTGTGTGACTCAAAGGATATTAAAACATAAAGTAGAAAAGAATGTTAATAGTCACCAAATTAACTGTGTACCAAGAAATATAGAAACTGTATATTATTGCATTCGAGTCATTATGTGATTGTACTATAAAATTTTGCAGTCAAATTTTGAGTATATAATTGTTTTAAAGGAGCTTAAGATCACTTGCAGAACCAATACTATATAAAGCGACCTAAAGTGGTTTAATTTTTAACAGAGTGATTTTGGAAAGATTAGAGTAGTAAATTTAATAAGGTGGTTTTTTGTTGTTTTTGTTGTTGTGTTTTGTTTTGTTTTGTTTTTTTGGGTTGTGTTTGTTTGTTGTTGTTTGTTTTGTTTAGTTTTGTTTTAGTTTAGGGTTCTCTTTATATGTGAGGTTTCTGCTGCTTAATTTTAAGACTGTTTTCCTAATCAACACAAATTTTGAATGTTCCTTTCATTATCCTGAAAATGCACTGGGCTTAGTATATAAAATGCATTTGTGTACAACACTAAAAAATTCCCTAAATACCCACTTACTTTAAAACTCAGTCTTTCATTATGCAGTTAGCTGATACAGAAGAGAATTATAAAATTAGATGATGAAAACACATCCCTTTTTCTATTAGTTGGTGCTTTGGGTTATTCCTTTTAGTGTATTTTGAATGGTTCTCTGTGGTCATTTTACAGTAACATTAACTCTCATAACAAACCTTTCTTCAGCACACATTCTTTTAAATATATAAAAAGAAGACTTGGTTACAGATATGATTTCTACTTTAATTGTGAATATTAGGGTTTGATCCACCTTTGTTCATGACAGGATATATGCACCAGTTATGGTTTCATGCACTCTGATCAGTGAAGCCTGACTTGTCAGATTTCAAATTTCTTAATACTGGAGTCACTTTTTATTCTTCTGTGGTGTACAAATGCAGATGTTCAACTAGTTTTATATTACTGCATTGAATAGCATCATGTGATGCAAAACTACATGTGAAACTGCATGGTTTGCTTTTAATTAAGTTGTTACTAATCTAAAATCCATTACACAACAAATAACCATAGATTATTACTGCTTGATATCAATATAAATTAAGTGAAAGCTTTGGGTATATAGAATGGACTTTTATATTTTTAGATGTGTTTAAGTTTAAACTTAGCTCTGATTCTGTAACGAATATTGCTTTCATATTGGATTATTAAAAAAAAAAAACAAAACAAACAAAAAAAAAATGTTGGTTTTGCAATTGCTTGTTTTCACCATAAAGCATGGTTATTTTCTCCCAAACACGGTTGCTTTTTCAGTGTATCAGCTTTCAAAAAAACTGTCTGGCCATTGAATGTTGTCTTTTTCTTTTCTTTTTAAACCTTTATTTAAAAAGTCAAGTGATTATGTAGAAATTCAAATTTTTGTCTCTTTCTTAAAGAGCATCTCTGAGTCACTTGAAGATATCTTGCAGATGTGCATTGGCTTATGATAGAATACAATTAAACCACTTCAAATAAAAACTAAAATTTCTAAGCAAATGTCATGGCTTTTTAGGAGATTGGCACAATCAGGCCTAATGTTACATTTCAATGTTGCCTTATTTAAAAACAGAAAAATGTTGTTTTAATATGCCACAGGTACTGTCACAAGTGTTTCTTAGAATACCAACGAGAAACCCCTTCAGCCTACAAAAGAACACATGTGGCACCAAAACAGTGACTAAGATGGATGACATCAGTGAAGAAGGAAGCACACTGTGGTGTCTTCATAGATAACGCTTAAGATTCTATGGGTTTTTCTCCCAAAGTCTTTATTTGAATTAATTGATTGTAACATAGATTCACATTAGTATGTGTAATTGTTTCTCTCTGATTTACCTTCAACATTTAGACAAGGACCATCAAACACTTTCACAAAGTCCATCAGAAAAGTTTATATTAGCTATCATTAAAAAATAAGCAAAAAGAAAAAAAATTAAGATACGTTGGTTATATTAGCAATAATGCCTGCTGTACCTCAGCATGGGGTAGTGAGATATGTTTTCTCCTCTTACTTCAGTGTGTAAGCTCTGTGCATTTCTCTTTATATTTTAATGTTTTCATCTCCAGTGCATAATCCCTAACGTTTCTTCATATACTTAGACCTGTCATATCAGTCTGTTAAGGCAACTTTTCTTTCTTCTTTCATTTAAGGATTACATTTTTTAGAATTTATTTAAGTAGGGAGCAACAATTTGGAATTTTACAGCTTTTGAGAGAGATGTTGCATTACAATTCTTAATTATAACAAGAAAAAATAACATGGGAATTATTTTGCTAACAGCATATTCCATTTGAAACTCCCTGCCTAATGCTTCTTAGAAAAAAATTATTTGCTTCCTAAAGCCAGCTTCTGGGTTGCCAGTTAAGGGTCTTGCCATTTGACTCTCTTTGCATCTTGCATGAGTAACCAGCTTATATTAAAAAAGACAGATTATTAGGGATTTTTTAATGCTTTATCCTAGATCCTGTGAGAGACTTGAAGGATTCTATTTGAATGCTGTGTCAGATAAAAATATCTGTATTTTGTGGAGTTTGGGGTGTGATATTTCAATAAAGACAAAGACTGTTGGACATAGTCCAGAAGATATCAGGAAGAATGATCATAAACGTATAAAACACAGCATATATATATATATATATATGTATATATATATATATATATATATATATATATATATAAAGAGTCTCAATCTTCAGGTTTAGTTGTTTAGTCTGGAGAAGAAAAAAACTGAAAGGAAATTCATAATAGCCTTCTAGTGTGTACAACTTTTCTGTAAAGAAGGGGAAAAACATCCCTCATGTCCACTGGGACTAGAGCAAAAAGTAGTAGGTTTAAATTACAGCAAAGGAGATTTAGGTGAGACATTACGGAAAAAAAAGCTCTTTCCACTGTAAGGATAGTTAAGCACAAGAATTGCCTAGGGAGGTTATGAAGAGGTTAGACAAACATCTGTCAGAAATGATTTAGGTATAGCTAATCCTGCTGTGAGATAAAGTGTTGGACTAAATAACCTTTTGAGGTCCCTTCTAGCACTATTTTCTGTGATTCTGTGATTAGCGTACTGTATTCATATTGTCCCACAGCGAGATATTTCTATGTAGGGATGATATGGCTGTGTTCTGCATAGCATGCTTTTCTTCATTGTTGCTTTAAGCTGATGGGGAGAATGATGGTCTGATGTTTAAAGCACTTTAGTTTTGTTCTTACTACCGTAGGAGCTTTGAACAGAGCATTAGGAGATTGTTTTCAGCCAGATAACAAATGAACTCTTCTGGTAGTGCACTAAATATGTTACTATTAGGTAGGTTATTGGTACACACCTCAGAATTAAATGCTCTTACTATGTCTTTTAACTTGCAGTCAAACACTTACATGCATGGATGCTCAGTTTCTGCTTATAAATGAAATGCAAACAGTAAAAAAAAAAAAAAAAAAAAAAAAAAAAGCCATGTAAAGAAATGTATCATAGCTTCCTTCCCCATTAGTCAAACCAACATAGAACCAGGCATGTTCTAATGTTGAATACAACACAAGTTGTGAAACATTGAATTGATAGATGGAGAATGATATTAAAGTTCCAGATATTATCATTATTACCTCATCAGAAAGGCCATTGAACATGTCAGTTTAAGACTGTCCTTATCCTCTGTAACACAAAAATTCTGTAACTTTGTTCTTCCATTTGGTATTCTGCCATTCAACAGGAGTTATATTCAGCTTTGTATTCAGCAGAGTGTGTTTACAATATTGCTTCTGCATACTGGATATGGCTCCAGCACAGCCACATACTGGTGGGCTTTGTAAAAGTCCATCTGGCAGAACAAGCAATAGGAAGCTTCTGATTTTGAAGTAGTTTATAAGGAAACAGGGGCATACTGTCACACTACAGTGGCTGTGGAAGTATGTGGTTTTCATTGCTGGGACCGTTCTTGAAGTCTTTTGATTCCTTAGAAACATGAAGATTCAACATCACATGCTTTCCACATTGTAGCATTTCACAGTTAATGTGGTCAGCTGCCTGTTCTTACTCGAGTTCCATTTTTCTTAGACAATCCCATTGTTCCCCTAGGAAGGGTCATGATTTGGGAAGGCTGTGCAGAGCATGGCAAAGAAAGACGAGACAGAAATATCATCTGCAGATGCAGAGCCACATTGATCCTCCTTGCTGAAGGACACAGGTTTCTGCATGGATGTCATTGGCATGTTCCCAGCCAGCTCACACTTTTCTCTGCATGCATATCCTTTAGATGACAGTTTCTGGCTTTCCATCTAAAAGGAAATGTGTACTTTTAAGCAAGCTGTCACCATGCTATTTACTCCTGGTTTTGTAAAGGTAGCCTGGTATTCATATAATTTAAAAGTTCGAAAGACAAGCTGAATCACAATGAAAAGAAAAATACCATTTTAATATAATTTTTTTTTCTACTGCACCACCGCTTTTGCAGTCCTCAGAATTTCCTTAGTGAATGGCTCTCTTGCAAATATGTATGTATGTATTATATGTCCAAAACTGTCCAGTTGTTGTCATGTTACCTAAAATCAGTGTATGTTCAGTGTTGATTTAAACTGGACACAGATTAATTATAAATATATGCTGTTTAAAGATGACAGACAGAATGCTCTGCAGTATCCATCAGATAATATTTGAAATTCATATGAAGAGTTTTTAATAAATGAGAGAGCGTTTGAAAAATAACAAATTTATTTTGTTTTACTTGGGAAAAAAAAAATATATATATATATAACCTTTGCCCTGCTTTCAATGAGACAGATACTTAGCATATTCATTCAGAAGACTGAAACAGTTTTCAGGAGTTTGAGATAGTGCTCTTTTCCATTCCAGACTTCATAAAATCATTTGGATACACATTCATGTAATCTCAGAATCACAGGAAGGCTAAGGTGGGGAGGGACCTCTGGAAATCATCTGGTCCAATTCCCTGCTCAGACTGGGCCACCCAGAGCAGGTTGCCCAGGACCACGTCCAGGTGGCTTTTGAAGATATCCAAGGAGGGAGACTCCACAGCCCCTCTTGGAAACCTTTACCAGTGCTCCACCACCAGCACCGTAAAGAAGTTCTTCCTGATGTTTAGATGGAACCTTCCAGGTTCCAGTTTGTGCCCATTGCCTCTTGTCCTGGTACTAGGCACAAGCTGGAACAAAACCTGGCTCCATCCTCTTTGCACCCTCCCTTCAGGTAACTACAGGCATTGATGAGATTCCCCCCCTGATCTTCCCCTTCATCAGTCCCAGCTCTCTCAACCTCTCCTCAGAGGAATGCTGCCCCAGTCCCTCAGTCATCTTTGTGGCCCTTAGTTTGACTCCCTCTGGTATGCCCAGGTCTCTGTTGTAGCGGGGAGCCCAAAACTGCTCGAAATACTTCAGGCATGGCCTCCCCAGTGCTGAACAGCAGGGAAGGACCACCTCCCTCAGTCTGCAGGCAACACTATGCTTAATGCAAAATCTCCTGGGAGGGTACTGATCCATGCTGGGTGTTGCATGCAGCAGATGGGGTGACCAGGGTGCTTTCAGAGGTGCCTCCCTCCCCGGTTCACCAGGGACCCGGCACCCCTCCCGTCCCTGCTGGCGCCAGGCCACACGGCAGCTGGTGAGCGCCATTAGGAGACGGCCTGGGGGCGGCCTGCCTTCCTGCTCACCCCCACCAACTGCTATTCAGCGAAACAGCTGGATCCGGGGAGATGGGGAGGAGGAGTAGTTAGAGCTTTATGGACACAACTGCTTTGGTGTGGATTGTCTGCTAGAGGCAGCGATAATGATAGCTTTCAAGGCTAATATGTTTGACTAGAAGGGGAGCTGGTACTGGAGGGAAGGGAACAAGTCAGTAGCAATCTTTAAACGTATGAATGACTGTCAGGATTCAAATTTCAGCCTTCAATTAATTTCATACACTGCTCTGTCTCTCCTCTCCAGTGCTTTAGTAGTCATTAAGTGAACTTGAAAGTGTTTGTATTGATAACCCTTTCTTACCAAAAGCTATTAATTTCTGAAGCAATATAAATACAGGTATAATTGTGATGTCACGTTTGCAGAATGTATTCCAAATACTTCTCAGAGATACACATACATTTAAAGTGGTAAGTATTCCAGAACTAATGCTATTATTAGTTTGATTTACTGCTAGCCAGTCAGCCTTATAAAAATCAATCCCTAAGCTCATAAAATATCTCCCTAAAATTTGTAATTTTTTACTCTCTCAGTAATAAGAGGAGAGGTGAAGTTACAGGTTTATCTTTTTTTTCTCTGTGCCTTGCTGGTTGAAAAGTATCTCACAGATTGCTCTGATATATAGGAGAGTGTGTATGAGAGAGAGATAGGTTATGGAAGTCACGAGATATAAGTAGTTAAAAAAAAAAAAAGAGCCATCTTTAGATGTTTTGGATGACAAGTCTGTAGATTAAATGTGGCTGTGTTAATACATTTAACCATTAACATGTGTCCTTATCATAATGGAACTTACACAACGGTAGTTGCTGTCAGATTCCACTTGATATGTATGGCATGTTTGTCTGATGCACTGAACGACAACTATATCTATTTCATTTCAGCTTTGAATTGACACTTCAATTTTAAATCACCCACATAACACCTTAGCTTAACTCCGAGCTTCTCCTTGATACTCTTTGTTTTTTGTCATGTTCAGTATGAGTATACTGAAAAGACGTTATAGGCAATCTCCTGTAGTGTGCGTGTATGGTACATTTGACCTCTGGACAAGAATGGAGTTTCATCCTCCAATGCTTTTAATTCTTATCCTTGCAGAGACTGAATTTGTTGCTTGAATTAAAATAGTATGTCTTGTTAATGCTGAGAAGCGGTGACCCACATAGCACAATGGATTCATTTGTCAATCCTGCAACTTACGAGCTTTCTGGTCATATATGTCTCAGCAGCAAATCAACTCAGAAATCATTTAATCAGTCTATCAATGGATCCTTTCTGTCAGTAGTCTGAAACCTTAGCATTTCAGTATCTCATTGGGCAACATCAGGCAAAACAGATTTTGGTTTACTACTATATATTCCAAATCTGAAAACTCCAGCTTCCAAATTCACAGCTTGAATACAAACAAATCTTAAGAAGAAAAGTAGGATCTGGAAATAGCCTTGAATTTCAAGGATATTCATGTTCTAATCTGGCTCTAAACTTCAGAATGCAAACCTGCCCCCATTTGTTAGCATTTCTGAAATACTCAACACACAGTTACAGAAAGCAGTGCCCTTTTGTTCTCCCTATAAAGAAACAAGCTTTCAGTGCTTTTTGCAATTCCCACAGGCTAGAGCCTGAATAGTTTATAACAGTCAGTGTTATGCAAATGTCAATCATATCCTATTCTGTTTATTTCCAGTATTTATATGTTTATTTAAGTACTTGCCATTTCTTTTAAGCCTTATATAGCCAATCAGGCCAACAGAGGTCTAAAAGAACAGAACACTTTATTAGTGATATGCTTAATGCAGTTTTTTTCCTCTTGTAGATGCAAGATTTACGGAATACAGAAGGAGCCCAGTATAGTTCCCATCCTCAGATGGCAACCATGAGGCCAAGGGTTCAACCTGCAGATATTAGGCAGCCAGGAATGATGCAGCACGGGCAGCTGACTACTATTAACCAGTCCCAGCTCAGTGCACAGCTTGGTTTGAATATGGGTGGAAACAATGTTCCTCACAACTCACCCTCTCCACCTGGAAGCAAATCTGCAACTCCTTCACCATCCAGTTCAGTCCATGAAGATGAAGGAGAAGATAGCTCTAAGGTAGGCTTAGATGCTAGGACTACTATGTAAATGATGGATATTTTTAGGACCTGCTAAATCATATGGCCACGCTTATTAAGGTGATACTTTTTACATTGTTGGTGGTTGACTGAAGTGAATAAAGGGTTATGAATACAGAACTTGTAGCTCCAGTCAATTATTCAGGCAGCTTGATAATTCTTAATTCATAATTCTTCTTTGTGAGAAAACTGGAATCCTGTTTAAAAAATAAAATTAATAATAATAATAATAAAAAAAGAGCCATTCCTTTAGGACTTTTATATAAAAGTTGAGTTTTCTCATTTGCATAGAATGGATGTTTGTACCCAGTTAAAGATCAAGTTACTGCTATAAAATATATGAACGGTGTGTACAATATGCTAGTCTTTTGCTAGTCTTTTCTACTTGGTCACAGAACGAGTAAACAGCACATCATATCAACCAGAACAGAAACAAACAGAAAATCTTACCTTGAAAAACTTGAAGACTCATTATGCATTTATGCTTTTGGAAGTGACAACACTCCAGCATGACATATTTAAGCTTCATTTTAGTGTTCCTGCAAGTATAAAAGTAATAATTATCACTCAAATTATAAAATAACCTTTATTTAAATGATAAATGATAATTTACTTAGGACCTTTTATGTAAAAATCTCCCAGATTTCCCCAAATCCTGAACACATGTGCAGAAATAAGTCAGTATATCTTAATTTTGCAGACACAAAAGCTGAGATAAAAAAAAGATTGGGGCTTAGCACAAAGTCATCCAATAAACCAGGCATAGAACATATTGAAATTGAAAACCTCTTAGCTCTATTTTATGGTTACTACCAAATAACAATCGTTATGCAGTAGTGAAGATGTTGTATCATGGCCATATCTTGTGGGGAAAAGCTGTAGACTTGCAAGGAATGTGAAGAAAATGCATTGTGAGTCACTGAGGAGGTATAATCCAGTCAAGAAATATAATTCTGATTTGTTTTCAAATTATATTGTTTTTCATGCCTCAAGCTATAAAATAATCATGTAATTGAAGACATATGTTTTACTGCATTTTAAATAAATTCAGATTTAAAGTTTTATTTCAGGTCTTTCACCTAATTCCTCAAACTTTAGGTTTCAAAAATTACTGAATAATTCATACATTTTAAATGAGCACTTCGTTACTGAGGGAGATTTTAGAATACTGCTAGGTAAAAATAATTCCAGGCAGCCATTACTTTTTCAGAATAATTTATTTGCTACTCCATTTTCTTTGCTAGTACTTTTTGATGGGAGTGTGCAAGATACTGTAAAGTCCTGGAGAAACACCCAATCAAATAATTGGTGTCCTTTTTTCTTTTATCAAATACTTCATTTATTTAACCCATATTTCTGATGTACTTTTCCACTGCAACACTTAATGCTAGCAGAAGTGTAGGATTGTGACTTCATGCAGCAAATGAAGACAATAATTTTAATAAAGAGATAATAATCACTGCAGACCAAGTACAAATTGGTCCTTTGTGGAAGACAGATTACATACTGTTCAACTTTAAAAAAAAAAAATAAAGGTAGTTTGGAAAACTCTCTTTAAAATCCTCTCATGCTCAATGTAAACAAAAAAGTATGAGAAAAGGCACAGAAATTGAGAAAAATAACAGTATGCAGAAGTTGATACATTGCCTTAAAATTTTTCAATAATCATAATTTCTGTTCAAACAGCAATGTTTTCAGGGATATTAAACTTGATTAATAATGATAGAAAGCTTAAATTAGTTTCCAACTAATAGGGATTAAACTGTAAACTTTATGGCAGGTACATTATATCATACCTGTCTTCTCAGGGATTTCTTACATCTTCCTGAAAATGCCTGAAGCTGGCCACAGTTGGATTCTGAAGCAATAGTTCCACTATAGTTTCCTCCATAAAGGCAAGAGATTTTGAATAATTGGCATAAAAAGCTAGTGTAGTGTTATAGTTTATTATTTAAACCCCTCTGCTGAGTATCTTTCTGTTACATTGCTTTCCCTGGAAGCTGCCGATGCATTCATGGATAGAGATACTTAGCTTGCTATGTAGATAGATATTAGAAATATGTAGATATTAGAGATAACCAGCTTGCTATGGAGATCCTTTTCCACAGCCACAATGTATTAAATTTTCTCAGTGCTGCTTTGGAGGGATATGTGAAGTTTCTTCTCACTCCAGAAATTCTCCTCCTAGTGAAAGGTACTGGATGTGGACAGGAAGAGGTAGAGCAGTCATTGTGTCCCTTGTGAGAACCTCTGTCTTTTACCTGTATATATATAACTTCGGTTAAACTTTTCTCTTTTTCCTATAACCTGTCATGTAGAGGTGTGATACTACTTAATAGATCAGGGCTAGAACTCATTATTCTGTTTAGATAGAAGTGCACATGTTGAAGGCTTGTAGAAGGCTGTCTCACCACATATGAACATCTTCATGAAGTTAGTAAGATGTTCCTGCTATGAGGACTGTGTAAAAAAAACAAATTACTGTGAATTCACCTTATCATTAATATCACTAGTGACACTGCTATTTAGCAAGCAAGAGAAGTACTGTTTGTACCGCTGTACAAACATTGATCAAAAATACAACATACATTTTCAAATGGAATAGGTCTCCATCATCTCAAAGTCAGATGACCTCTGTTAGTTTCTGTCATCTAAATGTCCAACCTTACAAATGAAAGAGAAACCACTGGTTCTTTGACAGCAGATTTGGTAGAGAAACCAAATAACTATATCTATCTAGAGAAAAAAAATAAAGAAATTTCATTGTCCTGTTCATGTTTGCATGAATTTATAAAATGTGTTGACAGAAGGTACGAGCAAATGTATGTTTGGACTAGAAATATAATTGTATTCCTATTGAACCACTAATTTCTATGCAGGTAAGAAATAGCCATTTCAGCTACATTTCAATACATATTCCAAATGCCAGTAATGAGGAAACTTTACAAACTGATGTAATTGTTCATATGTTGAGCTTCCAGGAAGTTCATTCTATGATAAATATTCAAATTGTTCAAAATCGAGTCCAATGTACACAGAACTAATGGCAGCAGCTGCTAAATATTTTTGGCTATACTCGTTATAATAAAGGCTGTTTCACGTAGGCATCTTGGACTTTGAATTGTACATATACCCTCTAGCACAAAAATAGGATAGGAACTGCATTATAGAGAGCTCAGTTGTCCTAGATGGTGTTGCTGTAAAAGCAGGACAGCTGAGGCTGCTTGACCATTAGATTAATCGTAACAGTACTATGAATATAAGGCTGTATATATACTGTCAGAAAGTGGCCTATGTTCATGGAAGTATGAGCTATAGTCTTTGACCAATTATACTGTTTGTGTAGGTAGTATACATCCCTAAGTCTCCTTAATTCTAAAAGTAACATGTGGGACTATAGTTAGAAGAAGAAAAAAGGGGAGAACTTAAAAATCAATAGTTGTAAGTAACTCAAAAAAACATTACAAACAAAGTGGCCACTTACCACATGCTTTATTCCAACCACCTAAACACTGGAATATTACAGTTATGTAATTCTTGTCATTTTTCATACTGTTAGATCACTAAACATGTTTTTGGTTATTGCCAAGCATAATTGTGAAATGTTGGAAGCATTATTGGTTTTCAAATATGTATTTCTTCATAGATGGATAACAGGGTTTTCTTCTATGCTCATTTGAATATCACTTATGAGAGATTTTCAAATAATGTAGTTTAGAGGAAGGATAGCGAGAGGACTGCAAGTAGCAAGAATTAAGTAACAGAAACACAATTACTAAAGAACTGCTGCAACATATTCTCTTTATGTGGTAGAGGTTTTACAATATTTACTTTATATGATAAGAGTTATAAGTAGAATTCTATGTTGTCTGTTCAGCCTATTATGCAGATGGTGCTTGATTAAAATCTATTTTAAACTACAGCGATTACTGCAAGATAGTGTGCATAAAACAGCTCTCTTAGCTCCATTAAAGGCTTTGGTACTATTGCAGTTTATTTTAAATATGCTTATAGACATTTTCCAGCTTCTCAAGGGACATTTAGATATCAACGATGTGCCTTACTTGATAGTTTTAAATCCTACACTAGATATTCTTGTGATCTATTATGTGTGCAACATGGTTAATGTACACTTCTTTAAAGTGAAAGATTATTGCTTTCTTGTGATAAATAAGTTAAATACATCACCATAATTAAGCAATAAGCCGTGACAGGAGGTGGATTACCATGAGCTAACTACACCTCCAGGGATTTTGAGGCACAAGTCTATGCCTAGCAGAGTATATGTTTTTTATTTTATTTCCCATCTGTCTCTGCTTTGGTGGTTAGAAGTAGGGTCTATGAAGCTGATAGAGTGATGAGAGCATAAGGTAGGCCATCATCTCAGTCATTTGCAAGGTTATTAGTACTGAAATTCTGGTATTCTTTTTATTTAGTTATTTTCATATAAGACAAACAAAATTTCCCCTGTGAGTACTCTCTTTTTAACAGTAGGTTTTTGAAGACTCTTGATTGTTCAGGTTAGAAAATACGATTTTAGAGCCATTCTCAGAACAGTTTACCAAAAGGCTTCTTTACACAAGTCTCTGCGGCATATCACCTAGTTTAAGAGTAGTTTAAGTAATGTGGTACCCTAATAGACAAAGAACCAGTAAATTTCATGGTGAAAAAAAATACTTTGAAAAGAGGTAAACCTTGACAAAGAATAAAGATAAAAACTGTTACTCTGGCCCCAATTGCTGTCAAGCCTCCTTGCTTATCGAGTTTGCATAGAACTACATGAAGACTTTAGAATGATATTGTCAAATTAACTAGGGAGACCTAGTTAATCACAATTTCTCTAGTAGTTTTAACTACCATTTAGCTGGCAGTTTGGGTACTCTGTAGGATGAAATGATAGCAAGAGTCTAAAAGTTGGATACATTAATAATAGGTAGCACACTGCTTCTATTTCTCCATACTTTCTAAAATGATGTCAGGCTCCATGGCCGTTAACTTTGTATTAAAGTTACAAAGTACATACTGTAATGTAATGCCTAGGAAACAATCAACTTCATTTTCAAATTATGGCATCATGTTGTTCACATGTTTAATAAGCCACAATGATAAAGTTTGTTCACTGTAGTCACCTCTGTCCAGTTGGGCACCACACAGTGAAGTATATAAGAAAAATACGAAAGGCTCAGATGGTGAATATTGTCATTTTCCTCATGTGGTTCTGCTGATTTGAATATCACTGCTGTGTCACTTGATATGAATTATCAAAAAAAAAAAAAAAAAAGGCATGTGATGAAAGTCAGATCTGGTCAATTATGACTTCAGTGCTCTTGATCTTCTCATATGTCAAACTGCTTGATGTACACAGTGCAGTGGACAAAACCAACAAGAGAAAAAAATCTTGAGCCCTCTAGTAAGATCATACATCAGTGCTACAGGTGTAGTAAACCAAGTGATCTTATCAAGAGAAACCACGTAGCCATGGGGCTATGCTGAAGCATCTGAACAGTGTCCCTGTATGTCCCCTTATGTGCATGTAAATCACCTAGGAAAAGAGGGTGCTGTCCTGATCAAGATCTCTGAGCTATTAAGTGGCAAATTTTTGTTGCCTGTAACACATTTGCATAAATACTCATGCACTATTTTATTCAAGTAGTACACACATGTGCACGTTCACTGCTCTTCATATGCCATTCCTCTTATCCTTTTCTCAGACCATAAGGAATTTGCATTTATATAAGCAGAAGAAAAAACTATGCAGCTAAATCCAGATGGATCAGAACTGGTCCTCCAAAGGGTTCCAGACTGTTTATACTGGCAAAAATTTGTTTCTTCAGATTTTAAATAGAAGGTGTGCAGTAGTTTCTCTATACCTTGAACCATTTTATTCACAGTCAGGTTCTCATGACTGAGACTGAACTGGTGGTCAGGATGTAATGAAACATGTCCTGGATTTACTGCATGTCCTAGCCATTAATGATAAAATTTGGAAGAAGTAAGAAGATGACCAAGTGAACTACATGAGAGGATAACAATTATATGAAAGCAAAATATAAAGCCCTTTGAGGGGAAAAGTTACATAATCCGAACTGTTTATAGCAAATTTTATATAGGAGACTAAGTCAGATGGTGTCAACATTTGGATTATCAAATATGACAACTAAAATTGTGTTTTTGTGTACAAAATCCAAAATCTGTGTGTGTGTTACAGAAACTGTAATGATGGACTGAATTAAATTGGCATTTTTCATAGCACTTTTCTAATTTTGTTACAGGTCAATGGAGGAGAGAAGAGACCTGCTTCAGATATGGGAAAGAAACCCAAAACTCCCAAAAAAAAGAAGAAGAAGGACCCAAATGAGCCACAAAAGCCTGTGTCTGCCTATGCATTATTCTTCCGAGACACTCAAGCAGCCATCAAGGGCCAAAACCCCAATGCTACTTTTGGCGAAGTCTCTAAAATTGTAGCTTCAATGTGGGACGGCTTAGGAGAAGAACAAAAACAGGTACAATATGTGCTGCAGCTCAGAGGCTTTGTTTCAGGAAAATGTTATCTGGGTCATCTAAGCACTGCAGGCAGCTTCTTTTGTTTGCAGGGATGAAACCTGAATATGTGCGATATCAGGAACATGGTTTAAAGAGACTAAGATAAGGAGAGTATTATTTCATTTCTTTTGTCAACGTATGAAATGACTAAAAGAGTTTTTTAGTTGAGGGTGTGACAACAAACCTTTAGATGATGTTTAGTATTTGTTTATGCTGAAGTCAGTGGGCCTAAGATTTCAGAGCAGGGCAGACAGGGCAGCATTGCACTGTCTATGACAATGTGGCATAAGAAGACATTGCCACCAAAAAATATATTTCTGTGCAGTAGGACCTGACACATATCTGAGCTCCCAATTGTTCCCCCAAATACCATTCATACTCACTTTAGCAAACCATCGCTTTTCTGTTGTTATTGGTTGCATTTTTGCTATCTGGCTATCTGACAACAGAATGGATTGGATAGATAAAGAAATAGGAACTTTAAGAAAGATACAGGTGTGGAGGGATATACTGAATGGGCATTATAATTGGATACAGGATACCTGGGTGGGGACAGAAAGGGAATACAGGGAGTACTGGAACAAAAGTACCTCTCATTTATTCACACTGACCATACTATTATTACATAATTAATATAGTTTAGTATGTCTAGCAATAAAAAGCAAAATAGTACTATGATTTTTTGTAGGTAAAGTCATTTGGGCTTGAAAAAAAAAAGGTTTCCTTCACTAATAACTGGAAGGTATATGCATGTCTAGTTGCCTGTTAAGGTAAAAGGGTAATAAGAATCCAGATTTGGCACTTACTCTATCCAGTATGTACCCTGGCATAAGGTCAGCACTGGGAAGGTTTAGCTTGAAGAAAGGTAGCTTTCTATATCTAGGGTTCAGAAATCTCACTTGGCCTGGTGCTTTAGAGACATAGTTTGGTGATGAGACTTCGTAAGTCAGGGTGCTGGTTGGGCTTGATTAACATGTAAATGATGTGATTAAATGATTGGCTAACATGTAAATGGTTCTAAGATTCTATGATTAAGGTTATTTTGTTGTGTTGTGTCTTCCTTCTACCATTTTTAGTATGTCCAACAAAGGCCAAGGTTACATCCTTGATCTGACAGGCTGTTTAGACCTTCCCAGTACAGAGGTTCTCTCGTAGCTAAGCATTACTTTTTTGGGAATATGATGGTGGATATTCATTCTTGACTTAAAAAAATTCAGAGTATGCTTTTTGTTAAGCACACAAGCAAGAGGTTTTCATGCCATTCCTCCTTGTCCTGCATACCTGCAAGCTGGCAGCAGGGAGAATGCTAAACCATTCAAGGAGTAGCCATTGCTCAGCAGACTACCCAAAAGGCAGTTCAAGAAGCAACCTGCTGTACCTGCTGTACTTAGCCAGGACCTCAGGCCGAAGCTAAGAGACTATAGTTTCTACCCTTAAGAAACGTCCTAGACCAGAATCACTCCCCATGTTTGAATCTGCATGCCCTAACACACCTAAGAATACTCCAGGTACTTAGATCTATATTTTGGACCCATCTTTTTTGCCTGTGGGATTGTGTATCCAGATTTTTCTGAAATGGTGGAAGGCAAAGACCCAGACTTCTCAAGAATCTGTCTGTCTAGTTATCTCTCTCTAGTGGTGACACCAACCAGAAAAATTATTTCGCCAAATCTTGTGCCTGTTTTTTCTCCCCTGTTTTTCATAATGACCTAAATATGTGGCTGTTGCATTTTTATTTCCATAATTTTTGCTCTGCTTACAAAACAGAAGACTTAAATTCATGCGTAACAGTCTAGCACCATATAATGGAGATCAAGCTAAAAGAATACATATTTCCATGGAATTTGTCATATTACTAGTACCAGAAGAAAGTTACCAGTCTTTCCATAGAATTTGGCTTAATAAAAGTGTATAAAAAATAAATAAAATTTCCAGCTTTAACTTGGATTCCTTTTCTGGTTGAAAGCAATAACTGAGTAAGTCCCACAGTGGAACAGCAGAACACAATTTATTTTCCTTATCTCAGTTGTCCTTAATTTAAGTTGGAACACAGGAGAATGATGTGTTGCAGAATCCACATAACACATCCATGAAAAAATGGCTAAAACTGAATTTTTAAACCAATTATTCCAAGATTTTGGTTAACATGTCTTTGTTGCTCTTTGACTCGTTTTGCCTATTCATTATCATCTGTTAAGTACTTGTTAAAACTCCAGGCCCAGGCTCTTTCTAATCTAGCATTGTACAAAAAGAATAAAAGATTTTTTCCCTATTAAAAAAAAAAATAGATCCTATTTTCTAGAATAAATTTAAACTCATTCTTTATTCCATTAGGGAACTAATAGTACAAAGTAATGATTACAAGACATCTTAACTGACTAGATAGTCTGTATTTTAAAGGCCTCATTTTTCAGATCCAGAGCATTAGTAACTGTTATGAAACCTGTGTCTCTGGTAGGGAAATTGGACTCTAAAAATACTAATGATTAATGCATTATTTGGAATTTTGCATTGAAGAAGCTTCAGAAACTCAAAAGTAGTTAACTAAGAAAATAATAACATCATTAGAGGAATACTTTATTGATGAATTATACTTGTGGGGAAAAAAAAAATCAATTATCATAAAGCTTCTGGCTTTTATGTTTTGGAAGCAAATGCTTATTCTGGAATTTAAATAGAATTATGTTTCCAAATTATGTTTCCTGAATTGGAACTCCTTTTACTATTTAAATAGTAAATATAAATGAATCAGAAAGTAGAACATAATGCAGCTATTGAGAAAGAAGAATAACCCTGTCTTTTTATGCCAGAATGAAATCTTCTCTGTTCTATGACCTGAGCCAGCTTTTTCTGAAATGCACAGAATTCTTCTTGTTTATCCCTGCAGATTGACCACAGAACCACAGAATAAGTAAATGTATTGAAACTCAGTACAGTAACGACCTGAGGGCAGTATATGTATGCCCAAGCCTTTGTAAAAAAAAATTATATATATATTAACCTGACATATTAGATTGTAGTTTAAAAGGGTTTGTGCAAGAAGCACATATGTTTTTCCAACTGCAAATAAACTAGGAAAATGTTGTTTGAGAAAATAGAATTTGAATGACAAAAAAGCTGTGTGCCTTGCTGAGGTTAGGGTTATATTTAAAAGTTATCACACACTGATTCTCTTACTATGCAAATCTTGCAATTTATTAGGTTAAAGCATATACCAGTGTACTTCCACTCTCATTTTACCATATAAAGACATTTATATTTTTGTGTCATACGCTATAACTGTTCCCTTTAATTTCTGAGTATGCAATAACCATTTTCAAACAACTCTGGTGTGTGTTTGTATTTTGTATGTCCAAACCTTTATACATAGAGAGCTCTAGGAATTAAAGGGACTTATGATGTCATAGTTTTTTTCTCAAATTCTAATTTGGGTACAATAATGACACATAATCAGAAGCAGGGACTGTGCATTTTCCTTCGTTTTTCACTGTGAATGTTTTCTAAAAGTGTTCTGATTCGTAAACCTGTGAATGGAAAGCAGCTGTAGCAGTAGTATGCTAGGATAAATTCTCCCCAGTGCTGTAGCCACAGCACAGGGATATTTTCAGTGGCTTTTCTAGATCCTCTCTTACTGTCACGATCATTGTTTTCTCCTTAGTCAATACTATTTTTCTGTGCATCCCTTTTTATAGCCTATTTATGTACATCATTGCCCTTTGCACACATTTTTACTGCAAAGGGGAGAAAAACAGCCCCCAGGGAAGAGGGTTCAGCATGCTAAATGGTCAAGTCTGTGGCTTTCAGACAGAATGCTGGTTCAAACTAGGTAAAAAGGCTACTTAGGTCATTTTCTGTCCTTAGATGAAAAAGGAGAGTCGTTTTAAATCAGTACCAGATGTGTGTGTACTAAATAAACCTTAGGTTTCTAATTGGAGACCTAGTAAAGCAGTAGTATATATGGCAAATTACAAACAAAATGTTCTTGTTTACATTAGTGTAACTTTAAAACTTCAGCCAAAGACCTTAATAAATGTGCTATTATACTAAAAATGGAATTGAATGTCTATTCAACAAAATTAATCTCTGGTGTAGTTTCAGTGATTTAACTGGAATTCTAGCAGGAATGAAGTTGGCCTTCTATGAACAGCTTAGTGTGTGCATGTACGTGTGTATGTGTGAGCATGTGTTTCTGTGGGCTTACTTAAGTGTTGCACTGGCCTTGCAGCAGGAAAAAGGATGGATTCACCTAAGGGGCCCAAAACTTAACGATCAGATGAAGCAGGCGAAGCGACTGTTTGAGTGCTGTAACATATGCCTTCTTTCAGGCTGCATAATTCATACACAATAATATTAGCTGCAACAGTTAGCTCAATGGCAACACCTCATTATTTTATCCCTCAGTATTTATTCCTATGTTTGACGCCTCATGAAATTACTGTTAATGTGTTTATATAAGGGCAGATCTGACACAAGTGGGAAGAATTTAATTTCCCACTCATTCTTTCCTGCTGATGTGTCCTCTTCCCCTGGTAGAAGTGGCAAGTGTAAATAGTTAATTTGCTTCAATTATGAGCCTGTCCTGCTAAATTAGAAGCAGCAGGAATATGAAGAGCCAGAATTATACTTATGAGGCAGCTGACAAATCCTCTGAGCTTACAAAATCAAATCATTTACTCCTCATTGGTGCTCAAAGACCCACTAGATAAAAGCTGCAGTTTATTCTTTAACATCTGATGGAACTTGGATTGTATGTTACCAATGCTTAAGTAAATTGAAGTCCTTGTGCATTAGTGTCAATTTTTCTGATGTTGTTAGCATTTTCGTTGTAACCCACAAGCTTTCAAGGGTTTCTATTTTGGTCAGTAAAAATAACTCAGACCAATATGGGCATAAAAAATATCTGAGCATGTTTTATAAGTTTCTTTTTTGGGGAAGAGAATGGTGAAGTTTTAGCAGCACGTTATCCAGTGCCAGGAATGAATCAGGTAGGTTGGAAGGAGCTTTAAAAGTAAGCTGATGAACACTTCGTGACTAAAATGCTGACACTTAGATGTAGCATAACTCCTGGCATAACACCAGAGCTTCTCTTGTGGTATGAGACGTGAGTCAGATACAAATGGATCTGAGATTGGTATTTCAAGAGGTTTTGGCTCATGCTGGTCTCCAGGGACATGTAACCTCTCTCTTGGGACACTATGCTGTGTCACTTGATGTACCTTGATGTGACAAATAAGCTCATCCCATGGGTGGAAGAGTCATTGCATTCCTGTTGCATGGCTTTGCATGTGGAGTGCCCAGAGTAAGGGCATCAGGAAGTTCAAGAGACTTCAGTGCATCTGTTAAGATAGCTCCAGAGGTAATATGCAGATCTTCAGGTCAAGGTAGTCAGTAGCATTTTGAAAACATAAATTTACATTTTTTTTCACTCTTATTTATGTTCATATACTCATGCAAATGCTTGTTTATCTTCTTCTCATTCCCTCTATGGAAAGGACCTTTTTTTTTTTTTTCCTTTTTATGTTTGTGCTAATGAAGTAATCTCCAAGGAGTAACTTTGAAACACTTGTAAGAGGATGAGAATGTACCTTCAATTTATTAGATAAACAACCACACAAGGTTTAAATTTAGCTTTGTTTTCTTTTTGTAAATGAGAATAGGAAGCAAAGGCACATCTGTGTGTGCATACTGCCAAAGTGAATTACAGACAAAATGGATTCAGGAATAGGCACAACAGACAAAAACCTTACACATTCCCTCCTAGCTACTTGCACTAGCAAAGTCACTTTTACAATGCTGCACATTAGGCCTGTTTGGAGCTCCACTGTTTTTCTTGACAAATTCCTGTATTGAAATTGCACTGTGCACTCAGGAGAGGAAACCTTTTTTTTTTTTTTAATACAAAAAATATATTTAAAAAAATACTTAAAAAAAATGCAGTAGGAACTGTTTCTTCTTACTCTGTGTAAGGTTAAACAGCCTCTAGTCTTCTGGCTTCCTGCCTGCTCCACCTGGCAGGTGAATTCTAGCACCCATTTCCTATTTACTACATGTAACAGACTCTACCAGATAAATACCATACATTGCCCTGGAATTGTGAATGTTGGCTGTAGCTGCACTTCCCCTTCTTGTTGTGCTTGAAAAGAGCTGGGCCAAAAAGATCATTGATTCTAAGTATTGCTGCAGCAATATTTAGAAATGATAGCCTTAATTTTCTACTCATTCTTCTTCCCAACCCTTTATCCATATATTTGAGCTCAGCGGGAACATGGCTTTAAATCATTTGTGTACACAACTGGACTTAGGCCCAATTATTATGCTCCATTTGGCTCACATCCATTTAAAAAAAAAATCCAACAGGTGCAAATAATCACCAAATAAATCGTGTGTTTAATGTCATTTGTTTTGTATCCAGCTTTTATCCCACATGCTTCTGATGAAATAAACAACCTTGCTCCTGTAAGTTGCAAGCATTGAGCCTGTAAGGTCAAATTTAGTCCTGGCGTAAATGGCTGCAATTTCCAGTGAACTCCATAGAGTTTCTCTATTTGTACTAGAGTTGAATTTGGCCTGTGATCTTTACCCTGCATGCCAGAAAGACTGAATTCTTTCCCCTAAGCCTCTAATATGTCATAAGTGTCATTTTCATGCTGTACAGTCTAAGAGACTGCTGAGCCATATAGCTAGCCCTGGGCCTCCTTCTGTTACTGTATGTACCTAGATTAAAAATCAAATGGTAACATATTTCAGTATCCATTAAGCAATTCTGAGGATTTTTTTCTGACTGCTGTGGGAATATCTCTCTCCATATTTTAGAAGAATGTGTGCAGTTCTAGGTGCCTTTGCTGCACAATCAAAAGATTAAAACTAGAGATATGTCTCCCACTTGGAAAAAATAGAAGTTTTCTCTATGAGCATAGGTATGCAGAGCCAGGAACGACAATCTGAATGTGGAATTTAAGTCTGGATTGCAGCCTGCCATATTTTATCAGATGACATTCCTGTAACTGTAGCCTGTGAAAATGATACTCCCATGGGTAATAGCACTGCAGAGACCAAAAAGTCAAAATTGGTCATGTTGCTTTTTGATTTGCTGTTTTTGCATATACTATTTTTTCAGGTTTATGGAACACTTCCATCAAAACAAATGTGGGCACCTTTACATCATTTTAAAAAGACAAATTTAACTTGCTTGGAAGTGTCACCTCTAAGGAGACAAAGATAAACCGAAAACTTCCCCTTCTTTGTCATCCTCCTACCAGCTATTTAGGCAAGGCCAGGGAAACAATATGGTTCTTTGTAATGTGCTCTGTCAGCTAGGAGACACAAAGCTTTTTCACACTACCATGAGGCACAAATTCTGAAAGTCTCCTTTTCTCCCAAGAATATCAGTCAGTTTAGCTCACTATCTCCAACTCCCTAATATCAAAGAGGATTGTAGTTAATGGTTCCTTCTTCCATTAGAGCCTGTTATTTGGACATGGTTGCAGACATTTGAGTCCTGTTTCCCTGAAGGGTGCAAGCCACACTGGATAGAGTAGGAGTCCTGCTGCATAATGTGTTGATATGTTGATAGTCCTCCACAAGCAAGTTCAAAAGAAGTTCATCAGGAAAGGATGACTAACCAGAGCAAAAACTTGGCTAAAGGCATTACAGGTATATTTCAGTTATACATATCAGTGATGAGTTTCATATCATCCAACACAGAGAAAAGCACAGGAGACACAAAGCCTGCCTGAAGGAATTTATGATCTAGGAAGACAAGAATTATACAACAGTTAAAATACATAAAGCAAACATGGCCAGAAGTTGGCATCATAGAAAGAAGTGCAGATATTCTACTGTGGTTTTAATTTGGTAAATCTAGTATTTGTGAGTACTTGTGGCTAACCATATAACCCACAACCCATCTATCTCCAAGTGAAAATTGGGGCAGCCACTTTAAGGATGTTTATCACTAATAATAAAAATAATTCAGCCTCCAGTGTAAGTGCAGCATTTGTGGTCCACATGTATGGTTAGCCCAGGGAACTGGAGCTTAAGGGTGCCACTGCAATGGTCTGGGAACTGGTACCAGGCTGTTATGCTACCACTGGAGAACCCAGAGCATCCATTTTCCAAGGTGGCCTAATTCATTTTAATTGCTGTCTTCTGTGCTTATACACACAAGGTAGTATTTCATACTTCTTTCAGAAAATACCTTTTTCTATATTGCTTTGCTTAACTGTGTAAGGGGACTTGAAGCTACCTTGCTGAGTAGACTTGGGAAATGTAATTAAATAGTAAACTAAGAACCTGTGTATTATGCTGTATAAATTTGCATTCATGATTCACAGTAGGAAAATAATGCCAGCAGCTTCCATTTGTAGACAAATTAATGTAATCGTGGTGTTTTGGGCTTTCTATAACAAGCTGAAGAGAATAAGAATAAATTAAGCTGACCCACCCTGCATATACAGAAAATATGTATGTTTTTTTCCTGCCATTTCCACAACTGGGACAATTCAAAAAATAAAATATTGTATAAGAAAAAAAAAGTTTTATAATAAGAATGGGCCTTTACTTCCTGAATGACAGTCAATATTAAATTATAATGTTAATTGAATTAAAGCAAGATAGAAATTACCTAATTCTGTACATATATGCTCCTGTCAAGTTACTTTTGTAATAATTGTTGCTTGCTTGAAGGAGGAGAAGAAAATGACCTCATAAGAGATTTCTGGGATGTTAAAAATGAAATTAAATATTGTCACTATATACTATAGATAAGCAAAAGAACAGAGACCTGCTTCTTGATACAGGAAAAGTGATAAATGTATTATTGGAAATTATGTGTTTCACAATTTGGCACTATCTTAAGTACAAAATACAACAAAGCTTCAGACATTTTCTGGAGCACATTTGAATGATGACACGAGCCTTTTTCCTCCCGCAAAGCGCTGCAAGGATGAAACTCTGTTAACCTTACTACAACACAAAACTATTTAAGCTTGAGGGCTAAAAATTCTCACAGCTGGAAAAGAAAGAAAAAAAAAAAAAAAAAGGTTGGGAGGGGCAGCTAACTTGCTCATACCTGTTTTAGGTACTTCTGCAGATGCAGAGGACACTCCCCACTTGCCCTGCCTTCATAAGCTCCCAATACAAGTCCAGTCTAGCACAACTCAGTGAACTGGTACCACTGCCAAGGCCAACATTAATTTGTGGAGAAAAGTACTGACAGCCAGACTCATGAAAATGAACAACACCCAGGCAGGCAAAACTTACTCTAATTTTTATAATAAGCCACAACAAATCAAAATTTCTAAAACTAATGCAAGGAGCATCTACCCACTTGTATTTTGTGTAAACAGTGAGTGTCTTGAAAAAGACAACAGTATCAAGATATTGACAGCAAAAGCTCGAGTCATTGTCCTCAGAGGACATGGTGATACCCTTACTGTGATGGAGCAGGGCAAGTTGACTGCCCTCTGACAAACTAGCCTGCAGTAAGCATTCTGGCCAATGCAAGCCATCAAAGAGGGCTAGAGTTGTAAAAACCCTCTCTTCCCATCCAGTAAGAACTTCTGTGCCGTAATGACCTTTTACATAATTAGTGTTAGTATTACAGTGGAAGACATGGTGTTCATTTGATTATCACTGACTCACCAGGAAACCTGAGAAAAGAGGGCAAGAAAATATGTATGCTGAACATGGTAGATATATAGGAAAGTAGGCAGGAAATAATATAAAGGCTATATGCTGATATTCCTATGAAGTAGTGATGTTTTAGTTGTCGATTTACAGAATTGTTGTTAGCATCATATTATTAAGTTAACCTCATGCAATATGACTATTTGAGGGAAAAGTCAGGTCCCAGAGGACGCTTTCAATATGCTGTGACTGTAAGTGCACAGCAGGAGTGTATATTTTTGATATTTGTGTAATGCAAAATAAAATCCATTGTGGAAGCAGTAGATACATGATCTTTTGAAGATCATTATTCTGTGTGAAATTCTTTGTTCAACTGCGTTTTTTAAATTGGCTATCAGAAAGATGCAGAGCCACTACAATATACGAAGCTGTATAACTTAGTCTTTGTTCTTTAGGTCAAGATAAATTCATTTTAGCATCTAGGAACAGATTGTTGGCTAATTTTTTATTAATTTTCAAAACAAACTGTACATTTCTCTATTAATCACAAATGATTACAACTTAAAAAGAGAATTACTAGTTTTTTGTTTGTTTGTTTGCTTTTGTTTTCCAAAACAATAGGAGATCAGCCAACACTATGTACTTATCTTAATCTGGATAAATTACAAGGTGGCACAGATACAGTTGCACAGCTAACACCAAATATTTTTTTCCTCTCTATATTTACAATTTTAGAAGCCTAAGACTTCTGTGTTTCCATTATGATCTTTTGCTTCCCTGGGAAGCAAAATCTTTAATCCTTTTCGGCAGCCTCTGAGTTTTGCCAGCCTGTATTTGAGGATTGTTCCTGAAAGCCAAGCCTCAGTGAAACAAAAACATTTCATCAGCACATTCTTTATAAAAACATGATGTTTTACACGATCCTTCCAGCTTAACACTGTCACTTTGTATTGTCCTCTGCGGACAATACCTGGTGCCTGGACACCTGGTGCCTAGGTTGTGCATTTGGCTGAAGAAGTGGACAGCAGAGACTCAAAAATGCAGTTCCATTTTGTGTAATGTTGTGTAAACCAAATGCCCATGAAAATATGAACTAATCTCTGCCCTGGGCTTAAAAAATGCCCATGTGACTTAAAAAAATTGTGAAACACAACAGTTATTTAAAAGTAAAGTTTCCTTCCCCTTAGTTGTCTTCCTTACTTTTAAACTTTACATTTGGATATTTTTTTAAGCATTTCTGTACAGCATGGAAGGATAGCAATTAATCCTGCTTAGTTATATGAGGCCAAGATGCTTGCATGATTCCAAAATCTACTGTCTCAGAAAAAAAAATACATGAAGTAGTGAAAAATTCATGATAATATTTGCAAAGAGAAATGCTGGCTTGTTCCTGAATTTGTCACTGACATTGCTAACAGCAAGTCATTATCTGGGCTCCACAGGTCAGGAAGCATTTCTCCTCTTGAGAACTTTCAACCCTAAATATCTACGTATACTTTCATAACATCGTGTTACTGTAGTGCCATGAGGTCCTGCCTAGCCCTGTAGATAATCTTTGATCTTGAAATTTGGGCAAAATTGAAGTGACTCTCAAAGCTTTTTAATCTATTATGAGATTGTGCACATGTCGCATTTAAAATAATTTGGTAGGTTGAGAGAACTGTACAGAAATAGATCTATGCTCCTGAGAAGTTAATTAGAACGATATGGGATCAAGAACTGGAATAATGACTAACATTTATTATCCTCAGCAGTTCCATGAAGCTTCTCTGAGTGCCCCCAACAGTTAATCCAGGGAAGAGAGAAAGCCTTTTGGCTGATCTGTGTGGTGCCATCATCTCCTCCTTCATTTAGCTCACATGTCTTCCTGCACATTCCTGTCTTCCCCAGAGGCTTTTAACTCATCTCACAAGTGGGAGCCAGTGGAAAGGCTCACACCTGCCTTCCGCTATCCCTAAAGGTCCCATTTGCAAGTGCGCCCTGCACTTCACTTTGAACAATTAAATCTGAGATGCTGTGAGGGATATTGTTTTTTTTCAGTACTGCTAAGTAGCTAAAGGGTGTTTCACACTTGGAACAATATTTTCATTAAAATATTTGATGTTTATTATTTCACTCTTTAGAGTATATGAGCAGGAAAGGATGTTTACTTAGAAAGACTTTATGAAGATGCATGAGACACACCGGTGATATATAAAAACAAAACCAGATTAATTTACCAATGTGACACTCTTTGTTTTTAGGTATACAAAAAGAAAACTGAAGCTGCCAAGAAGGAATATCTGAAGCAGTTAGCTGCCTACAGAGCAAGCCTTGTATCCAAGGTAACACATAATATATATATATACATACACACACATATATAGTAACATATTGCAAACCATTTTCAGCATTTTTATGGTGCTGAGCCTCATAGTATTTAGTGCAAATAGCCTTGTTTTTTATCACCTTAAAATTAGGATATCCATCCTCTGTGCAAATGTTCCATAAAAACAGTCATCTCTCTGTGAAGAGATCCCTTTTCCCTTCTGGTCATAGTGACAGCACTCCTCCAGGCTGGGAGTATAACTGCAGTCAGAGAAAGGAAATAAAGGTAAAAATACCAATATGCCACAAACTGTGCCATGACACACCAAATAGACCACAAACACCATGCCAGGCAGCTGCCATTCTATCTATATGGGAAAAAACATACCAGACACAAAATCCCTGTGTTTTACTTTGTTTGTTTGTCTTCAAGTACTGCTTTTTTACCTTGCAATCACAGTGCTGAAAATGGTAAGCTCAGTTCACATAGTAATCTTTTATACAAAACTGTGGCTTTTCATTTTACATCTAGCAAGCAACTTGTGTGAGCACAGCATAAGTCACCGTAAGGCCGTACAGTGGCACCATGTAGTGGAACACCAGTGTATCCCCAGTACACATCTAGTAACAGCTTTTCATATTGACATATACAAGCATTCTCAGTGCACATAATTTTGTAAAAGACTGTTTAAAGCTTGTAATAAACTTTTAAATATGCAGAAGAAATTATGTGAAATTATTGTGTTGTGACAACATGAAAAAAAACAATTGAACAACTTCATAATCATACTAGTTAGAATCAAAACAAATTTAGATATATTTTGTTCCTTCGTAAATAAGCTTAATTTTAGACTTAAGTATGGCAATATGAAGGACTATCTTATGTGACATGAGTAGAACTTTTTGTTAGATTTAAATGTTTGGGGAGGTTAGTCCTGCAGTCTACTTCTGTGTATATTACATGAATTTTTACACATTTTCAGTGGAAAGACTATATGATTATCCATACAAGGAGCTTTCATGCGTATTTGTACATTATCTTAGTATGCGGTAAGTATTTGTGCTGAATTTAAAAGTCTTAAATATGAGCGGTATCTTTTTTCTTTTTTTTTTTTTCTTTTGTGCTGTTTCGTAAGCACTTCAATTTTGTAGCTACCATAATAAATGCTAATGCATTAGTTAATGGGATTTACAGGATACCTATAATTTCTGTCTTAGGTCTGTATGGTTGTAGAAATATTCATTGCCTTCAGAAAGGGGTACCATGTGTACATAAACAAATTTATTTTAAATAGCCTACTTATTGGCAAAAGAGAGGTCTAAAAAGCAGGTCAAAATATTCCAGTTGGTTTTGAAGATATGTATGAAGCCAACTCTTTGTGGAAAAAATTTGCATGCCATTATTCAGTATATCATGGACTATTCATATAAAACTCTATATAGCTTAGTTTTGAAAAAGCAAATATAACAAAACCCAGATTTTTATTTTGTTTTTATTATTTTGGAAAGGAAAAAGCACATTATGGCATTTTCTGAGGTTTGTATTTCCAAAAAGAAAAAAAAAAATTACAAGGTTGTTGATCTCTTCAGTGCATGAAGCCATTTGTGCATATGTTTAAATTTGTCGTTAGTCAGAAAAGCACTGAAGCATTCTGTTAACTTTTAAGCAATTATTTAAATTCTGCCGATAATATAGTGTTTTCCTCTACCATGAAAAGTATCAAATATAAACTTAATGAAGCTGAGTACTAATTGCTTACTCTCATGAATGTGCTCAATGAATCCAACAGAGCTGCCACATAACTAAAGCAACTCCATATTGGAATAAGGATGTACAATATTCAGTTGTAATATTATATCAGTATATTCTAAATTATCATTATTAAATATTTATATGGCACCAGAAGAGTTGTAGTTCTTTAGATAGTCATGTAAGCATAAAGAAATAGATGTAATATATTATTAAGATTGTTTGGAGTCCATCTGCTCTTTTCTGTCCATGTGTTATATTATCATCCATAAAACCTATATTTAGCTAATATTATTAATAATACAAAACCTTATTTGCAAAAGTTAAGACATGCCAGAAGTAACACACCTTTTCCAAAAATAATCTAATACAAAATTAACGATTTGCTCACATAGTACGTTTTATACTTTATACCCCAGTCTTTGGGTCTCATTTCATATGCTTATATGAAGGTGTCCTCTGTGTGAGCTCTTGTGCTGTATTTACTGCAAATCGCTTAACCTTGCTTCTTTATAGGATTTTCCATTCCACTCCTCCTGGCAGCATTTTAGTGTTAAAAAAAAAAAAAAAAAAAGTGCATTCATCTTCTCAACAATACACTAGAGCAGGAAGTTTGTATTGTCCACATTTTCAAACACAGAAAAAAACACTGTGAAATTAAGTTTTTAGTGATTTTGGATGTCCTGCTTGGAACATCTAGAACTTCATTTTTCATGGTATTTAAGCAATACTACACCTTCCATGTTCAGAGCTCCAATGACTTCAGGGTCAGCTGGCTGGCAGCTATGAGATATATAGTGGTGCTTCATATCATATCAGGACATCTGCATAACATCCAAATAAGTTGCCCAACTATCAAACTTTCTTTCTCCTTCTTCTCAAAAGACTCTGCCCTTGCAGAGCAGTAGGAACAGCAGGAAAAGGTCCTGCTCAGGGTCCCTGTCTCTAACTCAGTGGGTGCCTCACATCACCCAGAGCAGCTGCTTGACCAATTTTTCAACTTTTGAACATTGATTCTGCCACTTTTTTCATGAAGCACTGCCAGTTTTTAAAGAATTAGTGAGTGTAGGGCTGGTATGTAATTGTGTGGGTGTGTTTCTCCATTTATTTGCAGTCTTTTTTTTTTTTTTTTTTTTTTTTTTTTTTCTGAGAAGCAAAGGAATGAACATATGCCAGGTTATACCTGAGTGGACCGGATTTGGAGCTGAATTCAGTTCACCCGCCTTAGCCATTTGAGCTGCTAGAATAGTCAGAATAGGAGATCACAGAGAGAAAATTTCCAGGAGATTTCTTAGCCCTTGCCTGACAGCAGAATAATGAAATTCACTATCATTGTTATATTGTTTTCTACCCATGGTACCAGGCTGGAAGTGGGGTATCAGTTGGGGTCTGTGGGCTTTTCTTTGATGCTCAGACCTTTGCCCCCTTTGTTCTTTCTTTCTTTCTTTCTTTCTTTCTTTCTTTCTTTCTTTCTTTCTTTCTTTCTTTCTTTCTTTCTTTCTTTCTTTCTTTCTTTCTTTCTTTCTTTCTTTCTTTCTTTTTTCCACAAAAAAGCAACCTTTTACTTCAGCCAAGTTTTTTCTTGCCTTCAGCATCACCACTTCTCCTCCATATACCCTTGACTGTAGGTGCGTAGTGAAGGAAACTGGGAATGAATGTGAGGAATATGCTACCTGCCCTTCCTCATAGAAAGCAGACAGTACTAGGAAAGCCCATGTGGAAGAATGGGCTCAGATGAAACAAGTATATAAATTTGGGTGACATTTCACCAGAAGATGAGATACTCATCTTTGACACAATCTGTCATTGTCTCTTCCAGATTTCAAGTCCCTCCTCCATTGTATCTTAAGGAAGAGTACCCATATTTGTCAGAAGGGAGGCATATGGTGCTTTCCTCTAGGCTCTGTCAATAAAACTGAGAGGTTCCAGTTGGAGTTTGTCACAGTCACATACACACACACACAAACACACACAAAGTCACTCACACACCTAATATGTATAATTCCAGATTATGTTATTTGATACAATCATAATTGAAAAGAATGGAAGTGTCACCAACAACTTCAGCAACAGGATTGCCAGTGCCTCTCTAATACATTCTGAAATGCTTTAGTGATGTCTTTATAAAACAGCACTACCACCCATCAAATAAGTTAAATGTAAAACTGTGTAAATATATCAGCTATGCATTAATCCACACTTAATTAATCAGTGTATTTCCTATATTTTTCTGCTTTGTTTATAATGATTGAGATTAATGGGTCTGTAGTTGAGCTTGTTCATGTGTATAGGAATTGATATGTAAAGTAAAAATCACATTACAAAGCATTATATCTTCTGCTATGCAGATTGCCATATTGCTTATAATACTGACTAAGCCTTTGCATTGTAAACAAGTGTCTTTATATTTGCCCTTAGTTGCAACTTTTAGTACTATTCAGGTCCAGAAATGCAGTCTCTGGTATCTGGTAATTTGTACAGCATTACATAAAATGCTGTGAATTGCAATTTTACTTTTTCATAAAACAAGCACTTTTTCTAGCTTAACCAGCCTTTTTTTTCTGGCTGACATTAGAGTTTTTGCTGCATCTTTTAAATATATATATTTAATACATATATATGAATAAATGTTAAATATGTTTATATATTATACGTATGCATCTATGTATAGTTATAAAACATGTATGCGTATTATATATTTAATATGCATAATACATATGTCAACTATAGCAGTACAAGTTTAACTGTTTAAATAATACAAAGAAGATTCCTCTTTCTTGTTTTGTTCTCTCTGGCTAAATGAATCTTTAATTCTGTTCTGTACAATGGCACAACTTCAAGTTTCATGCAAACACATTTTAGCAGCTATGGCTGAAACTAAAACCACTCATCTAGGAGAATATTATTCAAATTGCATTCAAATGCTCAAGCACATTTCAAAAGTCTGATGTTGTGTCTAAGTCAAAGCGGTATCCTCATTTGCCTTTGCAACAGACACAATGGGCGTTTTTCAGTTTTGTGGACAGTGCAGATCTTTTGGGCATGTAATATTTCTCCTTGAAGTATATGGCACATGCAGTTTTCCTAGCCAAACACCATGCAATTGCTATATACATGTATATATATATATATATATTTATACATATATATATATATATATATATATAAAACCATTGTGTATATATTTATATATATATATATATATATATATATATATATATATATATATATATATATATATATATATATATATATACACACATAAAACGTTGTATATAGAGACTGGCATTGCCTTAATGTCATTAGCAATTTATAAGCAGAGATATTCCAGGCACCCAAAATGTCTGTGTTCTGTGTATAGTATTGCTTAGAACAATCAATCTCTGCAACAACCTCCCCAGGGATGTGGTAGAATCCTCATTGCTGGAGGCTTTCAAGATGCAGCTGGACAGGGTGCTAGATATTCTCATCTAGACTCCCTCTTTCCATGAAAGACCTGATGATCTTCTGAGGTCCCTTCCAATCTGACTGTTCTATAATTCTATGATAATTGAACAGCCTAAGGAATATATACAAGGCCTTTTCAGACTGCAGTGAACATGGAAAAGTTTTAGCTAGTTGCATAAAGAAACATGAAGACCACATTTAAAAAAAAATAATATAAAAAGGCCAAAAACCCAACCAGTAAACTCAATGGTGTTAGTTTTCTGTTTCATATGTGTATGTGGTGAGAGCACTTGCCACAAAAGGCAAAAAATGTCAGCTCTCCTAGATTATGGCTCTCCCCATTCTTAAGTAAATGTGGATGTGCAGTTGTGTTCCCTCCACTATTTGTTTTCTGTGGCCCAATTAATCCCAAATGCTTTTCTGCATAGTGACCAAGCTTCAAATGTAGGGAAACACCCTATCCTAGCTCACTCCATCTTTAAATAAGCAGCTGTTGGGATTTAGCACATTTATTTTGGAAATACGGTTCTGAATATCTCTTGACAGAATAACCTGTTGTGTCTACTGGTTGGTGCTTTAATCAAATGGCTATTGTGTACAAGGAGAACAGCAACCCTTCTGCTGCTGGCAGAAAGGCACCTGGTTTCTACTTTTTGAGAAAACAGATTCCTATATTATATCTAGCCCCAGTCCATGCAGATGTTCTGGAATTTTAGAAACCAGTTCAGGCTGTTTACAGTGAAATCGTCATAGAATAAATAAAAAATATGTCTGTGTATGATGCATGATTTTATTTTTTTTCTGGTAGCTGTTAAAGTGCTACAAGGGAATTGGCAATGCTTCCTGTAAAACAACAGAAAACGCAGAATGATGATATGCACCTACAGCTTTTACTTTTCTCCGTTAAACACTAGAATCCCTAGATGGGAAAACTATAATGCAAGGCTTTTACAACAGATACTCAATATTTCTGTGATACCTCAGTCCTTCTTTCTGGAGTTAATACGATATACCAAAAATCTTCAAGTGATCATAAATAAAATCACGTATGTGCAAGTATATGATGTATCAGAATATCTGGTAAGTGAACATATGTATCAATAAATCAATTGCCTAATCTTATGATAGCACAAATCAAACCAACTTCTTGTCCAGCAAAGAAACCAACTATTTACTGCAGCTGAAAAAGAAGAGCAAAGGATGTTTTAAGTTAATGCCATGAATTGTATTTGAGGGCAAATCATGTGAAACTTTACATTTAGCAGTCGAAAATCCTAGTGATGCTCTCACAGCACTTCAGCCGAAAATGTCAGAAATGTCTTGAGCTTGAGAGAAGCTATGTGTTGATTTGCAGTGGATTTATGTTTGTTTTTAAGTGAGTTAATAAAAGTAGATTTTACTATTAGCTGAGTGCTTCCATTTGGGGAATTAAAACACTTGTATCAAATTAAAGTTGCATATCCTTTATCACATGTATCCAGGTTACATTCATTAAACATCCATTTTTACTTACATACCCTGAATGAATCTGTGACAATCCCCTGCAGATGATGACAAAATGTATATTTAGATTTGAAGATGTTCTTCTGAGCCACCTTAGCTAATTATAGATGACAACCCATGGCTTACTCCTTTGTTCTGAAACATCAAGAATGTGTCAAAAGCTTCTGAACTCTCTAGAGTCCCCAATATTATTGCAATAGGTGACTGGAATTAGCAAAATATGAAACATCATTTTCTAAGAGCCTCTTGTGACTTAGGTAGGAAAGCAGCTGTATTATAAATATGCATATGAATTCTCTACCGGAGTGAATAGAGTTAAGTCAAAGGAATCTCTAAAGTAGTTAAAGAGCTAAGCAGGAAAGAGAAAACAGTGCTGGAGAGCAGTCATTCTCTCATAAACAGCTTCACAGCGGTATTAATAAAATGGACGAGCCCATGCAGGCTAGAAGAAGAGATTCTTCTCAAGGAGAGTCTGGGGTTGGAGGTGACCTAAAATGTCAAAAACACTAAAAACAGACAGGATTGTGTGAACACAGAAAAGCTGAGAGAAGGAATAAACAATTCAAGATGTTCCTTCCACCAAAGAGACAGCAAAGACAACAGATGCAAAGTTAAGCTTAGGTAAGCTTCGTAGAAGCTGCATAAATATTCAGCCAATTTCCTTCTATCTACCCCTCTAATGTCATGGTACTGAAGGTAACTCATTTAAAGCTGAGTCAGGCCTGCCAAAGACTGATCACAGCCTACCTTGCTGGTACCAGCTGACATAATCACTGCTGTTACCTGGAAAGTAACCTTCATTCTGGTCATTAAGTCCAAAAACTGTTGAATTCCTCAGCATGGCTCAAGAATGGACGCCAGTCACTAGAAATGCACATGGCACTGCCATGAAAAGAGACAGTGTGTCAGCTGTGTTAGATGCTGACACATATTCATGTATTCATTTGAAATCTTAATCAAGTTAAACTCTTTTCCAAGCTTTGAAACACTCCTATAGTGCATTTTCATTGCCCATGTAGAGGGGATGCCAAACCCAGAGCACCTGTTTCTCATTTAGAATAAAACTCTATTTTTGCTGTGTAAAAAAGTCTTCTGAGGTGATGTTTACCCACAAGTAATGCTATTTGCATTGTTAGAAAGTTTGTGCTGGCCATATTGGCCATAAAGCTTGTGGTGATCCTCCCCCTCTATTCAGCCCTGGTGAGGCCACACCTTGAGTATTGTGTCCAGTTCTGGGCTCCCCAGTACAATAGGGATATAGGGGTACTGGAATGAGTCCAGAGGAGGGCTACAAAGATGATTAGAGGCCTGGAGCACCTGTCGTAAAAGGACAGGCTGAGAGAACTGGCCTGTTTAGCCTAGAAAAGAGAAGACTGAGGGGAGACCTCACCAATGTATATTAAATTATGCAATTGTCCATCAAATTGTCCATTAAAGTTTATAGGAGAGTTTCCATTAAATTCAGTAGTCTAAGGATCAGGCCATTAGAATACCACCTTCTTAAAACATATTCTCACTTTGCTTTCAATCACGTGGCTGTTTTTTCTTTTCCAACAGACGTGCAATTAGAATAGCCAATGTTAGCCAGAGGCAGCCATGAAAGAGAAAGATTATCAAAATGTATCGGTAGGGTTCAACAGCTCTTTGGTTATGTAGAGCTACTGTTGATGGTTTAAAATGCAACTATAGACTTTCCAGAGTGGGAGTAAAATTATGTCCCAAAGGAAGTTTTGGAGTTTTCCAGACATCACTAGGCTGCTGCTGTTTCACTGACACCTCTAGGCCGAACAGGATGCCTGTGTCAAAAAACACTTCTCAACTGTAGGGATGAATTGCAAGTTTTGGGGTAAGGTAAACCCCAGTGTCACTTTTCTCTAGGGAATTTAACTTTCCCATGTTTCCACATTCAGTCTACAATTAGAAGGATCATGGTGGTTCTCTAAAAAGAAAGAATAGCTCTGGATGAACAATGTTTAAACCCTTAACCTAATTTAATTATTTAATTTGGCAGATAAGCACAAGCAGTTTTAACACACAGTGGGAAAGTAGAAGGTAAAGTTTGCTTTGCTCTAGTATTGGAAGGAAAAGTGTAAATTTGGTCAAAACTTGTGGTTAGTCAAAACTTGACTCTGCGCTTCTAAAACTTTTTGCAAAATATTCAGCACTCAACACTTTCTGTGGACAATATAATTTATCTGTGTCATTTCATGTTTACTTGGAAGTATGATACAAGTAGAATTATTTTCTGGACAGAGGGTTACTCACCAAGGCTTTCTATAAACTGTTTTTGCCAGTACTTTTAATTAATATAGGTATATTAATTACTGTGAGATATAGTAATGTTTGTTTTGTTTCCTTCCTTTCACTATTTCTCTTTTAATTTCATTCTCTTTCTGATGAGCTTTCAAAATGTTCTTCCCCCTTTTTCTTTGGTTTTCAGTAAAACAATAGATTCTTTTAGAAAAAAAATAATGAATGTTTTGTGTAGTGTCTATAGGGCACTTGTACTTTTTCTGTAGTGTTCCATTGCCTTGGCCTACCTAACTTGCCTTCAGCTTCTTATTGTTTATATATATATATTTTTAATTTAAACAAGAGTATTAGATGATGATGTTAGATGAAGAGGCAGTTCAAGAAATCCTACTCCTAGCCTATTAAGAACTTGAAAGATTTAGAATAAAGCTTTGAGCTGAACTCAAGAACAAGTACAAGTCACTCAAAGACCATAAAGAACTGTCAAGAAAAGTTAGTTTGTGGTCTGAGAATATATTCACTGAGTATGCATACAATAAATCTTCTTACCATTAACTAAATATAATATTCTGTCACCCTCTAGTGGTGGGTTTACAAAACCATAATTAACGACAGTAGTGGTAAAAGATTTTTTCATTGCATGTCTGGTAGAAGACATTGTCACGTGCAGGAAATATTATGCTTCAATGTTTGATGGCCTCTGTGTATGGATTAGTAATTTTGGTCTCCACTACAGATATCTGTAAATAAGTATATCTTATAACTGAATGACACATTTAGAGATTTAAATTGTCTGTTTTGTCTTTGGGCAGATTAATTAGCTAAAGTGGGCTTTTAAAAATGATTTCCCTACTCTTCTTCTTGGAAAAGGTAAAAGCAAATTGACTGAGTATCAGCCTGCAAAATTAGGGAACGCGACTGTGCATCTAGAGCCCATACTGACTTGTCAAATCCCTTCTTTCTTAATTTCTAGCCTTACCCATAATAAAGGTGCTGTCCTAGTTGAGACAGTCTGATACTGTGTTAGACAGGTGCAATGCCCATTCAAACCTGTGAATGCAGTAATTGTGCCCGAAATAATAGTGTGGCTTATGTATCATGTACACCTCTTGGTATATTCGACAGTAAAGCAATATAACAAAGCCAAAATATTTGACAGCACCTATTCCATTAGCTTCATCAGTACTTACAAAATCTGAGGTTTCTGACCCAGTCTTAGAAAAAGCTGAAAGTGCAGTATGCTGGAGAATAGCAAGTAATGGTTTCATTTATCAAGATTTCCAGTAACTGATAATATTGATGTGCTTTACACTGATATTGGACAATTTGGCTTCAGATCACATATGATTTAAAGCGCCCTAAGTAACAGCAAAATACTTGGTCTGAAACTGAAGTGTTGTACTTTTCACCCAATCAGGAGGTAGTGAAATATATGGAAAGCTAATTGACAGCTTGAGACAACTGCAACTGTCCCTTTGATCACATCGCAAACAAAAAGCAAATGTTATTCATCTCTGGCCTGAGACCATACAATTCCTCTTAACATAATTTGGTATTTCAACTATTATGTGTTACTGAGAATCTGGTATCTCTGTAATCTTATCAGTATGGGCCATGCATTCACCACAGATGTGCGAACTCAGAATTATCCAGAAATCAAATTGGTTCAGTGTCTTTGTTTAAGAGGTCTATAGCAACATCTTTGCAGTCACAAATGTGCATGTATCGATGTGTCACAAGTGTGTAAGTGCATATCGGTGTGTCAGAAAGAGTGCCACAAAGGCTTCGTGGTACTGCCTCACCAGGAGGAAATTGTTTAACTGATCTATCCTGAGGTCCTGCTCAGACCTAAGAAATTGTCCCTGATCAGACCACACCAAACCTTCCAGCTACATCATGGGAGGGCAAAGCGTTTTCAGGATGGGGTGATGCACTCAGTAAAGCTTCAAGTTTCTGCAGAAAGAGCACAGCATAGGCCTCCATAAAGAACCCAGCATGCTCAAGGGGAGTGTTCCAACCATGCCTCTGATTAGCTAACCTTCTTCTGAATCTGAAATTTTGGCAAACCTACCAATCTTTGCTCCCACACATACAAGAACATCCTACAAATATAACTGGGAAGAGGGGGGGAAACTACTTCTCATGTCATCTTGAACATTAGTTCAGTGTTTTAAATCTAATACCCAAAAAATGCCAGATTGTGTGCCCACTTTAAGGTTTTATGTTTTAATGTGTTGGTTTTTTTTTTGGCTGTCTGTATCGTGCAAACATTCATATAATGCATATTGCACACCTGTATACCCACATGTGAGCAGATCCAGACAGACCCATAGAAGCAGAGATTTGCATTTCTTTTATCATATTCATTTAATTTTCCTTAGATTACTAGAGAAAATAAGTGGGATTTGTTGGTGGTGGTGGTGTTTTTTTTGCTAATGTAACTGCAGTTTTATGTAGGGAAAATGAAGTTATCTTTTTCATCTTTATCATTGGATATAATGAACCAATTTCAGTAACATGCGTGTCAGCGGATTGCTGGTGATGGTACATCCTTCAGAAAGAATACAAATAGGCTTTCTTCAGCTGCACTGACCCTGGAGTGCTGAGAGTAACATGAAACTTACTCTGACTTATAAACTGAGCAAACATGACATGGAGGTCACTGAATAAGGGCATATATGCATCTTTCAGCCCTTGTTTTGACAAAGTGACTTCTTTTTTTGGAGGGACATTTCTGCCATTTTTTTCCAGCATGTTTCACCTTTCACTGGCTATCAATCCCAGTATGCCTTGACTGCAAATTATAGTTCCCACCTATAAGCACATGGGAGTTAATTTTTTTCATTATTTATTTGAGCACAGAGTTAACATACAGAAGATCTAAGAAAATTAGAGTATTGAAAACAACAAATTGAGTGCAAATCAGACATAACAATTTATAAATGTTAAAACATAATATTATTGAAATTCATATCCATTTATGGACAATTTTTGTTACTAGCAGCTTTAAAAATCATGATAGATTATAACATCTTTGAAAATCTGTGCATTTTCTATTATTCCATTCAGTATTCTTCAAACTTATGTAAGATAGTTTCCCTCTGTCTGATGCCATCTAACATTTATATAGACATCAGTTTTAAAATGAATTTTCAGAACTTTATGAACTCAATTTATAGAGGAAGTTTAGCTAAAAGTAAAATTATTCAGAATATGCTATTTTTTCTGCATGCATGACTTATGGAACAAACTTGATACAGGTCTGGATAGCTTCCCAGCACAGAATACTTCTCAATAAAAGCATCAGTGCTACAACTAGAATAGTTATTCAGCGCAGTAAAACAACTGGATGAGGTTTAGGTTCTTCATGATGTTAGGTAACTCTGATACAGCACTATTAGCAGTTGTCAACATGTATGGTAAAGGACACTGAAGCTTTTATTCCTGTTTTGCAGATAGGAAAATGAGGCATAGTGCAGGGAAATGACATGTCAAAGATCACTGTAGACTTTTGCCAGAACTCACCCTCCTTAATCTGTTTTCAACTAGGCCATCAAATTTGAGGACAATAGTAATGAATGCTTGTGAGAATGAATGTGACAGGTTTGGTTTTCTTTGTTGTGTAGGTTATTAGGTCACTGATGCCAGTTCTAAGTTCTGAAAAAGCAAAATGTCAGGTTAGACCAGAAAGCAGTGGGGCTAACCTCTCTTTTTATTCTGATGAAAGAAAATGTGTAAGGAGATAGGCATTAATTGTTTTTCTAGTGTAATAACCAAACTCCATGGCAAGGATATTTTGATGGTGCAGATATGTGTTTTCCCATGGTGAGATTCTTTAAAAAAATAATGCTCTCCATTATCCCACTTTACCTTTACAGCACATTGATGTTTGCAGCTACACTTTCCTTCAAACTGCTCTGAAGAATATTGAGGGGAGAGAAATGTGCAAGATCTGTCTATGCAGCATAGTCTATAGGTGTGAGAAACAGCATTTTGTTGCTTCTAAGTATTGTCTATTTTTCATCTTTCCCAACAGAGCTACAGTGAACCTGTTGATGTTAAAGCCTCCCCGCAACCTCAGATGATGAATTCAAAGCAGTCAGTGTTTCATGGGCCTGCCCAGGCTCACTCAGCTCTGTACCTCGGTTCCCACTACCACCAACAACCAGGAATGAATCCTCACATCACTGCCATGCATGCCAACATCCCCAGGAATATAGCACCTAAGCCCAACAACCAAATGCCAGTGACTGTTTCCATAGCAAACATGGCTGTGTCGCCGCCACCACCACTTCAGATCAGCCCTCCTCTGCACCAGCATCTCAACATGCAGCAACACCAGCCGATTTCAATGCAGCAGTCCATTGGAAACCAGCTACCGATGCAAGTCCAGTCTGCTTTACATTCACCTACGATGCAGCAAGTAAGCTCGAGTTTTTCAGTTGTATGGGGAACTGGGATTTTTAAGCAAGGGAAATTCATCCAGAAGTTGGCATATTGAGAGAGATGTAAAGCCATGGATTAGCTTCAATTTTACAGAGTTCCAAGTGGTAATGTAGTGTGAGGGCTTAGATTTTCAAAGGTGAGAACAAATGATTGGGTTTGCCTAGATGATGGGGAACTTCAGTTGAACCTCTTGTGCTAACGGTGGCACTCATAATGTTCTTGTGAGCCCCATCCCTGTCTCCCTCGCCAAATTTAGGAGGTACCCTTTAAATAGAAGTGTGGATCCATCTACAAATCTGTAAGTATCTTGAAATATAAGTGCAATGCTAAGGCTTCTGGAAGATATATTTTGCAAACAAGGGGCAAGCATGTCTAGTAAAAGATATGATTGTAGCACGCACTAGTATCTTTTGCTGACTGTGACTTGTAACAAGTGGAATATGAAGCAACACAGGTTGTGTTATACATGTTAAATTAACAATAGATCAGGTTAACTCTGCTGATTTCATGAGATAAAATTTTCTTTTGTGTTGGGTGAGATCTGACTATCAATAATAAGATCTTGCTTTACAAAGAGGCATTTAAATAAAATATTCTTCAGTGGAGTTGTGAGAGTTGTACAAAATTTGTACACACAAAACTTGTCACTTCTGGCTGATAACACAGAGCCATGGATTTGCTGATTGTTTTGAATGTTTCTATAAATTTGCCTTTACTAATAAGGCACTTTTATTTGCTTTTAAAATCAAAGACATTTAATGTAAAGATTGGATGTTAGAGCTTCTGTCTGGGAGAGATGATATAACAGAGAGAGGAATTTTCCATAGCAGGACCAAAAAATAAAAATAAAATTTAAAATAAAAATTAGTAAAATTATTTGTTCAGAAGGTAATTCTGAAAAAGCTGAGGACAATCTGGATAATTTCAGAGACCTTCATCCTAGTCTCAAGAATTGTTTCAAGTAATCAGGCAGGTAGACAAATTTATAAAGGGTTTACAACTTTTGCCTAGGACAGTTTATTTTTCATGATCAGAGTAAATAGACTCAATAGACTCGTAACCACATAAATATAGTCTTTTACTGTCATGTATTGCTGAAGATTTTCCTATTAGTTAGAAAGGCAGTGTCCTGGTGTGAGTGTCCTGCCAGAACCCATGTGAAAGCCTCAGAGGAACTCAGGAGTTAACCCCAAACTTGGGCAGCTAGAAGTAGCTAGGGAGAAGCCCTAGACAAATGAGCTAGGAGGGTCAGCCTGGTGATCATAAACATGATGCAGTCCTAGTGGAACTGAAGGTCCCAAGCAGTGAGAGACAAAGCAATGGAAAGAGACCCAAAGCAATAGCCTGGTTGGTGACCTAGTATGAAGGACAACATCTGTGACAGCAGCCTGTTGAGACTGCATGGTTACATGTGAGCAAGTTTTAATTGTGAAATGGTTTAGTCTTCCAACAAATTAGAATCAAACATTGTATGCCAAGCTCAGAGACACATTACTTGTCCAATGCAGAGCAGCAGAAGATCAAACCCGTTATGTCTTTTCCATAATCATTGATAGTCATAATTTACAGAACAGAATTGAAAATCTGGCTTTAATTATTGAATGAATAGTTCTGTAATGGCTAGCAAAAGATGGAATGCAGATGTTAGATACTTTTAAGGATTTCATGTCTCTCTGGTTATATACATGTACTACATTCATCGCCATTTTTGTATGAATCTAAACATTTAGGAGTTATATTAAATAATTCTATCAAACGTACCACACACACACACACACACAAAAGGTAACATAATATGAATCTTCTGATGTTTTACGTTACCAAGTTGCAAGCTTGTAACATAAGGTGTGTATGTTAATGGCTTGAGAGTAATTTCACTTATCTGTGGGATGTGTTGTATGCAGCCTAGTTATTTCTAGTTTAAGTGAAAACACAGGGCACTAAGGTGTAGAAAACGGGTTTCTAGAAGTCAGTTTGTAGACCAGTACCATGCTGCATATTTTGCTTTACTGTACCATGCTGCATATATTGTTTTACTAAGTGCAAGTACAGTAAAGTAAGAAATATTGTACCTCTGTGTTGCAGCCTCCCCACTGTTAAATTCCTTAGTGGTTAGCTTAAATACTTCTACTGAGTTGCTTAGTCAGAAAGGCTGATGTTTATAATGAAGCATCCGCAGTGAGACATTTCTGAGCTTCACTCAAGGTGACGGGTGCTTATTACCTGCTGAAATGCTACACTGCCAATCTTAACTACATTTCTCTTAAGCACCTTAAAACATCTGCAAGCCGGTTTAGATGTCTTATGACCCCACTTTTTTTTCAAAGCAATACAGTTTTTGAGCTCTGGAAAATCTATGTAATTTCACCATAAAATATTTGTAATATGTATTTCAAGTTCTTATATGTTTTTGTTGTTGTTGTTTGTTTGTTTGTTTGTTTGTTTTAACATACAATAGTTTGCACAATTTGTAAATTGTTTTGCTTTAAAGAATGATGCTGGCAAAGACAAAAATTATGTTAGTCTGTAAAGCAGCAGGTGTACAACCCCCATCACAGTTTGCCTTATGCTGCAACAGTGATACTCTATCTAGTTCCTTAGGTATGACTCTTTCTGGTCAACAAACAGTAAAAAACAAAGTCCCCAGTATTTTGTACTGCATTAGAGCACTAAATACAAGAAACTACGTTGAAAGTGAAGGCCTCAGATGACAAGGAACTTTGATCTCCATTCTGCTTGAAACTGAGCAAACATTGTGCTGATCACTGTATTGGGTCTGGCTGGAATGTTAACTTTCCCAGCAGCAGCCCATACAGTGCCGTACTCTGTACTTGTAGCTGGAACAGCAGTGTTATCACACCAGTGTTGTGTCTGCTGCTGAGCAGCAGTGGCACAGTATTAGGCCTTTCTCTAACCCTCTTAGGGGGTGGGCAAAAGGTGAGGAGAGAAACATCACTAGGGCAGCTGGCCTAAACCAATCAAAGGGATATTCCATACCATGTGATGTCACACTCAGCAATAAAAGGTGGAAACAGGAAGAAGAGGGGAGGGGTGGGCTCTCGTTTGGAAGACGTCGGTCCTCCTCTCGAACACCGGCTGCGTGCGTTGAGGCCTTGCTTCAAGGACGTGGTCAATCATCGCTCATTTGTGGGAAGTAGAGAGTAATTTCTTTCCTCTGCACTTCCATATAGCCTTCATTTATTTTGTTTGTTTGTTTTCCTCCCTTCTTTTTATTTTCCTTTTTTTCCCCTCCCTTTCCCCTTTCCCTTTTTATTTTCCCCTTAGTTAAATTGTTAGTTCATGGTAGTCTTTATTTAATTATTATAATTATTTCCCTTTAATTAAATTATCCTTATCTCAACCCGTGAGTTGTTCTTTGCTTTACTTCTCCCCCTCCTCATCTAAAGGAGGGGGAGTGAGAGAGCGGTTGTGGGGTTTAGCTGCCCAGTACGGTAAAACCACCACAATCACAGAGCATGTAAAGGAGTCCAAGACAATGGAAAAGGCAGATGAGCCCTCCAAAAGAGCCACAATACGATGATGGCAGCACAGAGTCAGCATCAACGATGGCAAAGGAGAGGTGTACACTGCCCTGTATGGCCAGCCTACAACAAGGAGGGAGGGAAGACTCTCAGCATGAGGCTTGGTCCCCACCAGCACAGTATAGGCCACTCTGCTACATAAAGAGACAACAAAGGAGAATGGGAGGATATGTAGTCTGATAAAGAAGAAGTGATAGTTGCATGTAATTCAACATTTTTTTTCAGTTCATTGTCCCTCAGCTGCTTGATTTCCTCCACGCTAAAGGTGTGGTTGCCCTAAGACTTTTTCAAAGACTCCAGTGATCATCCAATTTATGTAAGCAGCAAGAACAGAAACTAATTAACATCCCACTCCCTGCAATGTCACTTGCAACAAGAGACATTTTCCGTTACAAAAACCTCACCACTGCTTATGCCAAACAGACTAACACACTTGCAGGAGCAGCAAGGTACATTTTCTTGTGTCACACTGTAGTGTGAAACTTAATAGACAAGAAAGGGATGAGACTTTCAACAGCTTCCTAGCAGCCTTCTACCGGAGCTGCTTGCAGCCTCATCTGGTGGGACAGCACCAGTGCAGACCACAGCTGGGCTGTAGATACATTAGAAGGAGCAACCACAGTACCTACCAATAGCAAATTCCCACTCTCTCTCTTTCACTTTCTCTCTCTTTCTCTCTCTCTCTCTCTTTGTTTTGTTTTGTTTTCCAAATATCCATCTCTGAAACAGTTTGTGGCTTACTAGTGTGCCACTCAATGGTAGCACACCCTCGGAAACCTTGCTGTCTACAGATCCCTGCTTTCACACTGTGGCTGTGGGAGATTTGATTACTTGTTTTCTCAAGGAGAGGGAGGATGGTTCTTATCAAAGACCTGCTTGTAGCATGTCTGAAGGACTGCCAGCTCCAGGAAAAATCACGTACAGATCCAGAATGCAGTCCTGGCAGGCAGAGAAACAGTTCTTCAAAACCACAGTGCATGAAATCCACAAACTCTTCGGTGCATAACTTTGGGGAGGGACTGATAAGAAGTGCTGACCTGGGGAGTGAGTCCTGCCCACACTGCTGCAAGGACAATGAGCTGATCTTCATCAGCTCTGCAGGGAACAGCACGTACTTCCAACAGCCCTTGCCTGCATGTGTGCAGCTGCCAAACTAGGAGAGACTGCCAGCTGGAGAAGGACGGTTTCCTCAAGGATTCCACAAAAACTGCAGAACATCAAGAAGATCAGAAGTTTTGGTAGCCAAAAATCCTCAGTGACTGCACAGTTTCTGTTATTTTAAAATCAATTAATTCTATGGATTATGCAGTTGATGCAAGACATCCAAATTTTTCTAAACTACACATGACAATGTAAAATTTATATATTAGTTCATTTTTCATATGCCTTGGCATTATTAAATCTTTTTTTCTTTAAACAAACTTCCAGAGTTTATCTAAATAATTATTTGTAGTTTCCAAAAAATAAACTATTTTTTCTCTATTCATTCCTTTTTCTGTTTTCAAAACAGCTAATAAAAAAATTAAACTACATGGGCACTGTTGCAGACTTTTGGGGTGCTCATTTACAGTGTTAAACCTTTTTCCTGTAAAATTTACATTTTAGTCCTATTCTCATAGTTAGATTTAAATGAGATCCTGATTTTGAGGATATTTAACTTCTAATTTTAAAATATACTATATTTTTCTTAAGTATTATTAGCAGGAGTTGTGTCAAAGTTTTTCTTTGCTGAAGTCCAAATCTCTTGTGCAGCAGTTTTTCTTTCATCCACTTTTGACACACCAAAAGAATTATTGTACATTGGAAGAGTGGGACTTTTTTCCATTAAATGCTCATATGAGCATCTTGAGCATCTTACAAGTTTTTTTTGTTTGTTTGTTTTGTGGTTGTTTTTTTTTTTTTTTTTAACTGATCCTGAATTGTTTCTCTCTAGTCTGTTTCTTCAACATCTTTGACAAGATGTTTAATTTTTACTTAGTTGGGATTAGGTGATCTGACTCTTCAGCATTGTTATTCAAATCACCCAGATTTCTCTTGAAGTTCAGGCTAAAACAACATCTGAAGCTGCAACCTGTTTTCTTTTGAAAAGTTGTTCCTTTATGCACACAGACATACATGATTCTTTCTGAGCATACCTCATGCTCCTGCCTGTTGCACTGTGCTGTTCCGTGTGGAGAAGGATAAGACCAAGGATCCACTCCCTCCTAAATATTCCCAGTCCTTCTTAAGAAACCCTTTTTAGTAGCCCTAGTGGAAGCATCTCCTTCCTTACTTAAAATACTTCAGTGTGGCCTGGTGGGTCCCATCATGATCTCTGTCCCACTTTGGTTCATAGAAAAAGCAAGCAAAATTGTATTCTTAACATCTAGTAACCATGGCTGCAAGTGTATGCATAACAAAAAGGCAGAAGATTAATGTATGTCACATTTTATTTTTTTATTTTTTAGAAATAATAACTTATTTCAGTCTACTTTTAGATGTTTCTTTTCCTTTAGAAAATAAATGTATACAGCAAGATGATTGCATAGCCTGCCAAAAATAATAGCCTCATTTTTTCTGGTATATATTATATACAGTAAACTCAGGATCCTGCTGTATTTGTCCAGATTTCTTCCTCTTTTTTGTTATGCTTTGTCTTCGAATGAGGTCAAGAGAAAAAAAAATCATTAATATCTGTCAACTTCCTTTATAACCTTAAGGAAAAATCTTTGTATGATATCACACAGACAGATTTTCAATTTCCTTGTGTAATAAACAGATGCTTTAGGATTTGGATGTAATTTAAAGGTTTAAAATATCACATTGAGATTGATGAATAAATCAGTTGTGAAGACAAAAACATTGATGCCTGTTGAAAATACCTCTCCAGACAGGCAGGAAATGAAATTAGTTCCCAGTAAAGTGTGGAGATGAGGATCACTGTTTAGTTCTGCTGCAGGCTTTTTAGGACTTGCTACAGTGGCACAGTGAAACTGCTAGGGCTACAGAAATCTAATTAAAGAGCAAATGTCCCTCCTGACATCGAATTAATCTTTATCAAGTTCCCTATTTTTATTTCAATCTGGAACAAGAAAATGAAATTTAAAATTCTAGGCATGTTGCAAAACAGTTGGTGATTTTCTCTTGAGCATTACAATGCAAAAACATTCACCATTGTTTAATTAGACCTCGAAGCACTCATTTTCTGAGCACTTTTTATTTCATCATTGTTTGTTAAGGGCTTACATAAATAATACACAAATATTTACTACAAGCATGGTACAAGGCAGTCTCCCTCTGTTGTACAAATCTATATTTCCAGAGCTTTTTTTTTCTGTGGATGAAAAAGCTGAAGTAATTCTTGTTTACATTTTAAACATGGTCATAGATTACTGGTCCTTCGTATCGCATTCAGGTTTCTTAAATTACTTTGCCTTAAGAAGCAGACTCCCAAACACCTGCATCATTACTTCTGTTGCTGGTAGCCCTCTGCCAGGCTCAGTGCAGGATGGTGCTGGGTGCTGCCTCTCAGCAGCATTAAAACCATGGCTGCAGAGAGCTCAGAGTGGGCCTAGGTGCCAGTATGCTTGTGTGGTCCATGGGGTTGGTGTGTGCTGGTCCCAAACTAGAGGTGGCTCAGATACCTCTGTGCTGCTTCAAAATGTATCACATGAGCATCTTGAAGAACAAGCCTGATCCCAGGCAGTCATAAACTAAAATGGATGCAAGATACGAATGTTGTTACTCCTTGTTCTGTAGATAGGAGAATAAAGCTCATGTTTGTGGCCCTAACCTTAGCACAAAAGGTATCAATCCAGTCCAAGTGCATCCTTTGCTGGAGGATAGTCAAAGAGAGTTGGCTCTGGTTACACAGACAACCCAAGAAAGGATAAGAAAAAGACAAATCCCCACCCAGTACCAGGCTGACATATTTACCAGGGGACCATCCTCCCACATGTAAGCTATTCCTTTGTCCAGGAATGCTATTGCACCGATGTTCTTGTCCTCTCACTTGGACAACAGTTTATTCTTGCTGCAAGAGTATGTGAGCCTCTGTACTTGCTCACTTGTATTCTTCTCTACAGCACTGCTCAGGTAGTAGCCACATTTGGCATTTTTCTTGCATAGATGATTGGTTTTCCTGAAGAATAATAAGATATCGCTCAGGGGTTCTGCTACCAAAGGTAAACCCAAATGCCTGAGGGCAGAATGTGTTTCTGTGGTTAGGTTCTTCTTACAGCTAAATTTAAAAGGGCTTATGGGTAATGTTTTGTATAAAAATTATGGCGGTGATATACAAAACCAATTTTTCTGCCTTTTAATTACACAAAACTTCAATTAAAGTCATTGAGAAGTCTGCTCAATTACAGTTTCCTTTGGATTTGTTACAGGCATGGGTTTTTCATCCCGATGTGCAGGTTTGCAGTCTAGTGAAAAAGCTGTGCACAGAGCGTGGTGGTTACAGTCACAATGAGTGCATTTTATTTTATCTTATTAGCAGGGCAGCGTATAGGCTACATTACAACTAGATGCTAGATTCAGCTCATGAACTTGCCCACTACTAATGATCTATTTCTTGGCATCATCAGGGATAAGGTGAGGCTTCCAAGAGCATTTAAGGCACTGAGGTGTGACTCCCTTCTCCATAAGGAAGAGACTATAGAAGAAAGTAGTGTACAAAGTTAAACGGGCTCCCAGGGGAAGTGAACAGGCTCCCCAGGGAAGTGGTCACTGCACTGAGTTTGTTGAAGTTCAAGAAGTGTTTGGACAATGCTCTTAGAAACATGGTCTGATTTGTGGGTTGTCCCGTGTGGGGCCAGGGGTTGGACCCAATGATCCTCGTGGGTTCCTTCTGACTCGGGATATTCTGCGACTCTATGATTCATTTATGGCCTAAGCTAAAATCTGTGGTCAAGATGAGCAGAGCAAGGAGAATGCAACATGAAGAAAGGATGTGAAGAAGGAAGTGACATTTTATATTTGAAGGAAGCTCTTTTTGGAGATGGGAGCATGGCAGGTGAAAACTGAGAGTCCTCATTTATCTCATTTAAAGGTAGTGTGGCTGAGTTGTTAAATTTGCAGCTGAATACAGCTCTACCCAAAATTCCCTTCTTCATGATGACAGTGTGTATGAAGTAATCACACATAAGCCACTGAGTTTTCAAATGTAAAGCTTTAAGCCTATCTATTCTATATGTGGCCTTTGACCAGAAGTAGATTTACAAACTAGGTATTTTGCATCAAGTTCCATTTGTGGTTTAACAGCTACAGATCCTATTGAGAATTGTATGCCTTTTTTTAATTATTATTTTTTTCCCAGCATAGCATATATCAGTTGCTTTTGTACAGTATTCACAATTTTTTGTACAGCATTCACACTTTTACCCAATGTAGTCCTTGTAACTTTACAGGAATATAATGTACACTTATATAGGCTGAGCCAGGTACACTACGGCAGTGCATACTAACCTTAAAATTTCTCCTGGTTTTGAAACACAGCATTTTAACTGATATGTCATCAAAAGACCTAAAAATCATTACAATTTCTGATATGACAGATATTTTAGGGAGCAGGTCAGATGTCCCTTTGTAACTTCCACTTTTTTTCTTGTCCTCCTGGTTTCAAAAAGTAAGTTATTCTGTGCTACTTTCACTACATTAGTCCAACAACTGTTAAAAAGCTTTGGTTGAATTTCTGTTTAGTTGAGAGAGAAGTACAAATAAAAGAAGCAGCAGATGGTCTCTTTGTGACTGAATGAAGAAAGAGGGTTTTGAGAACAATATGTGAATAGGTGTAGTCTAATAAAACAGTCAGCCACCTGCTGCCTACATCCTTCAAAAAGATTCTGTTGCATATTCTAGGAATTAACGACTAGTTTGTGTCCTTACGTCCAATCTAAATGGAACCTCTAAGGAGCAAGCAGACCTTTTTGCCCCAGTGTTGATTAAGTTGTTTTCTTGGTTTTGAGTTGTTTTCCCTTTCAGTTCTATCCTGTGATTGTTAACCTGTGATTGCTAACACCAATTTCATGCCATTTTATTTCTCAAACCAAATATTTTAAAACATAGAAAGCATGTACACTTTTTCTCCCTTTTTAAGCTAAAAAAGGGGGCTTTACTGTTTTGCAGTACACACCTTGTTTTTATTTTTATTTTATGTACACAACCTGTTGCTTGGTTTCCATGCATCATAATGCACTTGCTATTTCTTCTAGGGATTTACTCTTCAGCCTGATTATCAGAATATCATCAATCCAACATCAACAGCTGCACAAGTTGTTACCCAAGCAATGGAGTATGTTCGTTCAGGGTGCAGAAATCCTCCGGCACAGACTGTGGACTGGAATAATGACTACTGCAGTAATGGGTAAGCAGCCAGTGAATGCCACCTTGTGTCGAGCAACATTCATGACACAAGTATCTGACAGTGAAAACATCTTTGTTGCCTATTTCCCTACACTTCACTTCAGAAGTGCACCTGTGATGACACTGTATTTGTCGAGCAGTTAGACTACTGTGGGATAATAAGTTTTCAATACATACATTTATCAGAGATTTTTGTCACCTTATTGCAGCACATACATTTTGGACTTTGAGAGCTACCATTCATTAGAAAAGCAGAAGCGAAATCTTAGGGAAAAGGCATAGGAAAGAACTAGTAAGATCACTACCCCCTACTTAAGAGGTAAATGGCATGAACAGTTTTCTCCAAATATTCCATTGATGAGGAGAGCTTGCTGCCAGTGAAAACATCTGGTTTGGGTCATGGGAACCCCTGTCAGTGAGACCCAGAGGTGATGCATGGGATACAAGTTACATGGAAGGGAACGATGTGAAGATTACGTGACTGTTACCAGAAACAAAACACCATATGTGTAGGAGTTCTGTGCCCCTACCAGTAGCTCCTTCAAATCCTCAACTCCTCAGCAGCCTGGTTTTTGTGGAGTCATAGTGCTCTATCAGGAGCTTCCTGGAAACTTTTTAGACACTGAACAGAAGGTATCTTCTGAGCTTTAGATGATAGATGTGCCTTGTGAACACGACCACCAGCCTGACCTCCTCTTGACCTTGGCATGAATACCAAAGACACAGGCAGATAAAAGCTCTTGGTTACTGCCAAAGTAATTGAACCCCAAGTGTAACTAAAGACCAGTTTCAACCATTGCATTTACTCAAACTCAGAATTGTGCTTGTGTTACTATTTTAAAGCATTTCTGCAACATGAACTAAACTGAAGAAAAATCTTTTTCTGGTTACAAGTTCAGAAAAATATCCACACCAAAACCTACTGACACTGAGGCAGACTTTAACTGGTTCGCTCAATGGCCTCCCTCTTCCTCCATAACTAGTGCTTTTGCCCCGAGACATGCCCACTTGTTCAGCAAAACAGTCTCACTTCTGTGCTGTACCACCCAAATGCATTGATCTGTGCTGAAGACCCTTGCAGGAGCCCTACCAACAGGCCATAACCACCTCCTGTTTTGATTTCTGGTCTCCTCAAAAAAGCAATGTGAGATCATTGCCAGCAGTGTCCTCTAGGTGCCCAGTGGGTGTAACTCCCATCGGCAGAACCTTTCTCTGAACAGACTCTGTATACGTGTGCTGTGTAGATGTGCGTCTGTGAATCTGTGTGCAAGGACTTAGCGTGTTCTTGCTTTGCCAGTGCAATTTATGCTCTATGCTAATCCTGGACTCCAAACCAAGTAAGCTGTAGAGCTGTGGAAGAACAGAACTCGTGCCTGGGTTTTGGCAAGGAAACAGGAGATGAAGAGCAAAGCCTCTCCCCCAGAAAATCTCTGCACTGTGAACCAAGCCCTGTCAGTGATACTTCTACTTTAAATGATGTACTTTTTTCTGACTTGTACAGACTGTTCCAGGTTATAAACTGGTAAATGATTCCTTTTTGCTCTGAGTTGGTATGTTTCATCCGAAGATGAACTGTGGCAAGAACAAGTGTGCTGGATGATGGTTGGTGGAAGGTCTCCCACAGAGCCTGGAAAAGTTAGTTGAGTTGGGCTCTGTTAGAACCATCTGGTGCTCCTTTGCTCACGCTTACCTGAAACTGCCAACACAGTGCATTTTGGCTATGCCTGTACTAATAAATAAAAGACGCCAGAGAGAGCTGGTTGGCACCTATGCTCATGGAACTAACCTCTCCTGCTCCCTTTTCTCTACAGAAAGGGTGTTTATGGGGTAAGGTCTCTAGAGCTGTGATAAATTCTCATGTACACAGCTATGCAGTTCGTGAGTGAGGGACCATCAATACTACCAACCCACTAGCACAGGTGATCCCAAAATAGCGCTTAAACACCCATGACCCCTCCTATTCAGTTTAGACCCAGATGTGGCCTCTGGGTTTCTATATGCCACTATGGCAATAGGGTTTTTCTTATTTTTTATATTATTACCTTGGCAATACAGCTGTACTTCAGTGATATGCTTAGAATTAATGACACAGTAGGGTTGTGGGGTTTATAGAGGGAAGAAAAGGACTAAGAATTTAACAAATTTAAAAATCATATTTGTTCTTTTTCCCTTTGAACAGGGGCATGCAGAGGGACAAAGCACTCTACCTTACCTGAAAATCTGAAACATCTCTCCTTTCCACTGAGGAATGCAGGGAAGTCTTTTCATCATGGATTGCTTTATGCAGTCAAGGCAGTTCTGCATTTTATTAGAAAATACATGTACAAGTTGCTAAGCACTTAGGACTATTTGAGCTCGTGGGTCACCCACTCTGGAAAAAATAGTCTTGCTTCTTTCTTTTTCTTTCTTTCTTTTTTTTTTTTTTATTTTTTATCTCCCCTCGTTTTTGTTTCATTCTTTCTTTCCCCTTTCCATCCCCACCCTGAGATCCTTTAACGGACATTGCTTTTCTTCTTCCCTGAAGGAAACTTGGACCATTCAGATTTTATGTTGTTTTTTTGCTGTGAAGTGCTGCGATAGTAACTGCCTTAGCAACTGTAGATGTCTCGGATAAAAGTCCTGGATTTTCCATTGGTTTTTCATAATGGGTGTTTATATGAAACTACTAAAGACTTTTTAAATGGCTTGATGTAGCAGTCATAGCAAGTTTGTAAATAGCATCTATGTTACACTCTCCTAGAGTATAAAATGTGAATGTTTTTGTAGCTAATTGTAATTGAAACTGGCTCATTCCAGTTTATTGATTTCAAAAAATGGGTTAAATTGGCAAACATTCATATTTTTACTTCATTTTTAAACAACTGACTAATAGTTCTATATTTTCAAAGTATTTGGAGAAAAAAAAAGTAAAATATTCCCAAAAGATATTAATTAAAAATATTGGCCTCTTCTCATGAAATAAACATAAAAACTAGGGAGAAAAAAAAAAAAAAAAAAACAGTGTTGATAAAGAGCAAACACATTTATTTTGTACTGCCTAAAAATGCTTCTTTTTTTTAAAAAAGAAAAAAAAATCACTTTATGTGTACTGGTTAGTAAATGTCATTTAAGTCCTTTTATGTATAAAACTGCCAAATGCTTACCTGTTATTTTATTAGATGCAGAAACAGATTGGAGACAGCTAAATTATAACCTTTACATATGGCTATGTATTATTGTTTCTTCATACTGTGTCTGTATTTAATCTTTTTTTATGGAACTTGTTGCGCCTATTTATGAAATAATAAATATAGGTGTTTGTAAGTAAATTTGTTAGCATTTTAAAGAGGTTTCTTTGACGCTTTAACTTTTGCTGGCACAAATTGTTCACAACTGATGTGAATACTTTATTTAGTTTTTACAGTGACATATATAACACCAAACCTGCTTTTCTGGCAGAAAATGAAGGTAACCAATACTTATTTCTGTATTTCTTTGGTTGCTAAGGGGAAAAAAAAAAAAGGTACTTTTAAGTAATTCCCTTTTTAAAGTATTGTGGTAAGAAGTTGCCCAAAACCAAGACTTGAACCAACAAAAGTAACTAAATAAAACTACACAATGATGCTTCTTGAAAATTCATCAGTTTTTGTTAATTAGTCAAGTGGAATAGAAATATTACCAACAGAAATATTACCAAATATGCTTCAAACATTTTATTGTATATTCAAAAGTTCCTACAGAGTCTTAGGGAGTGTATTACAAATACATACTAAAGTGAAAGGTAAGTTCAATAGCCATACAGAAGGATTTAAAAAATCCAAAATAAAGAAGAAAGAAAAAGAAAAAGGCATTTTGTCAATGTGTTTCTTCAGGGATAGATCTGAAAATGTTTTTCTGGAGGATTTCATCCCAGATGCCTGTCAAAGTAATAGAGAGTACCACTGATTTGTAGTGTCTGTGTGAAATAAAGAATGCAACTCAGAATAAATACAAATTATGCAATGCCACTGATTTTTATAGAAAACAAAACAGAAACAAAGGTATGCTTGCTTTGGAATGATTTCAGGCAATGTACAGTTGAAATCACTTGGCATGTAATAACTAATAAATAATGCAGATCAGATGTGATTACTCGGATGACTGTAGCTGAGAGCTCTAATTTTTCTGTCTTGAAACTGTATGAGAACTCGTGATTAAATTCACAGTTTATTGTTTGTCTGTTTAGTACTTTAGAAATATACCAGCACTACTAATTACCCAATGTCTTCTATTTATTATATTATAGTAAACTACATTTTCCACTCATATTAATTCCAAAGTGAGAAGATAATTATTGGGATGAGAAAAATCAGCTTTGATTTTGACAGGCAGTTTTCTTTTTTCTTTTACAGAAAAGAACTGTGTTATCTCCATTTCTTTTAGAGCAGGTGCGCAGTCACATAAAGTTGTTAATTTCAATATCCAAGCAGAGTTCAAAATACAAGAAAACTTTAATGTAAATAATAAAAAAAATACATCATGAATAAAATACTTATTCTGTATGAATCTCTTGCTAGTTGATGTCTCTCAGTCTGTAAGAACGGAAACCTGCCTTGTGTTTACCACACAACACTTTTACCGGTCATGGGATTTGAGTGTGGTTCTGTGCCTGGGCTCTGTTCATGTGAGTCAGCTGTGCTGGAAGAGCAGCACCTTTGCTCTGGGTTATACTGAAGCCACTTCGTTCCAAAAGAGAGGTCTGATTCTGATGAATAAATGTCAGTTCTTCATGTCTGACCTTAGGAAAAAGCAATGGTTGCTGGGCAAGGGCAAATCTGCTCTTTGTTTTCAGCTGCATATCAACAGGTACAAATTATTGATAAGTGGAGCCTAAAAAGTTGAGGTTCTTCTGCAAGCAGGCGAAACTTCACTGGAGCTGATGAAGATAGGCACCATCCTTTACTATAGCGCTTTGGCTTAGGCACCACAGTAATACATATATCCAAGTTACTGGTTGTAAGTCACCATCTGTCATAAAGATGATAATGAGACAGCACACAGGAATAAAACAACCTACACACTGAAGCAACATAGTAACAACAAAAAATACAATAAAGACATCCATCAAAATGATAGAAACCAAGAGAAATAATGTCTTCCATTAATTGGAACTAGTTTGCTTGGTTGGTTGTTGTTTTTTGCGCTGTCGCTGTTTGTTTGTTTGTTTTTCCTGATGATTTTTATAAACTGGTAGGTGAAATGCAAGGTTAGGAACATAATCACTCCAGAGGATTTAAATGCTGTCTGCTTGCACCAAGGTAAGCAGAAGTTTTGAAAAAGAAAAGAGCTCTTTGAGTTTGCTGCTGATCTCAGAGTGCTCTGTTCTGGTGATGTGAGACCCAGTCTCTCACCCAACTCACAGAGGTTCAAGCATCGCACCCAGCTGCTGCCTCTGACCTGAAGAGGCTCTTTAAAAGGACTTGCTGTAGCATTTTCCCCCCTACATTCATCCACAGGCAGTAAGCAATTAATGTATTCATGGAGGGCCTCAGCCATTCACAATGAAACTTAATGTATTCATGCCTGCCTCTCTCTCCCTCACCAAATACCATTTCCTGATTCCAGTGGCAAATCTGCCAAATATTCCCTGTGAGGCTCCTCTGTAAACAGGAAATCTTGCAATAAAAGAGCTCATTACTGGAAGGTAAGAGACAGGCTTATCACCTTCCTCAACCTTCTGAGACTTCATCCCAACCTCAGCTACCATCTCCAAGGCTGCATCTGCCTATTTCTTACATGATTCTGTAAACATGGCAGATCCATGGAGATCTCTTTCCATGCTCTGGAGACATGGAGTATCTAAAACCCTTACTCTACACACAGTCCGAGAAATAGCTAAAGAGCTGTATGTAACCATACAGGGAGTCACTCCCCAGAGCTCCCCTCGATAAAGAGGTATTGATAAAGATAGATATAGAGCCATTACCTGTTTAATTATTTATTTGGCGTCCTCGAGTCTTTTAACATTTAAATTGAGTATTATTTTGGGTGCATAAGAGTTTGAGAGTGCTGGCAATGCTGCAGAAGGTGCTCAGCACCTCAGAGAGCATGAGCTCTTGCTTCGAGTCAGGTCTTTCAGACAGCATTTGCTTTCCTTTGCAAAGTCATGTATTTTATTATTACCCAGCACCATATTAAATCACAACTCAAATGTACTTCTTATTCCACTGACAAGGGGACAAGTGAGAACAATGACTTGTAACATTTCAGAGTCTGTCACAGTTACTGCCTAATTAGAGAAACCTACTAGCAAACGTGCATCTGCATGGATCCTGCGACTGTCATCATTTCACATTCTATTAAGGGCTTGCTGCGATAGACACTTTACAAAGAAATTTCATTCAGGCTAATACCAAGCTGGCAAACATGTAATTGGCTAGAAAATAAAACAGGAGAGAAAAGGAAAGAGAGGAAGGGGAGAAGAAAAAGAAACCTTCCTATTTTGAAAACAAGCTCTGTGCAAAAAAAAAAAAAAAAAATAAAACACAGTGTGCTGCAGAGAAGATCCTTACCCTCTGACAATTGCGTGTTTACAACGAGTCTGAGCATAATTGCTCTGATGGGCTGTCAAGGAAAAGATTAATTTGGCAAAGATTAGTATTGACTTGCTGTTTATTAAGGCTTTTAAACAGCTGTATCTGGCAACATTCCTGTAAGTGCCTGTCATGTCTGAAAATCAGGCTCACACCCGGGTGCTTGCCAGCTGTTGCTAAACAATCTTACCACTTTGAGTATCTTTCTCCAGGCCAAACAGCAAGAGCAAAGTATTGCCAAATGAGTCTCTCTCATCCTGTCACTTTTCAGGGGCCCTGAAAGCTCAAATGTCAGTTTATGGCTTGATGGCTGGGCTGATAGCAGCCAGCGGAAGGCGGCAGGCTGGTTAGAGGGGTGCTGCGCCGGCCGGCCCCACGTGCGTTGGGAGGGGGCTGCAGCAAGTCACAAAACCACAGCTTGTGACTGCGGTGTGGCAGAGGGGATTTAAACCCCTGAGCACCTGCCGACAAAGTTTCGAAAGGGGCAGGGCTGCAGAAGGAGTGGTTCATCCCCCCGGGCGCCGCACGCGCTCGCTCAACGGGCTGTAATGCATCAAGACAACGCATGAGGAGGATGTGTGCAAATACAGTAGGCACCATTAATCATCCTAAAATGATCCAACGTTTTCTTCTGTGAATTTTTTTTTGTTCCCCCCACTGATAAACAAAAGTCATAAAAGCCATACACCCAAAATACCCAGGGTCAATGGGAACCTGTAAAAGGAAAGATGTCAGCTGTTGTTTTTGTTATGTTACTTAAAACAGTTCGGCTTTTACTGTAGGCTTTAGTAGCTGGTTCAGAAACAAATAATACCAGTGGAAAGAAGGATAAACGGCTGCAGCTAAACGCCAATACAAATAGCCATGTGTTACAATTAAAGTTGATTTGGCCTTTCCAATAGAAGGCTGATTTTCTGGGATTAATCTCGACCTTTTCAAGTCGCATCAGGCTGAAATAAGTTGTCAGAACAGATGTGAATTTTGTTTGCGGAGAGCAGTCGTAATCCAGTAACCCTTAGAACATCATTGTTTTCCAGACTACCGGCCAGCTGAATTGTGAGGATATGGATGGGAGATGCTGAATGCACACAGCAGGCAGGACCAGAGTATTCATGGCAATGTCCAGAGGCTGGAGTTTAGGTCAGAAAAAAAATAATAATAAAAATAAATAAAAATAAATTAAAAAAAGGAAAAAGACATTAGATCAAGGATGGATACCTTTGTAAAATATGTTTTTTGGGCTAGACCAAATAGGGGAGTGGGGGATATTCCATGTGCCTCTGTGCCACTGCTTCACAGCAGGCTGGGCACACATTTTGTAATACAGAAGTCTCTGAAGGCTCCAAGAATCACACATTTCAGAGCTTGCTCTAAAGTGGCTTTCTAAGAAGTTTTGCCTTACAATATGTATAGGTCCAATATTTGAGAACAACAACAAAAAAATATTCAGACTTTTCACACTTTGGAATCTAGAGTCAATCTAGAGTTTCAGTGGAAGTAAAGAAGCCCCAGATCTTTCCAAGTTGGGTAGGGGGCATAGGGACTATTCACCTGAACATCTTAGCACAGCTCACATGGCCCACAGATTGCTTTCTGCACACCAAAACACTTGGCCCAGTGTTTATGCCAACAGTGTAGAGTACTGAGTTCTTAAGTACTAAAGATGTGAGATTTTTCCTGTTGTCAATATAGCACTGCACTGATTAAATACAAACATGAAGTTCCAAAGTTCATTGAAAAGCATGCTATCACTTCAGTAAATAAGGCTATCTGTTTTCCTAATTAGTAGAAGACTTCATGTTTTGATATCTACTTCTGCTCAGGATTCTGAAGTAATAAGCTGAGCCTCTCAACTCCTCTGGCATGCACATATATGTTAGTTTTTTGTGTGTTAAATAGATAAATATAGAAAATAATAAGTGATGTCTCCAGGAACAGGGAGTAATTTAGTGGAAGAGTAGCTGAGAGCTTAAAAAAAAATAAAAAAATAATAATCTCCTGCTTTAACCATAATTTAAGTTCAACAACTGTGAAGCAGTGCCCAGACCCATGAGGACAGCTTTAATCAGGTGAGATTTTACTAATATATATAATAAATAGGGAGATTTTTCCAGGTTTTACTGGTCTTCTGTGTTTTTCTACTTGTCACCCCTAAGTGCACAACTGAGTGCTATTTTCAAACTTATCTGTAAAGTAACTTTTAAAAGAACAAAATAATAAAAGAGGGATTAATCTGTGATCTCACCCTGCTGGAATTTTACATTAAAATTTCAGATCTCATGAGACTGTCGTTTTGACTAGGCTGTTCTTAAATGTCTTTATTTCTCCCTCTCTCTCTCTTTGCAGAATTTTGCCCTAGACCCTGGCAAAATCCTGACTTTATGCATCAGATTTATCAAAGCATGATACATATATATATATTTACATATGTGCACACCAAGGAGACTCATCGGACTCACAAGGCGAGAGTTGTGACAGCTGAAAAATGGGGCTGTCCTGCTGCTCTGTCCCCAGCAGAAGTTGCCCTCTGCAAACAGGCTGGAGGCAGTGACACAATATGGTCCTAGCAGCAAGGTCATGCTTCTGTGCTTAATGGGTGATAGATTTTCAAGGCTATTTCTAAATTCTCAGGAGAGGTCAAAATCAGAAACAGGTATCCTATCTTCTTGTACTGTGTCACCTTTGGACTGGGAGGAACCTAAGCCCAGCCTTTCCAAAGGTGACCCCAGCACAAGAGCACTGACTGGAGTGAATCCAAGGGAGGCCACCACAATGGTCACAAAACTGGAGAAGAGAGCTCAGAAGGAGAGACAAAGAGCACTGGATCAGGAGAGTCTCAAGGAGAGCAAGCCAAGGGGAGCTCTTGCTGCAGTCTGCCACTTCACAGCAGGTGTTAGAGCAAAGACAGGGCCCAAATCTTTCAGCAAAGGACAAGAAAAAACAGACACAAGTTGCAATGAGACAATCCTGATTGCATATTAAGAAAAGAAAAAAATCACCAGGAGGGAGGTCAAAAGCTGAAATAGGAGCCCAGAGAGGCTGTGGGATCTCCATCCTTGGAAATATTCAAAACTCAACTGGACAGCCCTAAACAGCCCTGTTTAAGTTTCATGGGCGTTTACTGTGGGGATGGGGTAGACCAGAAAACCTCCAGGGATCCCTTCTGACCTATGCTAGTCTGTGGCTGTGTTTTACACAATATCCCTACACACGGGATAGAAAGAAAGCCAGCAGATCGTGGTTATTTGGCCCCAGTTTGGGAAAGGCAGTAAGAAAGTTTCTGTTGGTTACTTCCTGTTATACACCTCATGTGCTACATTAAATTGTACTATTTTGAACTCAGGTTTCACACTCTGGTTTTACATCTACAGAAAAAGCAAAAGTGAATGTCATTTATATCTGAGTTTCCTGTAGAGGTTTATTTAAGGGAAAAAAATACTCCCAAGCAAGACATAAACTCTAACCCACCAATCCCTTTACTGAAATGAATTTCGTCTACATTTTTGGGAGTGCAACTTTCACGCAAAGACAAGCTGGAATGTATTGGTTGCCAAAGTAAAGCTGATCAGTTAAAGCTTGGACTCAGGGGAGAAAGGCCTCAGATAAATGAGGGAAAAGTTACAGAGTTTTCCTTTTTTATTTTTTTAATGTATAGCACTCAAAAGAAATCTCTGGGGCTTCAGTACGTGACTTTCCATTTTAATGCTTTTCCTCCACCAGATGGTTTAGATAAAACCTATTAGTTTCATTCGTGCAAATGGTTTCATACAAAAAATGTCCATTTTTAGCATTTTTGCCTCAAGGCTTGGATTTTTTTTATTTTTTTTTAGAAGTGGAGAAGTTTTTGCTGGTGTCTAATATTTTAATCATCATCATTCTTACCATCAAAGAAGATGCACACCAGAATATGGTTGATGAGTCCTCTAAAAGAATTTATGTCAAAAAAGTGCATTAAAATTACTTTGTAAATTTGATTTATGCATCTTTTCATACAACCTTTGCATGTTTGCAATTTTCCATAAGCTTAGTTATGATCATTTCAATCTCTGCATAAGTAGTGTACATGCTCTGTCAAACATAATGATGCAGACCCTTTATCTTCATTTTTGTCTTGATGTCATTACTTTGCAGAATACATTCAGTGTGTGAAAATTGGAGAAGGTTCACTACTGGAAACCCTAACTAAATCCACTCCCATTTCTGGAGGTAGGGAATTCCCCTTAGCAATGAAATTAATGTGGCTCTGATATGCATATGCTGAAGGGATGTTAGGAAGACATACATGAGTAATTTTAATTCTGTGGAGTCTTTATCATTCAAGGAGCTCATTTGGAACCAAGCAGAAGCGGACACGGGACACGCCAGAATCAATTCATTAACACCGTCACCCTACTTGATTCAGAACAGACACTATCAGCTGTTTTCTCTCATTTCAGCAGAGTTCTCTGGGAGCTCTGGGGTGCCCAGCACCCAGCCTGTCGGTCCTCAGAGGACCTAACCAGCATCTGATGGAGGCACACTGTTAGGAACTGGATCTCTCATCTTCCTCTGTGGTCAGAGGAGAAAGATCAGCACCTCCAAGGCGCATATTAGTGTGAGACAAAACTCTCCTCCCCTTTGCCTACCTGTCTACAGTACTTGGCGAGCCCCAAAACCCATGACTGCGCAACAACGGGAATTAATTTTTCCCACCAGCAGCTGATCAGTTGACTGGAGATGTGCAGGGGACCGAAGCTCCCACAGCTGCACTGGACGAGGTTCAAGGTGTTCACTCAGGGCTGACCTTGCTGTCTTCCCCTGCATTGCACCTCGTCACCAGTACCTCTGAAACACACAGCACACTTTACAGATCAGATTTAGATCTTGACAGGTATTCATCAAATTAAATGTAATAGCAGTTAGCACAGAGATTTAATAACAAATTAACACTACATGAATTTTCCTACATCGGGTACTCCAGCTTCTTTGGCAGAAGCAATGTTGGCAAGTAGCTGTGGGAAGAAAAGATGTAAGGGAGTCAAAAGCAAGAAAAGGAAAGGGAAAAGAAAGGAAATAACATTCCTGTGTGTCTTCAGGATGTGGGCTTGTGTAGTATCTCATCCTGTTGGGCATTCAGAGAACCTGAGTGTATGTAAATAGAAACCATTCCGAAGAACAAAACTCTCCATGCAATAAGGGGATTTCCAGTCATGAGTATATTGGTTGCAGGATTTACACCACAGGGGCAATACATTGACAGACCGTGACTTCATATATACATCATTGTATTATTATAGCTGTTAGGATGTTCAGGAGGTTGTAATTAGTGAGCATCAGGGTGTGTAAGCCCCCTGCGTGGTGCTGCCAAGGCTAATCCATGTCAGTGCCTACAGGCAACGGTGGAAAATAAAACATTTCAGTGAACAGCAACAGGAAAATCTAAGCCAGGCCAAGACATCCACAAGGCCCTGTGGTATGAAACAAAGGCAGGCATAATCCGTGGCTCAGAAATAACTGCTGATCCAAGGCTTATTTTTGTGGTGCACCTCCCGCATCAAGAGAAAGATTTACATATCAAAATGGCAAATGGGAGTGTTGTTGTTTTTTTCTCCCCAAATAATGCAAACAGATATCAGCATTTCACTTACAGCTGTGGGCAGTAACTGGGACACAAGCACTGGCATCTGTGGGCACCTAGGGCTGGATGAGAGCTCTCCACCCTTGGCAGTGGTTATACCTGAAGTGGGCAACTCTCCATCAGGAGAGTGGGTAGCTCTTCAGTGGTCCTCAATGGACTGAGAGACATGAATCCATTTGCAGAGATCAGAAGTTAGTAAATGGCTTTTGCCACTGATGACACCCTTGTCTTTCCATCTGACAGAAGCTAAATGCTGCACTTTATTTTATTTTCATTTCTTTTGCCTTGCCTTGACCCTGCCCTCCCAGAGATCGGCCCCTGAAGCACACCAGACACCTAAACCATGAGAGACACCTCAGACAAGCTAGTGAGGAATCTAATAATTACCTTTGGGGGGATTGCTTTCAAATCCTGATCCATCCTTCAGGACAGTCTGAGACTCTTTGGCCTCAAGCCTGCCATCTCTCTTATGGCATTGGGACAGACCAGCTTGTCTACTGCCTGCTTCTCTGCAGCTGAATGCATCAAGGCAGGAGGGCTTCTGGGGGCAGCAAGGAGAAGCAGAACCCCTGTGAAGGGACCACTACAAACATGCTTCTCTGGGCCTCTTTCTCCACCCTGGTGCTGTTCTGCAGTCACTACTCTGTCCCTTCTAACCCGCACACAGAAGTGCCATGTCAACATGCCAACACAGGAGCTGTTGGACAAACAAAGCTACCAAGCTACCTCGTCATTTATCCACCTCCCCTGGCATTTACCTCCACTCTCCTACCTATACTTTGAAGACAGTTGCAGGTGGGTCACCAGCCACTTCTCACTCTTTCTTTCACACTGACTATTGTATGATATGTGAAATAACTGAGAGGGTGTAGGAACCATTCCCACAGCTAGGCGGAAACAGCAGAAGAATTAGATCAACTGTATGGAAAATTTTCATTATATTGCTTCAGGTAAGCACACTTCCCCCCCTCCCCCCCCATCCCCCTGCTCTAAGGAAAGGAATTCTTATCATAGCAGCAAATACATATGATTATGATTTTGTCATAATGAATATTTGTACCAGGGAAACAGATTCTAAAAGAATAATGTGCATCCAGTCAGGGAAAATGGACCCAAACTATGACCTGCATGCCCTCAAAGGAGCTATGACTTGAATTACAATGAACTGTTCATGAATAAACTGCATATCAAGAAACAGCTAGTTCATCTTTTTAAGCATCACACTTATGGAGAATATTTCCAAACAGAAAAAAAAATGAATTCATCATATGAATAATTTGTTGCAAACAATTTGCCTGCATTAGTTACTTTCCAAATAGTTTATTTTTTGTCTTTTCTTCAGGGAGAATAAATTTATCTCAAGATTGTCATGCCTTTCCCAAAATTGATCAGAATTCCTCTTGAGAGACACATCCAAGTCAAGAAGCCTACGAAGGTGCTTTTCCAGTAAGGCCTGATCTTCTACCATTAAGACTAAAGGGACTTTTGCCATTGTTTTGAATACAAGTAAATTTAAAAGTAGGGAAAAAAATGTAGACTGTAGAAATAAGAGTGAAGTGAAGGGCAGAATGGTGTTGAATGGATGCGTTGATGTCATGCTATGTTTTCTTTCAAAAGCGAAAACAGATAAACTAGGTAAAAGCACATAAGCAAGCACTTAAAATGAATTAAGCTGTGTTTCAAGAGAGAGTTGAAATTCCCCTTTGTCCTCAAAACTGATTCTTTTTTTCTTTGTCCTTAGACAAGGCAGAGATTTCATTTACCTCAAACAAAGGAAGTGCTCCCAAAGGAATAAGCATCCAATTTGCAATATGACATGTGAGTGCTCCACCTGCTTTGGGCCAAGCAGAGAACCAGCCTTTCTCCTGAGGACACTGCTGCAGCAAGATCTCCATGGGGATTTGAAAAATTACAGCCTCAGATGGCTGCTGGATATGAGTAAGTTCAGCCTGAGCAGTGGGGAAAAAAAATAAAAAAATAAATAGGTAAATAAGCTGTATTCCCCTTCAGCACATCTTCAGGATTTATAGGGTTTACCAACACTGCCAAATAACTTAGCTCACCAATTAATTCACTCTTGGGCCCTGATATCTATGTTATGTGTCAGTTCACTCCCTGGCTCTCTTTTGTTGTGAAGTTCCTCTGAAACAAGACCTGTATGTGGTTTCAAGTATATTTCCCTATGGAAATTGCTTAGTTTTGTCCTTGATGAACAAGGTGGCACCAGCCCTTACATGGAACTCCAGCATTATCCCTGAATGCCCATCACCCCCAACCATCCCACTCCCACAGAGCTTCCCTTTCCTGTCAGTGGGCTCCATCAAGGGTTATGAGCCAAAAAAACACAAAGCCTCACACAACCTGATCTATGTGCTGTGATTCCAGGGTACCGTGGGAGCACAGAGGGTGCTGAGCCAAGGGCTGTGGGGGTATGGAAGCAGCCAGCCTGGCCGAGGGGAGGCTGGCCCTGTGCAGAGTGGCTGGACCATGCTAAAGTGGTTGGTGTGAATTCAGCTCCCTTGGACCTTTACTGTGCCTCACACTGGGAATTGTTGGGACTAAATGACACCCTGGACAGAGCTGTGAGCAAGGCATCAGCCATACAGTGGCCCTGGGCTTTACATACCACACAGGAAAAGCTACTGAAATTATTCTTGCTCATCCAGCTGTGTTTAGGTTCCTGTTTATTCTGGATTTGTATATATATATGTGGAGGAAAAGGAGTTTTAGTTTCAATTGAGAGTTTGCAAGCTCTTACCAAGACTGTGAGAACCATTTTGCAAATACAGTAGTGCTTTTTTAATGTCACTTGTGCCAAACATATTGTACCAGTTAAAGCAAACTCTGGATGGAATCAAATAAAACAGCTAATGAGAGAATATAATAGATAAACAGTAAGGTTACACATTTAACAGTTTCCCACTGCTGAGTATTATTATCAGCAACACTATATTCAGCCATGTGAATTATCGTTGTGAGCTATGCTTCATTTTATAATAGGAAAAAGGCCATTGTTTGAAAACTCTGATCAACATAAATTATGCAGCTCATAAGTAATTTCTAATTTATGTTTTGTTTTACTTTGTGACTCTCGGCTCTAGTGATATCTCAGTCCCAAAGCACTGGAGAGTCTGCTGTATATAGGCAAACCAGCAAGGCAGCAATTCACCAGCAGCAGTGAGATGGGCAGGGAGAGCATCCCAGTGCTCTGCCATGCTGGCTCACATTGCAGTAGCCAGAGCAGGAGGCAACTGGGAGGTGAAGGGGTTTGCTATCAAGTCATAATCCTGCCATTATGTTTGAATGAAAGCAGGAGTGTTCACACCCTCTGGGGACAGAACATGTTATCTGGGCACCAGGCAGGGATGGATGGAGCCATCTCAGAAGACGATTGCTTGGGAGAAGTGATCATCACTTGCTTTGGGGGGGAACCGGTGACTTAACAGTTGCTGAGTATCAAATCATGCCACCATGAATGATACTCTGTGGATTGTGGGCTTCTTTTCAGCCTCTGTACCTAGGACAGGTGGCACTACTACAGGCTTTTTCTATTTTCAAGCCACAGAGACATAGCCTAAAGCTGAAGAGTGGCCTTTTCCAATACAGAATGAGCCAGAGAAGCAGCTGCACAGAGTGACCTACTGTCACAGAGCAAGACATTACCATAATAGCAGCCAGATGGCCAGGCTTTGCCTTTATTATTGGAATTATCATTCCTACCACAGGAGTGCTGAGATTCACCAGCAGAGATTGGCACTTGACAGCCACGTGATAAAACACAGCCTTTGCCCTAGAGAGGTTCCAGTCTAAAACATCAGGACAGGTAAGAGGAGGAAGAAAGGAGTACAGAGAGAAGTCAAGAGGCTCACCAGCTGTTGTAGAGCACCACAGGCAGGTTGGTGCCAGTGCAGCAGGACCAGCCTCTCAGACCAACCCCACAGCTCCACAGCCTCTGCCTCGAAACCATCCCACCTGCCTAAGACTTGCACAGGTCCCTGTAGAAAAGGTTCCAAGTGGTGCAATAATAATAATGGCAATACCAGAGGACAAAGGGAAGTTTCACCATGTGAAAGACCATTTGTTGTTAGAAACCATCCTGGCCATCCCTGCATAAAATATGACAACAAACTAATTCTGCTAACATCTCCCTTTTTATGTTACTAATACAGACTAGTTTGTTTTATCTTTGCCCTCTCTCATTAGGGGGGGAAATATCTGAGTAGTTAGTAAGAGTGTAGAGAAAGATCCACCATCAGATAGCATGCAAACACTTGCTTTGTTTATTGTAAAACCACAAGGAGTCTCATGCCATTTTGTTTTTAATTTGCTGAGATCGGAAAAATCAGTTTAACAGAAAAAAAAAAAAAAACAAGAACTTACCCACAAAGGTAAAAGCCCTGGGGCAAGAGATAACCATATGGGATTTTATCAAGGTAGGTCACATTTTTCTCTAAAGTTGAGTAAACTCTTAGAATTGATAAAATCTTGCAGCCAGATTTCATTTGATATGAAAAAGCATTTGTGGGAGGGAAGCATCTGTTCATTATCACTCATGGGCTTAATTGTATGTTTGTTATCACCCAGTGGTGTTTTCATACTTACCACATGCACTACCGTATGTCCAACTTCAAAGAGAGAAAAGACTATGGAGGGACTTGTTTCACAAAGGAAGATAGCTTCAAATAACCTGGTTTCCTTCTGAGAAAAAGGAAGGGGGCAAAATCTGGGGAGTGGTGTCTCCTATAGGAGCTGAACTGCTAATGTGAGAATAGCAGACTGTTTGGAAAGAACATACGGCTCCAACGAGCTAGTTATCACTCTGCCTAGTGATTGCAGGAGCTCATGTGATTCATTTTTCCCGAGAGAGGAGAACTTACCCTTTTGCCTCACTTAAAAATAAAATAAATAAACCAAAACAAAGTAAAATAATCCCTGTTTCTCCTGGAAAAGCATATTGCAGCTCAGAATCATAAGTTAAGAGGAAGAGGCAAAAAGTAATAGAAAAAAAAAAAAAAAAGGAAAGGAGAATGAACTGATATGAGGGCTGATGATACTCATGAGAGTCTGACCATTCCTTCTTGCAGTGCTGCCCTCTGTTCCATGCCTGCCACCTCTCACCTTGTCTCTGGTTTCTATGCAAAGTCTTCAACAGCAGAAAATGAAAAAAAAAAAAAAAAAGCTCACCAAATTCTTTTCAAATCACTTTTCCTACTTTCCCATGGAAAAAAAAAAAAAAAAAAGAGAAAAAAAAAAAAAGGAATAATCATTTCAGGGCTGAAGTAGTTCTCTTGGTGTGAGTTTAATTAATTGAAGCAAGAAAGTCCCCAGGAACCCTGTCATAATTCCCATCAAAAACACTGTAGTAAGTAACCCCATAGCTATAGATGAGGGATTTTTTTCATTACTGTTTCAATCTCAACCCTTCAGAAATCCTTTTTATATTTCAGTCATGACTCAGCTGATTTAGGTACTTTAATTCCCCTTTTCTTCCTTCATGCTCTCCATATTGTTCTGGATTTTCTAACAATACATACATGAAATTCATGCTGTGAAAGATGAGAGGTAATCTCTGATAGCAACTTGAAAGCTCAAGTTAAAAATAATCTTGTGGAACAAAAGGCTCCTTTTTCTTGTTCTGTAGATTTATACTCAATATTGGTCACATGCCAGGGAGTTTGCTAAGATGTATTTCCCCACATATGGCCATGGCTATTGAACTACACTCACAAGAGTAGCCATCCGCTGCACTTCCATGTCACGTTGCATTAAAAAACTAAGTGGACACATTACAGTGACATCTGAGGATTTCTTCTCCCCAGTGCTCTAAGAAGCTTAACTTCCAAAAACTGTTTATTTATCCAAAACCTCATTATCGCAGACACTGAGAATTAGGCAGTTAAATCTTTCTTTCTTTCTTTCTTTCTTTCTTTCTTTCTTTCTTTCTTTCTTTCTTTCTTTCTTTCTTTCTTTCTTTCTTTCTTTCCTTCCTTCCTTCCTTCCTTCCTTCCTTCCTTCCTTCCTTCCTTCCTTCCTTCCTTCCTTCCTTCTTTTCTTTCTTCCTTCCTTCCTTCTTTTCTTTCTTCCTTCCTTCCTTCTTTCCTTCCTTCCTTCTTTCCTTCTTTCCTTCTTTCTCTTTCTTTCCTTCTTTCTCTCTTTCTTTCTTTCCCTTCCTTCCTTCCTTCCTTCCTTCCTTCCTTCCTTCCTTCCTTCCTTCCTTCCTTCCTTCCTTCCTTCTTTTCTTTCTTCCTTCCTTCCTTCTTTCCTTCCTTCCTTCTTTCCTTCTTTCCTTCTTTCTCTTTCTTTCCTTCTTTCTCTCTTTCTTTCTTTCCCTTCCTTCCTTCCTTCCTTCCTTCCTTCCTTCCTTCCTTCCTTCCTTCCTTCCTTCCTTCCTTCCTTCCTTCCTTCCTTCCCTCCTTCCTTCCTTCTTTTCTTTCTTCCTTCCTTCCTTCTTTTCTTTCTTCCTTCCTTCCTTCTTTCCTTCCTTCCTTCTTTCCTTCTTTTCTTCTTTCTCTCTCTTTCCTTCTTTCTCTTTCTTTCCTTCTTTCTCTCTTTCTTTCTTTCCCTTCCTTCCTTCCTTCCTTCCTTCCTTCCTTCCTTCCTTCCTTCCTTCCTTCCTTCCTTCCTTCCTTCCTTCCTTCCTTCCTTCCTTCCTTCCTTCCTTTTTCTTCATTCTTTTTCTTTTTTCTCTTCTCTTCTCTTCTCTTCTCTTCTCTTCTCTTCTCTTCTCTTCTCTTCTCTTCTCTTCTCTTCTCTTCTCTTCTCTTCTCTTCTCTTCTCTTCTCTTCTCTTCTCTTCTCTTCTCTTCTCTTCTCTTCTCTTCTCTTCTCTTCTCTTCTCTTCTCCTTTCTTCTCTTTTTTCTCTTTTTTTCTCTCTTTTCTCTCTTTTTCCATCTTTCTGTTTTTAATCAGAAACCCCCAGCTTTGACTAGGTATGCTCAAAGTAGTTCAATGGGTAGTTTTGAAAGTTCAGCTCTTTTTAACTTGCTCCCCTCTGACACCTCTCCTGTACACCCAGCCATGCCACTCCATCCTGGTTTCAGAGACACTTTTTTGCTTCCCTGCATGAAGGCACTATTTGGGTCTCTCCTGTCTCCCTCACAGCCCAGAGCATTGGCCCTGCTGCCCGTAGCCAGCTGAGCAGAAGACATGCAAACCAGTTTGGAGAACCTCCTTCTCTTTCCTTTCCAGGACTAGACCGACCCTAAGCTGGCCTTTCTGATCAACTTTTCAGCTTTCTTGACAGAAGTTACAACAAAGCCGTTAGATTTTGGACCAAAGGAAAAAAAGTCTGTAAAATCTACTGCAGTATCCACTGTATTCAATAACTTTTTGCTGAGATACTACCTTCATTTTCATCTTTCTTCCATCCTCTGAGTATAACAGGACATGGTGTCCTGACACAGGCTTTAACACAGAGCCCCATGACCCCAGTGGTTCACCCTCATCTCCCACTCCCTGCTACCACCAACCATAAATTCTTGCTATTGTATATATATGAGATTAACATCCTTTCAGGTAAAGCAAACCCTTCATTTGCCTGCTGGTCCTTCCTGGCTCTGCACTTTTAAGCTCAAAATAAAACTATGTTCCCCAAACTGAGATGTTGTGCTCCCATGTTCCCTATTTCTCCACATTTCCTTTGTCTGCAAACTGAACCAGAACCACCTACAGGGCTTTGCTAGAACTCATTTTATTCTGTCATTTCAGATATTTATTAAATCCCAGCAGCTATATTCATATTATGCTATAATTCCACTGCTCAAATTTAGGAAAAAAAAAAGTTGGCGAAATATAAAAATGAAGCTTTAAATAGTATATTTTAGTTGGCTGCAGTTGAAGTATGTTTTCCAATAACTGTTGACCATGTAAAAACAATACAATATATCAACATATTCATTTTACAAGAAAAAGAGAACACAGAAAACTTTGTATATGTTTTCTGCAGCCAAGACACTGTTTCTAAAGGAATTTTAATTTTTGCACCCTTTGAATCTTTAATTATTTCCTATGCAGATTTTGTGGTTTTGCATTTAATTTCCTGTTATTTGTCTCTCTATCTCCCTCTCTCTTTATATATATATAAAATTCAAATCCTCAAATCAAATTACTCCATATACATATACATATATATATATACACTCCATATTTATAAATATGGAGTAATTTGATTTGAGTAAGTTATTGATTCTTTGGACATTAACTGCTTAGTTAAGTGGTATTTTTATAATGACTATTTTCCAAAGCACCCCTTCCTTACTTACCTCTTCTAGATGCTTCCTTTAGATATTGCCAGCAAAATAGAAAATATTTTCTTGTAATTTTTTTTTATTTGTATTCTGCCACTGTCCTTCATAGCGTCAGAATTCAAACTTAGAGAACTTTTCTAAGGTTTCTGTGCTTTTTTCATGTTCTACAATTCTTCCCAAAGTGAGTATTTATGTGTCTCCTTGCTGACAATTCTTAGTTCCTAAAGAAACAAAGAAAATATTTTGCTCAGGGAGATTTTCTTCTACTTCCCATCAAAGGGCAAAATCCAATGGCCACCAACACTGGTGAGATGTTGTTTACTTCAAAAAGGGTGCTGTCCAGTGAGCAGTGTCTCTGCCCCTTCTGAAAATTTCTGTCCTGGCAGAATAAGGAATCCTTTCACTCCACATTGCTAGTGCTTCTACACTGGATAAATCCCCACATCTACCATGCAAATCTGTTTCTTCATGCTTTCCCAAAATGTAATACAAGTGAGAAAGCAGTCCCCCTGACAGCTACTTATAAGCACAGAGAAGCAGTTCTCTCAGTGACATTTTAACCACTTTCAGCACTGGGAAAGCACAGTGGGGAGGTAGCAGTTGACACCATTTTTATAGAGTCAAGGTACCCATACCCCCACCAAGGGTATTAATGACTGTATTCTTGTGTATTAAAATAACAACAAAAACTATCAGATCAAATGATGAAGGTAAACATGAAGCTAATCACGAAGGAGATTTAGGAGTTACCATATAATTCCCCCAAAGCCCTGAGCCTAATTAGTGAGGAAGATAAACCAGTTGACAGACTGCACAGCTAGAAAAACATAAAACAAAGAAGGTTATAATATTTATTATAACTGTATAAGGCAGTGATTAGACCCCCAACCTATGTACAGATCTAATCACCATTCCCTGGAAGGGATAATAGACAGCCCTGTGAGTCAGGTTTGACAAATTAATCCAAGCCTTATCCAAATAAAGAGATTTGTAGTTTTCAATGAAAAATTAACTCCCTTGACTGGGAAGCAGGGACGTCACTGCATGCACTAATAGCATACTGAGAGACAGTGCTAGACCATGTCTGTGCTCAAAGGTCTATCAAATGGCACGTGGGGACTTGTTCAGCGTTGCAGCAAGGGCAATGAATTGATGCCAAAATTTGTGTATTTGTAAAGTGTTAGTCATCCTAGGACATAAAGCCTAGTACCAAGATATAGACAGTAGCCTATAAAGGTTGATGAAGGTGGTCATTCTCTAACTCTTGAAAGACATCCATATATCTCAGACAGGTTCAGGTGAGGAAGTTCCTCGTGTTGAGCATGCACAGTGTAGACAAAAAAAAAAAAAAGTACTAAACAGATTTAATTACATATTTATACGATAGTGTGGCAATCTGATAGCAAGCACAAAAGAAGCAACATGACTAGTAGGTGAGACATCATACGGACACCCATGTTTTTTCCATTAAAAAAAAAAAAAAAAGACTGTACAGAGCTTACAGAGCTCAGGGATCTCAGGGAGCATCTAAAAATGCTGGAACAAAAATTAAAATAAAATAAAATAAAATAAAATAAAATAAAATAAAATAAAATAAAATAAAATAAAATAAAATAAAATAAAATAAAATAAAATAAAATAAAATAAAATAAAATAAAATAAAATAAAATTGGAGCAAAGGATATAATCTGTGGTGAAAGGATAGGCCTGATTTGTTTTTTCCATGTGATGAGTGAGCTTTTCTTCTTTGTCTTCTATTAGAGCTCCAAGGATTTCAGATTCTTTGATATATTTGAAGAAATGGCATGGCCATGGCCAGCATGGCATCTTCTCCCTGAACATTAACGAATGTTCTTTATATAGGCTCTTTTTATAAATATGTTCTTTTTACAGGCTTTACTTTACTTACATGAACAGTATAAAAACTACATGCTGACAGACCAACCAAACACAATTTTTGCCACAGTGCTTTTAGGAATGTATACAGGGATACTGAGGCTATGAAGCTAAGTAGCTTGCAGAAGTCAGTTCCTACTTTTTGTGTTTCAGGGAGCCTGAAATGAAAGCCTTTGTGTGGGGTCAGACAGGTAAGCACTTGTGTGATTGCAGGGCAAGTTAGGTTTTGCAAAACTACTTTCTCAGCAGTTAGCAACCTAAGAGAGTTGAGGTAGTTATGAGGAACAGGAGGGGACAGAGGTAAGTCTGACATCCTGCCCACCCCCTGCCCTTGGCACGTGGTTCTGTGCTGCCAGGAGACACTCCCTACTTTACTGGATTTTCTCAAATTCACATTCTAGAAGCACTCAGGAAGGAACAATCCCTCTTCTCAGCAAGAGCAGTTTTCTGGCTAGAAAGTGGAAAACTTCAGTTCATTTTCAGCTGTCTACAGAAAGGATAAATATTCATCATCCCACCCTATGTCACAATGTCCCAACCATTAAGACTAGCAGATTTCCCTCAGTAAAAGTAGTGGAGATGTTGCCCCTGGAGTGAAGCTCTAGCTCTGAAGAAATATTTTTTGTGAAATATACAGGTGCCCTTGGGATTAGGAAGCACTGTCACAATATTTGACTTCAGCATTTAACTTAGAAATTAGGCCAGACTTGAATACTTTGGGTGGGAATTTAATGCAATTTTCTACCTACAGGTAATCTTTCCTTCCCAAAGTGTGCAGAATCCAGTGCAATCTTCCTTTTCAATTTTCAATCTGAACAATTTTTGCAATTTTGGCCAAAGAGCAGAGCTTTTCAAGGGATCCTTTCTCACCCTTCTCCTGAGATTAAAGCATTTACTAAAGCAATGTGGTGTGTTTACCATTCTTTGTGCTTGTATCTGAATGATTTAGAGAAGCAAGACTATGTTATTGTCCAGCTGTCTTTTGGACAGCTGGGCTTTACTACAGTACAGACAAATAGCTGAATAGAATACAGGCTTTTATGATACCTTGAACATGATATTCAGAGAAGAGAAATTACAAATAGTATCTTCTTTTACACCAACAGCGAAGTGTTTAGCTGAAATTCGTATGTGATGGAACCAGATAACTAACAGTAAGTCCTTAAGATAAGTGCCCAAAATGCTATTGTGCTGGTGCTATACAAAGATTATATGTAGCGATAACCAGATACAGACACTAAGGAAAATAAGTTCTCATAAAACAATTTCTGAGACTAGTAAATAAATAAAAATACAGCACAAGTATTAAGATAAAAGTGAGGGGGATTTAAAGGTAGTTTATTCCCAGGAAGAGTCTGTCTTCTGAATCTAAATGATTCTCCCAAGCTATGGTTAAGGAAAAGTTATCAGCAAAAACATCGTTGGAGCACTAAGGCTGCTGGTCAGGGCATTGGTGCTTTCAGGATGTGCTCCGATAAATATGAAGTGTTTCCTAACTGTTTTATTCATAGGCTGTCTAAATAGGGCTGCCCTTGGTGCTCCGAACTAAACAAACCTTAGTGTGTTATTCACAGTCCTGCTAAAGAATGATGCTAAATGAATAAACACAGCCTTGTTTAACAGAAGATACCACTGTGATTACTTTACCTGCTTTCCTTCCTGTGTTGTACAAGACTAAGTGATTACAACCCGTGTGCAGTTCTAAGTGCTGAGCCACGAGCAGACAGCACGGGAGAGATGCCTCCAGTACTGGTTGCTTATCCCATGCATATATAACAGCTCATGCCTCTCTGTGTGCAGAAGAAGGTACAAAAATGTGGGTTTTCATCTCCTGCCAGACAGTTAAATAAATATGCTGGACTGGAAAGAAGCATGTTGTGGGTCAGGACTTGACTCAGAGATCAGCATTTAGGTATCGGCCATAGGACTCACTGAGCTGATTCCTGCTTGTAATGAAAAACACTTTAAAGGACATGTGAACTTAATTGAGATATTTCCAGATGACTTCACCGCAGATTTTGGTAAACAATTAAAGTGTTTAACTACCACGGAGTGTATGTGTCCTCAGCGCTGGGTCTGGTTATGCATTTCCATCCAGGCTGAAGTACCTATTCTGACCTATTTTCCTCCTACAGTTTGCTTCAGACTGTGACCAAAGGCATCCTTCCATCTTCTCCTGGTTGAGCTAAACAGACAGAGCTCTTGCATTCCCTCTCTCTCTAAGGTATGTTTACTTGTCCTTTTGTATCTGTCATGACTGTTCTCTGACTCCTCTCCAAATTGTAAACATTTTCCTCAGGCTGCAGAGAAAACAGTAACACAGTGTTGCAGTGACAGTCAGATTCATGCCAAATGAAGAGGAAATATAATTTTCCAACTCTTAAGATCACTGTTTACAGCCCAAGGATCACATCAGTAACAGGGCCCACTGCCACACACTAGGCACTTGTACTGAGCTGAGCTATTTCTTCACAATTTACTGACTCCCTTTGCATAGAGAGGCTAATTCAAGTGACATTACACATGACTGTCTGAAAAAGACGTTTTGCTTATGTTGAGCAGCACGTCCCTTCCTCCTCGACTCACCTGTCCCACAGTTTTTGTCATCTGCAAACCTGATCAGAAATGGTAGAAGCATGAAGTGGTTCTAGATACACTCTCAGTGAAACGAAATAACTGTGCCCAACACCCATGTTTGCAATGACTGGTTATTGAGTTTTCTATGAGCTAGGTGTGCCATGTTACTTTTTGTCATCCCAGCTGTTGTACAGAAACCGACTAAACACTTCTAAAAGCAAAGCACCATTATATTCATCATCCAGCTTTACTGAAAAATCCCATTGGTTGGCTGGACAGGATCTGTTTTCTGTTTGTGCATGTGAATTGCCTTTAACCTTATTAGTACTATATTAGCACTTTAAAGGAACCATAGCAGTGAACTATATTAGCACTTCTCTTATTGTTTTATTTTTATTTTTATTTTTTACCAAATTACAGAATTGTCTAAGTTAGAAGAGACCTCCAAGATCACTGAGTCCAACCTCTGACCTAACACTAACCAGTCCTCCACTACACCATATCACTAAGCTCAACATCTAAATGACTTTTAAAGACCTCCAGGGATGGTGACTCAACCACTTCCCTGGGCAGCCCATTCTAATGCCTAACAACCCTTTTGGTAAAGAAATTTCTCCTAAAATCTAACCTAAACTTCCCCTGGCACAACTTTAGCCCATTCCACCTCATCCTGTCACCAGGCACGTGGTAGAATAGACCAACCCCCACCTCGCTAGAGCCTCCTTTAAGGTAGCTGTACAGAGCGATAAGGTCGCCCCTGAGCCTCCTCTTCTCCAGGCTGAACAAGCCCAGCTCCCCCAGCCGCTCCTCGTAGGACTTGTTCTCCAGACCCCTCACCAGCTTCGTCGCCCTTCTCTGGACTCACTCAAGCACCTCCATGTCCTTCTTGTAGTGAGGGGCCCAAAACTGAACACAGTACTCGAGGTGCGGCCTCACCAGAGCCGAGTACAAGGGGAAAATCACCTCCCTAGCCCTGCTGGCCACACTGCTTCTTATACAAGCCAGGATGCTGTTGGCCTTCTTGGCCACCTGAGCCCACTGCTGGCTCATATTCAGCTGACTATCAACCAATATTTCCAGGTCCTTCTCTGCCAGGCAGTTTTCCAATGAAGTTCAACAAGGCCAAGTGCCGGGTCCTGCACTTGGATTGCAACAACCCCAAGCAGAGCTACGGGCTGGGAGATGACATTGACATATTCTGCGTTATATACTGTACATGCCTACAAATTGAAATGTTTTATATATATATATATATATATATATTTTAACAATACTATTGAACTGACATCACATAAAATTTTGTATGAATAAATTTCAAAAAATCATACTATTCTCTGTTTTTCTGCCATCTCAAAAATTCTCCTTTATTATTAATATTTATTACTAGCAATTTCTCCTTTCTTCCAGTAAATAAATGGATATTTCTAATACTCTCTTTAAGCAAGCTTTGTTTGAGTGAGTTAGGTTTTCCTTTTTTTTTGCTTGGGAAATGTGGCTTTTAGTATACTTCATACAATGTTTACAAACATTTGGAATTAATCATTCACATTAATCATTCACTACAACTGTTTTTACAAATGTTTGAAAATTACTTAGCTTCATATTTCTGGCTTCATAAAAATGCACCTTTACACAATTGGGCAATATAAGGAACAGGCACCATGAGTCTATAGGGATTGAGATCGGTTTACTGAAGACCTCAAGATGAAGAGAATTTGGAGGGAGTCATGCAGACAAATAGAAGTATCTTATGTTCAATGTGACAAAACCAACCAACCAAAACAAACAAACAGTGGAGCCAGTGCAGCTCTGCAAGAGGTGTGCATATTTGAAATGGTGTGTCGAGAAAGCAATTTTTACAGTCTAATTAGCTATTAGTTGATTCAAACTAGCTTCAGTGACAGAAGCTGATGGCCTCTTCAGAGCTAAAAATGAGCTTTGGGAAAAATTCTCCCAAACAACTTCCAACCTATCACAAACACTGACTCTGTCATTACATCACCACACCATTAGTGTAGGAGTCTGTAGAGAAGATGATAAGGTTATCTCATCACCTTTTGTGGTGAATAAACTGTAGGATACACACACTATAAGGGATTAAAACTTCTTTGTGCTGTAAACTTTGCTTGATGACTGATGCCTCCTCATAGATGTTCCCAGAAGCCATATGCTGAACCTGCTTTGGCAGGGGTGTTGGACCAGATGATCTCTCAAGGTCCCTTCCAACCCCTACAATTATGAGATTTTTATTTATTTATTTATTTATTTATTTATTTATTTTAAAAAAGCTCTCGGAACAGCAATTTTTGATCATAGCATTTGTTTGGATTTACAGATATACTACCATTTTCATTTTACCGTTCTCTGGTTTACTCAGTCAGTTACTCAGTTAGTTGCTAAGCTTTATTAGTAAGTACATCACAATGTGTAGAGCAACAGGGGAATAAACAGCCCAAGAATCCAAATGTAGAAGAATGTCTTTGCAACACAATATATATGATAACAGATCTTTTTAAATGATATATTTTGCATTTTAGACATGAAGAAAAAGGGTTGGCTCAAGATCAAGGTAATCAAGGCACTGCATAAGCAGAATGGATGAAGAGTTTCCCAAACTGGAGTAAGAATTGATCAGTATGGGCAATTCAGCAGTTTTCTAATTGTTAGACTAACATTGTAAGAGCATTTTATATGCAGCCAAAATGGGTTCATTGATTTCAATTGAATGTATACTCTTTCACTTAGCTGGGGATCTGAACCATTGTCCCTGCAAATGGAAGTATTTATGAGCATAACAATGACATTATTCATCAATGATATGTTTTATAGCTCTTCTTGTGCTGTTTATTTGACTTTGCTTAGTTCAATTTTAATCATTTAACTTGTGGTTTTCATAGTGGAATTATGTCTATAGGAAAATGATTTTTTTCTAGGTTATATAACTGTTCTGCAAACTGCTTAACATCAAAAGAAGAAAGAGTATTTTTTTTTCCTTTGTGCTACTCAAAGCTCAGAAATGAAATTATTTCTATTGCTTGTTACTGTTTTCAATGTTTATTTAGTCTAACATCTGCAGCTGGGCAAATGTTTGTTTTTTTTTCCTGTGTTTTTTTGTGAAGAGAGGAGAAACACATTTTCCTTTTTTATTTTAATTTTATTTTTGTTATGAGGGAAAGCAGCAAAATTGTCAGTGCTTTTCAGATGTACACAAAGGAAGCACATCTTATGTGCATATATATGCATATATTTGCATATACCTGTGTACTTACATATGCATACACATGAATATGTATACATCATATTTATCACCATATTTATGTATATGCATGTATGTATACAGCAGAGAATCACAGAAGGATTGAAGTGGGAAGGGACCTCTGGAGGCCATCTGTTTCAACCTCCTGCTCAAGCAGGGCCACCCAGGACAGGTTGCCCAGGATCGTGCCCAAGCGGCTTCTGAAGATCTCCAAGGAGGAGACTCCACAACCTCTCCGGGCAACCTGTGCCAGTGCTCCACCACTTGCAGAGTGAATACATATATATTATATATGCATACATTAATATATGTGTGTGTGTGAATGTGAATATATAACATACATGTATTCAGTAAATATATAAATGTACATATGTAAACACATAATCCTTATTAATGTGTCGAAACTTTCCATGACAACAAGCAAAGTAACAAGCAGGTTCTTCTTCATATACATGCTTTGGAATCTATAGTTGGCACCGTGGATTCCATATCCATGTGCAAACACTGTATCATATTAAAAGCAGTGATAAATAACCATAAGTGAAACCTGTGATAAAAATATTTTGTTCATTGGATTTAAGGTTGTTATACTTTTTAGGACCAGAGGAAGTCATAATTTTCATCTCAGTGGCCCCTGCCCTATGGACTTTAAATATGATCTTTCTACAAGATAGGAGAGCATAGCAGAGAAATATTCAGAATCCAACTGGGCACAGTTTTGGACAACTTGCTCCAGCTGACTCTGCTTGAGCTTTGGGCTAGATGATTTACAGCAGCACCTCCCAAATGCAGCTATCTTGTGGTTCTATGAAGCATCACTTTTTTTTTGCCTGAGTAGAAAAAACCATATACGTTAGCCAGGTTTTAGGGGATTTCTATCAGTGTTGGGCTCCAGACAGCCACCACGAGGGATGAGACAGAATAGAACTCTGAGTGGATGAAGGTCTAGAAAACAGTCAGAGAATAAGAAAAAAAAAAAAAAAAGAAAAAAAAAGAAAGAAAAAAAAAGAAAAAAAAAGTATATTACCTTTTTTTTAAATATATATGTATTTGAATCTAACATAGATTCCAATTACTAAGCATGAAAAGAGCAGACAAGGAAAAAATACAATATGAAAAACTTGAGGTATTCTTGAAATATAACAACAACAACAACAACAAAAAGCTAGGAAATATAACTCCTAGCTGTTTGCAGGAGTTTTGAGCCTTATAATCTTGATTTATCCTCCAAGATACACTTTTCCAAACAGCTGAAGATCCTTGACCTCTTTCCAAGGACTAGACTTGATGATAAAATTATTACTTGGTTTTGTTTTGTTCAGGCAGTATAGCAAACAGAAAAAAAATGTGCAACAGCACTATGCCATCCCAAAATCAAAATGGGCAACACAACAGAGCCAATTTTTTCAGTGCCTAAGATCTGCAGAGTTCTAAACATACTTTCTTTTATACCCAAAGCACTGCTGACTGTTTGCATCGTGCCAGAGATTGCTGATGTATCTGAGCCACACACTCACAGCAGTCCATCTCCTTATTCTGCATGGGACTGGTGTGTCTTTGCTTTAAATTTGGACAGCTAAGCTAGGGATATTTAATTTAATTTACTAGTATTGTCATTACTCAGACATAGGACCTATAGGCTATAGTTGTATTGTCACATGCACTTTTTACTGACATTTAGGCCCAGGCTTACATTGTACAGCTTGAACTTATATTCATGGATGCTCCCATTAACTTCACAGTGGTTCAGGGCTAGATGCCAATGAGACAGGCGAATGAAGAGCATAGGGTGGTAAAGGTCCTAAGAAACTTTAAAAATGGGCTGAAGATTCTGCAAGAGCACCTTTGAGCTCCATCGACTTTATTCAAGGGTTGGTGGAATAGAAGTACAAGCAATCAATCCCAAGGACACTGAAGATCATCTTTTGGCAATGAGATTTGGTTCACACTGTAAAAGAAATCAGAGGGGAGCACACTGAAGAATGAGGAGACAAGGAGCCTATTTTCTGAGACATGCAAATGCAGGAAAGAAGCTCTCGTAGCTGTTCAGTAGCTGTTCAGAGTCGTTCAGAGTGCAGATCAGGCTGGAAAAATGAAGATCATAGGACAACAAACAGGATTCCCCTCTCAGCTTGATGCAGGTGCATTACTCCCTTAATTGCTCATGAAAAGAAAGAGCCCCTGCACTGACTGGGCCTTGGGGTGTGGTGGTTTTACCTTGCTGGGCAGCTGAACTCCACTACAACCGCTCTCTCACTCCCCCTCCTTAGAAGAAGAAGGGAAGAAGAAAGTATTCTGGAAAGGAAAAAGAACAACTCATGGGTTGAGATAAAGAAATATAATTAAAGGGAAAAGGAAGAGGGGAAAAGAAAAAAGGAAAGGAAAAGAAAAGGAAAAGGAGAAGGAGAAGGAGAAGGAGAAGGAGAAGGAGAAGGAGAAGGAGAAGGAGAAGGAGAAGGAGAAGGAGAAGGAGAAGGAGAAGGAGAAGGAGAAGGAGAAGGAGAAGGAGAAGGAGAAGGAGAAGGAGAAGGAGAAGGAGAAGGAGAAGGAGAAGGAGAAGGAGAAGGAGAAGGAGAAGGAAAAGGAGAAGGAGAAGGAGAAGGAAAAGGAAAAGGAAAAGGAAAAGGAAAAGGAAAAGGAAAAGGAAAAGGAAAAGGAAGAGGAAAAGGAAGAGGAAAAGGAAAAGGAAAAGGAAAAGGAAAAGGAAAAGGAAAAGGAAAAGGAAAAGGAAAAGGAAAAGGAAAAGGAAAAGGAAAAGGAAAAGGAAAAGGAAAAGGAAAAGGAAAAGGAAAAGGAAAAGGAAAAGGCCATGCAGAAACACAAAGAGAGAAGAAAGAATTTACTCTCAACGTCCCATCAATGAGCGATGTTTGGCCACGTCCCTGAAGCAGGGCCTCAATACACGTGGGGGTTGTTCAGGACAGATTTTTTCATAACAAGAGCCCACATGTGTGACACCACATGGTATAGAATATCCCTTTGGTCAGTTTAGGTCAGCTGCCCTGGTGATGTCCCCTCCCCACCTCTTTCCCACCCCCAGGCTGCTGGCTCTTGAGCAGGGTTGGAGGGAGTCTTGGTACTGTGCCAGCATTGCCCAGCAGCAGACACAACACTGGTGTGATACCAATGCTGTTCTAGCTCCAAGTGCAGAGCACAGCACTGTATGGGCTGCTGCAGGGAGAGTTAACTCCATCCCAGCCAGACCCAGTACACAGGGTAACAGTAAAATTTCTGAAATGAAAGCTGTAATAATTTTAATGACCTACAGGGATGGACCTGAAGGAGGTGCTGACGGCAGCAGGGAGCCCTGCAAGGAGGAAGGGCTGGTTCAAGCCCACCACCCACCAGAGCCAACAGCATTGTCTGCAACGGTGTGAGAGGAGGGCTGTGGGGAAAAAAGTGCCAATTATCCATCAGCGATTACAAAACCTTTTAACTGGCTTTGGATCCTGGGCCCAGATCTAGGTTTCATATTGTTTGATGGTTTCATATTGTGCAGGGCTTCCCTATGGTCCCTATAGATAAATGGGATTACCATACAGTCCTAAAGTTTGAACTTATCTCTTCAGTATTCATTTACATACTTTGGATTGATTACGGGCCTGACATATTTTTGAATAGGACTGCTCTTGCATTAATTTAAGGTAGTAATTCTGATAGTGCTTATAAAGCTTGTTATTTTATATGGTTGTCATCAACTCATTCATTAGGTTTTTATGTATTCTTTTACGGTTTTAACTTACAAAATGAGCACTGAAATGCAGTGGTATTAATATAAAACTATCACATGCACCCACTGTTTCTCTATTCCAAAATATGAGAAGAGGTTATATGGTGTAATTAATGGCAGTTAAATGAAGAACAAATTCAAGGAAATATTATTTCATGCAAACTATGAGATTTACAGCCCCAAGAGACTTTTTGAGTGAAATAGTGAGTTGAGTGATTGGATTTTTAAAAGATCTAGATAATTATGTGACCATTAGCATTTATAATTATGCAAAGATAATTAAGTATAATGAAACCTCATGCTTCTTGGTATAAATGGATTACTTATAGAAGTCAGGAAGGAATGTGTTTTAGGAAACAGCATTTCCCAACTGGCCAGGTGTATTTTGGCTTTGTTGTGCAGAATCTTTTTTTTTTTTTTTTTAACTTTTCCAATCAGACAACAAACACATCTGTAGGCAGAATGACACATTGAGTGTGGTAGCCATCTATTTTGCTCTACAATATGCTATCTCCTTACCAGTTGAAGATAACAAAGTTTCACTGTCTATTTGTGAAACTCTCCATAAGTGTTCAAAATTGACTATTCAAAATTGGCACAGAGGAAATTCTATTTGGAGATATGTCAGTAACCTTATCTGCTATATCACCTTCTTGTTGCTCTTTCACTACCATGATTTTCAATGATGGACACTGTAGTCTCAGAAGCCAGATATGTTTTTCAAAGGAAATGTCATCAGTCTAATAGAGGGTAGGTTTTTTGGCAGAAGACAAAAAGTTGTTGTATGAATATTTTTAACCTAGACAAGATTTAAAAGGTGGGTTTTATTTTGTTTTGTTTTGTTTTGTTTTCTAAAAATAATTGTTAATCAGATATATGTCACTGTTGTTTACAGAGTCAGGCATCTGTTTCAATGTATTGCGAAGTCTGGTTCTTATTTATTCATTCATTTTAAATAAGACGGTTACAACAATTTGGTGGTGAGTATCTCTGCTTACAAGCTGGATGCCTGATTTATATAACCCTCCATCCTGCATAGATGTTTACGGTAGTGCAATGTGAATGTGGTTTGATTGAAATATCAGTCTATTCTGCCTGTGTTTAGCATTTGGTTTCACATCATGAGGTCACAAGGAATAAATTTGGTGTAGCCAAGATATTTCTTGCCCATTTTGTCCATTAGGTAATAAGCAATGCTATTTTGCACAAGTTGAGGTACACATCCATAGCTATCTCTTGTTCTGAAAGAGTCTGTATTTAAACTATTGAAGAGAAGATTAAAAATTAGCTGGAAGTCAATAGACAAAGCATATACTGCTGTTTCAAACAGAGACTATCTTTGTTACCGAGTTATGCAATACTTTAGGATGTTGCTTTTCCTAACTTTAAAATAATGATAGCAGCATTCATTTCAATTGCTCTGGAACTGCAAAGATTTATAATGTTCCTTGAGACCTGGCTGTCAAATGCTTAAAAGGTAAAGTTTGGTCTTTCACAACTGTGGACACTTGTAGAAATGGTTAAAAACAAAGCAAAACAAAACAAAACAAAACAAAACAAAAAAAACTCATACTAACAATATAACTCAAATCTCAAATAAACTTTGCTGCAAAATTTGTCTTACTCCGTATAAAAATGTTGGGAAACAGTAGAAATGCTGAAGTGTTTATTTCTCTGTTTATTTCATTTTATGACAAGGTTGCTCACTTAGTTGAACAAGGGAAGCCAGTTGATGTAATCTTTTTGGATTTCAGAAAATCTTTCAATATTGTTTCTTACAGTATCATTCTGGACAAAATGTCTAGCATTCAGCTAGATAAATACATAATACAATGGGTGAACAATTGGCTGATGGGCCAGGTTCAAAGGGTTCTAGTAAATGGGTTTACATCAGACTGGCATCCAGTCACTAGAGGGATTCTGTAGGCCACCATTTTAGGGCCAGTTCTTTTTAATATTTTCATAAATGACTTGGATGCAGGACTTGAAAGTGTACTAAGTAAGTTTGCAGATGACACTAATCTGGGAGGATCTGCTGACCCCATTGAGGGTAGAGAGGCCTTGCAGCCTTTTGACAAATCGTGACAAATTAGAGAGCTGGGTAATCATCAACTGCATGAAGTTCAACAAGAGCAAGTGCTGGATTCTGCACCTGGGACAGGACAACCCCAGCTATACATACAGACTGGGAGACAAGAGGCTGGAGAACAGCCCTGTGGAAAGGGATCTGGGGGGTCTGGTCAATGGTGAGTTGAATAAATTCAAGCCAGCAGTGTGCCCTGGCAACCAAAAGGGCCATCTGTACTCTGGGGTGTATTATGCATGGCATTGCTTGCCAGTCAAGGGAACAGATTGTCCCGCTCTGCTCTGCACTGGTGCAGCCTCATCCTGAGTAGCATGTGCAGTTTGGGGCACCACAGTGTAAGAAGAACATAAAATTATTTAGAGAGCATCCAAAAGAGGGCTTTGGAGATGGTGAAGTGTCTAGAGGGCAAGATGTGAGGAGTGGCTGAGGTCCCTTGGTTTGCTCATCCCAGAGCAGAGCAGGCTGAGGGGAGGCCTCATGGCAGCCTGCAGCTCCCTCATGAGGGGAGCAGAGGGGTAGGCGCTGAGCTCTGCTCTCTGGGGACAGCGACAGGACCCGAGGGAACGGCATGAAGCTGGGACAGGGGAGGGTCAGGCTGGGTGTTAGGGAAAGGTTCTGCACCCAGAGGGTCGTTGGGCACTGGGACAGGCTGCCCAGGGCAGGGGTCACAGCACTGAGCTGCTGGAGTTCAAGAAGTGTTTGGACAACGCTCTCAGACACATGGTGTGATTTTGGGGTGGTTCTGCAGAGTTGGACTTGATGATCCTTGCGGGTTCCTTTCAACTTGGGGTATTCTATGATTCCGTGATTCTTTCCCAGAAGTGGCTGAAAACCTGAGTGCCACTGGTAAGTAGCAAATTAATTCCTTGTTTTGCTTTTCTTGTGAGGGCAGCTTTTGCTTTACTTCACAAACTGCCTTTATCTCAATTCATAAATTCTCACACTTTTACCTTCTGATTCTCTCCCCCATCCCACCTGAGGAAAGTAAGCCAGCGGCTGTGTGGTAATTAGCTGCCTGGCGGGTTAAAACACAACATAGGAAAAATGAAGATTGTAAGTAGAAAATAAGTGTTTTGTTAACTGCAATCTTTTGGACACCAGTGTAGGATCTACCTTCAGGAAGGAAGAGAGGTAATATTAGCATCTTCTGTCAGAATGAAACAAGCATCCAGTCTACAACTTCCTCGTAAGGGGGTGTCGAGAGGCAGGAGACCTTTTCTCCATTAACACCAGCGACAGGACCCGCGGGAACGGGGTTAAGCTGAGGCAGGGGAAGTTTAGGCTTGACATCAGGAGGGGGTTCTTCACAGAGAGAGTGATTGCACACTGGAACAGGCTCCCCAGGGAAGTGGTCACTGCACCGAGCCTGACTGAGTTTAAGAAGAGATTGGACTGTGCACTTAGTCACATGGTCTGAACTTTTGGGTAGACCTGTGCGGTGTCAAGAGTTGGACTTGATGATCCTTAAGGGTCCCTTCCAACTCAGGATATTCTATGATTCTATGATTCTATGATCCTTTTTTTGGGACATGAAAAAAAAGAAGAAAACCTCACAACCTTCATTCAAAGAGGTAACACATTCCTTCTGTATTTTAGTTTAGAAGTATGCCCTGAGATGTGATATAGTGTAGACGGTTCTAATTGTTGTTTTTTTTTTTTTTCTTCTTTATCATACAAGCTGAATGCAAGTGCTGTCTGCACCTGCAGCCAAGTACAAGAAGCTATAGAATTATAAATATTTATTCAACAATAATTAGAATAAATAAACCTTTCCTATATGAAATCAAAAATTGAAGTTATGGTGAAGTTAAGATGTGTAAGCAGGTAAGGTTTTGGAAATGATCTAAATTCTATAGGAAATAAAATACTGGCAGTTCTCAAGATGTATGTACCTGTACTGATAATGCTCTGTCTCCACCAGCCTTCCATATATTCTGGTGACAGTTTCTGCCAATGACCCAAATATCTCCATCCATTGCAATGGAAGACGCACCATGCAGAAAGGGAGGTCAGATTCTTTGCTGAATGTTCTGTATAACACATCATTATAAAATTCACTAGTTGAAGTTTCTGCTTAGTTTTCTTTCAATCAGAGACTGACATGGAACACATTGTTATACATTGCATATACATGTATATATATGTATGAGCATAACACACAGTTCTAAGAGACAAAAGGAAAAATTACATTATGATGTCAAAAGTCCCTGATATGGACATTCACAGTAGTTTATTCCACGAATTGGATCTAAGGTACCAGTAACTGAACAGACTACCCATTTCCCTTGCACCAACAGTAGAAAACCATGGCTCAGATTTCACTTTCCACATGCTCTTCAGGAGTTGCTGGTATCCAGTGAACAACCTGCAGTTCTGTTAGAGTCTCAAGCAAGTGATCCCTTGCCCAGACTGCAGCCTGAGGAGAGGTTCACTGAAATCAAATTGCTGTCATATGCGTAATGATGGCATCAACTTTTGAGGGTCTTGTTTAGGCTCTGAGAACATTCCTGTCTTTATTTGCCTGCCTGCCCATCTGTCACACATACACAATTCATATTGCTATCGTACCTGTATCTTGGTATCCTGAGAAAACACTTAGCTGTAATTTCTAAGTGCTATTGAAGAAAAAAGAATGTGCAGCCATTTCAGTAGGTTTCAATAGATCAATGGTGCAGCCGCTGGATGAGAACTGGTTGAGATGAACTACCCTTATTCCTAAGGAAAAAAAAAAAAAAAAAAGAATCTGTTATTCTGCAGCCATAAATCAGTGCTTTCTGGTCCCCCTAACTTCCCTTGGAAGTTTCATAAATGTAGCATATAACTGAAGTATCAGCACACGGGATCTTTCAAGACTCATTTCTTGTTAAGCTGCCTCAGCTTCAGCCTGCCAACCAAGTCAGCCCAGCTTGGGTTATATTTCAGTCACTTTTCCAAAATCCACTGCTGCTGAGTCCTGGATTATCCCTGTCTAAAAATTCAGCCTCCTGTGTCTGAAGGTGAAATTTTGTTTAGCAGTGGGAAAGTGTTAACACAACTGCATTGTGGAGATTAAAGTTACAGCAGAGCATCAAAAGAACCAGAAATATCCAGCACATTCAAGATATCTATTTTTGATGAAATCCTCAAGAAAGTAATAAAAAAATATAGTTTTACAGTAGGTCAGTTATTAATTTTTCTTGGAACAACAACAAGACTTTGGCAAGAAACAACATGTCTGCAATATATATAATTTTTTACTTTTGATTTAATAAGAAGTTACATATACAATTAACTTTCTCTGTTCAAACTGAGTATTTATTGTTTCACCTGTTTTGAACTAGAAACTTTGGCCTCATTAATAAGCGGTTAGAAACTGTGTCTAGTTTCATCACAGTTCCCGTAAGTATCTCTGTGTAGGTGCTGAAAAATGGGTGTGTGATAACCTAGCAGCGGTGTTCATCATGATTCACAACTCATGCCCCTTCCATGTCAAGAGCTTTATAAGCACCTGTACAAATACTGGAGTGAGAAAGAGTAAAGGAGCTCTTGCTTTTCTGAACTCTGGTCTTTAGGGGACACAGTTGCCATGTTTACACCTGTGAGCAGTTGAGATGCTCCTGGTTGTACCTGCCATGGGAGTTAGAGCTGCAGAAGTTGGTATGACTGGCCTCTTCCTGGCCAGCTCCTCCAAGAGAATGGCAACCATGCCAAAAAACTGTTGTGCCCACCTTGCATGTCTAAAATCTGCTGGCTCTTGTGGTGTGACAGCACGGCAATGTGGGCAACCCCACAGAGCAAGAGCTCATTTCAGACAGGAGTATAGCTGTCATATCTCATGAAGTGCGATCTCTCTTGTTCTGCTAACATGTCCTGCACTACATTCAACTACATCTGTGTCTGCTCAGCCTTCTGCCAATATTTAGTTCTCATAAAGCATGCTTATACTTTTACCATGCTAACAACGTAAGCATTTTTAGTATATATTAATGCTCCCGATGAGCTAGTGGTTATGAAGCCCCACTTTACCAATGGTGATTCTGTAAGCATTTCTGAGGGAGTCTGAAAATCTTTTAAAGAGCCACTGGCTCCATCACCTTTCTAATCATTTGAAGTAATACCATTTAAAGCCTAATTGTTGAAACCAAAAACATCAGAAGAATATACTGTATGTAAATGGACATAGTGCTGCAAAAAGTAGTGAACAACTGATAGAAAAGATATGGTTTAATAGGGGATTGCCAGCTATGATGCTGTTATGCTAATCTTTAATCCGTACAGCTAAAGCAGAACAAGAAGTTTCTATCTACACACTACAGACTGCTTAGCTCACATTGGCTGCACTTAGGGTAGAACTTTGTGCTGTGAAATTGCCACCTCCCTGATTTAATCTGTCAGATCTACATGAGGTAGATTGGAGAGGCACAGATCATGAATCAACCACTAGACAACTGCCCAAACAAATGGCTGTGCAAAGAGAAGTGGACTTGCTCATCAAAGGTTTCAGACACACATTTTGTTGATATCTAAACTTTATCAGTCTATGAACATGCACTCATTTGGTTTGAAAATTTTCCGATCTGAGTGCAAAGGTTTCACATTAATACTTCAGTTATTGTAAAAAATCAAAGCAGCAAAGTAAAAAAGAAGAAAAACAAACAAACAAACAAAAACTTTTCCCTGGCTTGCTCTCAGAGCTATCGTTGCTATTTCAGACACAGCAACAAAACAAACAAAGATGTGTTTAGAACCACTGCATTAAAATCTTCAGTATGTGCACTCAAGTATGGGTGGTAGTCATGCATGTGCATAATCATGTTAAAACTGCAAACCCATAAGCCTAAGCTCAGACTCAAATCACAGTTCTCTGAAATGACTCTGACAACACAGGGAAGAGCTTTTCCTGAGTAGCTTCTAGCTACTTCTAGTTTTTCTACATCATATCCTCATATACTGTGTTGGTGGATGAAGAAGAGAAATGTGATTAAGGTATTTCAAGCCTGACATGAATATTTTTCCAGTATAGAGGGTTTTGATAATGTAGACTTGTGAACTGAATTTGGAATTTGCTTTGCTTCTGTAATTGGGCTTCTAATGCCAGCAGAAGAATCAAGGCCTGAGAAGCAAACTAAAAATATATTTCAAGGGAATGCACACATCTGTGGCACAGTAAAACTATTAGGCTACCGAATGCCTGTTTTGAATTATATCAAATTACCTGAAGACCATATGGCAAATGGAAATTTTTAAAGTTACCATTTACTGCCTTGTACAATATCATGAAAGATTTTTTGTTATTTTAGCTAAACCTATATATGTAAACTCATATGCTTTCAACATTTTGTAATCAATAACTGAAGGCCAAGTGCAACCTGCTACAAATGCATAACCTGCAGAACAGAGAGCCACCTTCCAGTGGAGAAGCGTGTCTGCATTCTTAAGAAGGGAGTGAATAAAGGAACGGTCCATAGACAGTGTCATTGATTCTTCTCAGATTCATCAGGGGAATCAGGAGTAAGAATCTTAAAATTAGAAGCTGAAATGTGGACTCAGTTGTCTAGCCTTAGGAACCAATATATGAAAGCATTGTCCTCTTTGTCCTTCCCTAAAAGGCCAGTGTTTTAACAAGGTGTACTTTCCCATGTACATCCCACGCCGTATGTGTGTTGCAGATGGAGAGAGCAGACAGCAGTCCTAAGAATGGCTTTCTCGCCATGTTGGCAGGTAATATTTGACAAAATGCCAGAAAAGATTTTGTACTTTTCTGTGTACATTTCCACATATACGGGCATCAATTAGCCAAATTACCACTCAAACCTAGTATAAATAGTGAGCTTTTGCCTTAGTGTTTACATTGCCAGAATGTGACTGGCTCTGTGCTGATACCAACACCATTTCCCAGATTTGCATTGTGGGACAAGTACCATGCCCTCTAGATTTCCAATTCTTAAGAAAACTGGGCCTCTTTATGTTATGAAGGATAACATATGGATATATGTTTCTCAGTGCTGGGATGTTTTGGGTTTTTCCTGGCCAAGGGTTGTATTTTCCAGCTATCCTTGAAGTATTCATGTATATTGTTTTTTGTTTCTTTTTATTTTGTTTGGTTTTGCTTTTGTTGTGTGTCTTGAGCTGTTTGTCTCAAGAACTTTTACTCTCAGTAACTGTACATGAATGTGTTGTTGTAGCGCACAGATCAGCACTAAATACACATTTAAGGCAACGGGAATTGTGTGAGTGTAGCTAAGTAAAAGATACCTGGACTTAAACATCCTTGTAACTAATGTTTTCAAAAACAGCCACTGAAACTCCATTGGGAGTTTCAAAAACTCCCACTTGCAAGATGTTTTTCCTATTTTTCTGTCTTCTACAAGAGAGAAAAAGCACCAGTCTCTTAGAGCTACCACTTAGTTTATTATTCATATTCTACTTCAAACCAGAGAGAAAAGAGAATCTTCTCTAGATCAAAAAGGTTGCATTACACATTCTGTCCAATAAAAGATGGGACTTTCTTATTGCCGTGTCATGGTTTGTTAGATGTAGTATAGCATATTGATGATTTGTACCTATCTAAAAATGGAAGACTTTTTTTTTTTTTTAAGGACTTTATTGAAAAAACCTCCTTGATCAAAAACACTTGCCAGACTGATTTGTATTTGGATATTTAGTTTAGTTTTTACATCCCTACATTAATGTGCTTATCTAAAGCACACATTGGAAAGATAAAGACCTCTTTTATACTCGTACTGGCTACATTGCAAGAGATGGTATTTCAGTTCACAGGAACAAGTTACTCTGCAGAAAAACATTTATTATTTGATCCTGCTAGTGTAGCTGCTGGTGAATATGACTATTCTGCTAAATAACACCTGTTCAGGGACCATTATCTGGCCCTGAAGCAAAGTGTCCTGGCTTGGTCCTGTCTACACTACTACAACCACTTGTCCTTCAGATCTCCTTTAGGTACCCCTGAGGCTCTCAGATATGATAGTTGCTGCATGCATGTGTGCTCAAAATGTTCATAATAATAAAAAGTGCATTCCAGCTTACCAAAACAGTGTTTTTGCAGCTTGAAATAAAAACTATGATTGTATGCCGTGGGTTTGATATGCTGACATGCTTGAGGGTACAAAGGTTGCTAGTACAGTTTTGGAGAGCTGCAAAGGGTGGAGGGAGCCAAGCCTTGTCATTCTTATTCATACTGCCTTTTTGGGAATGGTTGTTAATGCCTCCAAACCTCAAATCTGAATCCAACACTTGTGGCAGAGCATGCTAGTTGGCACAGGACAAAATCATGCCATCAGGCTGCTTACTAATTGAGCAGCATGGATGACCAGAGTATGAGTTTGCTCCACGACTCCTGCTATTTAGCAGTGTAGATGCATGCTGAATACTTCCATGGCTTCCAGTGGTTAAAGAGAGCAAGATTCAGGTGTATATTTATATAAGTATGTATACCCTGTTTGGTTTTCTATCTGACACCATGAACTTTGATTTAACTACTCCTAATTTCCACTGATGATTGAATAGTCAAAGCTCCCATTTTGTCATGTTTAGCCCAGATAACTGAAAAAACACCTCTTTTTTTTTTTTTCTTTTTTTTTTTTTTGCGTTGAGTTAAGGAGTTGTGTGTGGTATCATAGACATGTCCAGTCTGTGATCCATGGCCTGGCAGGTCAGTTTTTCTTACCTGTGTAATATTTCCAGAAATATACTTGTTACAGAACCACCACACCTATTTGCCTTGGCCAGACCCAATGGCCTCTCCTGTGAGGCTGAAGAGGACGGGGCTCCCTTGGCAGACAGAGAAAACATCAAGTCAGAGAGGATTGGCATCGCTGAGGTACTGCAGTAAACACACACAACACTATTTGTACTTCTTTGGAAAAGACTAAGTCTTTCCCAAATTGCATACACTATTCAGGACTGGAATTAAGAGACTAAAAGAAAAATGAACAGTTAGCAAATGGGAAAAAAGTCATCACTACTGTTACCACACTTAATTTCTGTAGAAAGACAGCTAAATTAAGTCTGACTTCTTGAGCAGCTCTTCATGCATGCAGCTCTTAATTTGGGATGAAGGAATGCACTTTGTGTGAACTCCATAGCCTTCTTTATTATAATTATTATTTTTTTTTCCTTTTTTTTTTTTACATTTCTATTAATTTTTCTCCTGAATTCACAACACGCTTCTGTTTCTTTCATGGAACAATGTGAGCACTTTCCAGTGGCCAAAAATAATATGTCTAAATTCCAGTGGATTTCAACGAAAGACTACACAGACCCATGGATAAAGTGTCTGCCTTATATTTCAAAGCACAGTGTTCAAGTTTTGTAGATGCTTGTAGGTTTTGTTGGCTTTTTTTTTTTTTTAAACATGCCTGATTCTCAGTTTATGTAAATCAGCAGAATTCCACTGATGCTAAGGGACCTATGCCAAGTTAGTATCTGGCTTCACAGCTTTTTTTTCTCTTTGTACCGTACTTAGTCTCCAGTACTTACCCACTAATAACTTGAAGTCTAAGACTAAGCACTTTTTTTCTTTTATTGTAAGTAAAACTATAATTCAAGAATTTGTCAAAATGAGTAGGCTCTATGAGGGGAAGGTTGTGGGCATAAAGGAATATTAAAGCTGGACTTTCCTCATTTGGACTTCTACTGAAGTCAGTGGAAATGTTGACAGAGTAGAGAGTGAACAAAAGCATATGGACATATTCACTTTGGTCTCTGTAAGGAAGAATTCTGTTCACAATGAAGTGTTAGGCTAAACATCTGCCAGATGCATAAATCTTAGCATATTTGAGTGCACATAATTATGGGAGCAAGAACCTAAGCCAGCAGAAATGTATCATCTATCCTGTTCAGTGGCTAACGGCTGATGAGGGCCGACAAGTAGTGGAGTGGACATGAGGGGTCTCCCTAGGAGTCTTCAGGAGTGTTTCTAGTTGAGCTGCCATCATCTCAGCATTTTATTCATTTATGCATTTCATCTCTACTCAGGTAGAAATGTAATGCAGATTTGTTTGAGTAAGGATCACGAGGTTCCATGAAGACAAAGAGGAGCAGGAAGGGCAGGGGTGCCTGTGCCATCTGGGCAGCATATCCACTGAGTCTCTCTGTGTCCATCCTCCTGGAAGTCCCTCCAATAGCTCAGTGAATGTTAGGTTTTTGATTCAAATGTTAATGGATTTATTGATTTTGTAATTGTTTTGAAAACCCTTTAGAAACGTAGAAATAAAGAAATGAATAAATTTATGCTGTACAATCAAGCAGTTTTAGAAAGTGATCACTGTACAGAAATATAAAGGAGCGGGTGGTTTCTGAGTTGCCATGAGAAGTTATTCATTCTGGGTACAACCATAATCAAAACTCGACATGTAATTAAAATGGTGATCATTTTTTACCGTGGCTGTAAAAAATTAGGTTTTGTGTTATGTGATTCCAGCACGCTTACGGGAAGCATGAGATAAAGATGTGTAACAGTGGAAAACCTATATGACAATGTGTGGTATTGAAAAGCGGATTTCTTGAGTTCTCCTCATTTCTCTCCTTTGTTTCTCTGTCAGGGGGGTTGTGAGTTTGAATTTAGTCTTAGCATTCTAGTCTTATATTTATCATATAAAACCTAGACCTGCATCTAAAAACTAGAACTGCATCTATTATTTTTGAAAAGATTATCATACATATTTCCATATTTCCAAATATATTTCCAAACACAGTTTGACTGGTACTATATCGAACAGTGTCATTTTTCACATGGTTTATATTAGCTTAGCTCACATTTATCCAACTTCATGAAGAGATTCAGTTTGTTGTAGCTGGATTAAATTTAGTGAGTGCATAATCAGATAGCCATGAAACAAGGTATTTTAAGCCAAGAAATCCAAATTTGTGCTCATTTACCTCCTGTGGAAATCTAGGTGCTTTCATGAATAGAAGAGAGAGCAGAAATTGGCTTTGCATATTGTGGAAATCACTGCGCTGCTTTGGCCAATCCCTTTCTTCCAGCTTAACATGGTTAAAGACGCATGAGATTACAAATTCAACCAAAATTCTGGCAATGGATTCACTGGCTGGCACCTCGCAAATTACCACTTAACAGAAGCCATGGTAAAGTTCACAACCCCCCGGAAAGCACCATGCTTCTTGATCGTTGCAGAATCACTGGGAAAAGGAAAGCGAGAGGATATGACAAAGTGAAGTCCCTCAGAGCCCTCTCTCTGCAGCAGTTCAACAGTGACAACATGAAAACCCTGCAGATTGATGCTCGGTGCTCCAAAAGTGGCGGTGAAGTCATGGAGGTTTTTCTCCCTTTGGGATGAGTACCATCCAAGTCTCCCATATTGCAAGTAGACACAACAGGTAATAAAACAAGAATGGAAACAAGTACAAAATGCTGTAAGTCCAAAAATGATCAAAAGAAGAAAAAAATGGCCTTTAAATAAATACAATGACCACATTTCCTTCCCCTTCAGTTAGATGCATGTGACGTCATGGGACTTCCCAAATTCAGCTCTATGAAAGCCCCTCTGTGCAAGTGCTGCTCAGCCAGTCACTGCTGCTCTTTCAGAAGGGTTGTTGAAAAGGCGGAGGGAGAGTGGTTGCAATCAGCAGCATCATTTCTAGAGCTGCCTGGGAATTTTGTGCCACGGCTTGTTGTCTTTCATTAAGGCCTATTTATGGGAAAGGACTGAATGTAATCTCCATTTGAAAAAGAAAAAAATCCCCCTTCCCCTCTCCCCCCCCACTATTTATTTTAACTTGCTGTAATATCCTGCTTTAGATTTCCAAAATAAAAGGTTGCCTTTGGAGGTTGTAAAAAGTCTTTCAAAACCTTTGGAGGTTTTGAAATCTAAGTGACTTCCTGTTTAAGTAAAAAACATCCAGAGAGAGAGCATTATCATAACAAAATACTCTCTTTGATCCAGCCAAAGCATTTTTGATTCCAGGTCTCTTAAAAATTTTCCAAAAATGTATTTTTTCAACCTTTGTAGGAGAAGAAAATACTTTTAAAGCTCAAAATTTCTATCAATCAAATAAAAATGTTCCCTTGCTACTGCAGTCACATCCTGAAAAGTCCTGAAAAAGGCTCCATTTAGTTGAGATTTCTCTCAGATTTCTAAGTACAAATAAAGAGAATACAGCCATTGTGCTGGACAGTCCATGAGGAGCTGTCTTTACTGGGAGGCACAGCAGGCTGCAGTCCCATCTTTAGCCATCAATCACACCAGCAGCTCCCTGTAGGAGGACTGAGATCATCCATGCCAAGCTCTCCCCCCTTCACCTCTGCATTCATGCAGTTAACCCTGACATTTAGCCCTGAAATATTATCCATTTCCCTGTAGACACTGAGATATGTAAAGGGCCAGGATGTCCGTGTGCTCTGCCTAATGCAGGTGGCCATAAACAACTTGCTGGCAGTACACTGTGGTGGAAACTACTGCTCAAGGTCTGCAGATATGTCCATCAGATTTGATGCTGGAAGGCTTGGTTTGGTCTTCAGTGCATTATATTGGAAAAGTGACTTTTGTTCTGCTCAGAAATGCTATGTATTCCATTACTTTCTGATATTTGTAGTATGTCATGAACTTTAGCAAGACAGAAGGAACACAGTAAGCCAGATTTCACAACTGTTTCTTGGTTTTATGTTTGTTTATTTTTAATCTCTTTTATGTCTGAAATCTGTTCGGAACAAAACAAAGCACTTTCATCAGGCCAAGCCTTAAAAAAATACACTGGCACAGAAATATTCTTATGCTGTTGGCGATTAATATGTATACCGTGTTCGTTTAGTGCCATCAAGTGACCAAAAATGTGAAACAGCACTTCTGTTTCATGGTGGTTTGTTTTTTTTGTTGTTGTTTTGGTTTGGTTTGTTTTTTTTTCTGGTTCTTTTTTTTTTTTTTTTTATATATGGAAAACTGACCTGTTCTCCTTTCAATATAGCTACTGGGAATAGCTTCACAAGGTGTTACTTCTAGGGCTTTTCTCATAAGAATCTAAAAGTTAGCTTCAAAATTCCTTCCATACATTGACAAATCAAGGCTTCCTCTGTTTTCTCAGTTTATAAGGTTTGAAGAACTTCTGGCTGAAATCTTTGCTGTATATAATTCAGTAGGAGGTCTCAGCTATTTGAAAAATCATGATAATTTTTTATCCCATGGTGATAATCTGAGGCTCTGATACTGTTTTTTTTTTTAATTAAGAATATCATAAACTCAGTGTATAACTCCTTATTCTGAAATGCAGTAGCTAGCTCTGTCAGAAACAAGAACCCTAAGTGGATTGAAGTGGATACAGCAAGGAAAATGGTTGGGTTTTAGTATGTCCACTTATTATATGAATGACCATTGCATAAACAAGCATATGTAATGTAAATTTCCAAGAAAACATTTCTGCAACTTATTTTTCCAGATTTTATTTATATAAATATACATGTAAATCAACTTCTTAGTGATCATTAATGTAGTACCCAAACACAACCTTGTTCTGGAGCCGTTTTCTCTGAGGTGCAGGCACTGCCTCTTGAGGACACCACACTAAGTTTTCACCAGCAGACAAAACTCTCAGTCAGTCAGGTAAACATGAGGCTTACTGAGTGGACGAAGCACCATGGATGTGCCAAAACTACAAAACATGCTTGAGAGAGGTTGGGAGAGCTGAGGATCTGCAGACAGGACACTAAAAACAAGCATTTTAAAAATCCCAGGTAATGCCCTAGTGAGAAATAGGCTGAGAATACTGTTCTGCCAGAGCTTGGCTGTGGTCAAGAGCAGCACGGAGTGTGACTACAAACCATGCTTGTTACCTGATCAATAGTCCCCTGGCCAGAAATAACACCATAGATGATTCTGTAAAACACTTTCCTTGACAGTTCACAGCACCTCTGCCTTTACAAATTCCTATATCATGTGCAGACAGTTAGCACTTGTGGTTATAGCTACCAGTGAAATATAAGGAAGATCAAACCTTTGTGATGGTGCTATTTCACAAGAGCCTGTGGTTTACAGTTGGATCTCTTTTGTGAAAAGCCTGCAAGAATTAAAAACTCAGCACATACTCCCTAGCTTTCACAGCGGTTTCATGTTTTCTGGGAATGTCCTGAGTGCACTGTATAATCAGTACTGAAATATTTACAAGCTATTTACATTCTAAATACATACTAAAATGTATAACTTTTTTTTTTAACTTCTTCCTGCTTTGTTTCTCACTTTCCTATGAAGTTATAAAAAATATCATTCAAAAACTGCTTGCTTCTTCATTGTAATTGCTTCTTCTATTTGCTTCTATTAAACTAACAACTGTTTGCTTTTAATTCTCTATTAAAAAAAAAAAAAAAAAAAGTTGTGGAAAACAAAGTTTTAAAGTTACATGTCTAGAGGCCTGTGCAGACAACACCAATCTGAGTGGCACAGTTGATAAAACAGAAGGAGGGGATGCCAAACAAAAGGACCTGGACTTTTTGTTTGAGAAGTGGGTCCATGTGAACATAATGAGGTTCAACAAGGCCAAGTGCAAGGTGCTGCACCTGGGTTGGGGTAATCCCAGACATGAGCACAGACTGGGAGAAGAACTCACTGAGAGCAGCCCGGCAGAGAAGGACTTGGGGGTTCTGGTGGATGAAAAGCTCGACACGAGCCAGCAGTGCCTGCAGCCCAGAAGGCCAACTGCATCCAGGGCTGCATTGACAGAGGAGTGGCCAGCAGGGTGAGGGAGGTGATTGTGCCCCTCTGCTCTGCCCTTGTGAGGCCCCACCTGGAGTGCTGCATCCAGGTCTGGGGCCCCCAGCACAAGAAGGACGCGGGGCTGTTAGAGCAGGTCCAGAGGAGGGCCACAAAGATGATCAGAAGGCTGGAGCACCTCTCCTGTGAAGAAAGGCTGAGAGAGCTGGGGATATTCATCCCAAATAAAAGGCTCCAGGGAGACCTCATTGCTGCCTTACAATGCTTAAGGGGGGCTTATAAAAAAGAGGGAGAGAGACTTTTGACTCAGACAGATAACGATAGGACATGGCGGAGAGGTTTTAAACTAAAAGAGGGTTGATTTAGATAAGATATAAGGAGGAAATCTTCATTGTGAGGGTGGTGAGGCACTTACACAAGTTGCCTGGAGAAGCTGTGGGTGCCCAGTCCCTGGAGGTGTTCAAGACCAGGCTGGATGGGGTTTTGAGCAACCTGATCTAGTGGGTGCCCTCCCTGCCCAAGGCAGGGAGGTTGGAACCATATGGACTTTGAGGTCCCTACCAACCCAAGCCATTCTGTGATTCCACAAAGAGCACAGCCAGAAGCTGAGATCAGCCAGAGATACTCATATGCAAGAAGAAATTAATAAAAATAAAAATAAAATGAAAAGGGAAATTAAGTTAATCATCATCCCTATATCACCAGATTTCAGATTCTGGAGGGGTTCAGATACAGATGGTTGACTGAGATGCAGTGGTCAGCGTAGAGGAAATGCTGAATGCCAATCAAATGCTACCAGTAATAACCAGGCAGAATTTTACTTTTTAATAATAACATCTTCCTTCTGCTAACGACATCTGCTTATGGCCTCATAACAATTTATACTTTGTATGCTTTGCTGTTTTTCTGGACTTTATTATGGTCCAGTTGTCATCATCATCTACTATAGTTCTATTGTTGAAATGTATTTAATGTCATAGGCAACAATATGCTGCTACATACCACACAAACACAACCAAAAGATGCTCCGTTTTCCAAAAAAAATACTGTTTACTTAACATAAAGACATAAAAAATGTTTACAGTCTGAGGAAGGAAAATAATCAGTCAAAAATATCCGGCTCACGTGTACAACTGGCTGGAGAAATGCATCCCACTTGTTGGACACCTGTGGTGATAAACCGTACTCTTGGCTTTATTTTTTCTTCTTTTCTCCTCTTCCCAAATCAACGCCACCACTGCTTAAGTTGTAAACCAGAGTGCTGGATTCTTTTATGCCTGATCAGTAGTAATGCTGAGCACACAAGCTCCTTTGAAGCAGTGGATTTCAGGCTCACAACCTCAGAAAAGGAGTAGGTATCTTTTGCTTTACACTTTTAAAAATTCTTCTTAGTTACTTAAAGTATGCCATTGCAACAGATGAAACCTTTAATCTCCCCAAAATGAAAAGCCAAACACTGTTTGTTTCAATGTCTAAACCATCTTTCAAACATGCTTTTGAAAGAAGGGCTCAGATAGCTTGAAGTTAAACAGCTTCTTCATCAATGGTCTCCCCCTTTAGGAATTAACAATAATAACAATCATAATAATTTTTGGAAGGCATACAGCATGAAGAGCTGTTCAATTTATTTCCTGCATATTGCTGAGTGATGTAGTCCTAAGTAGTTTCTCACACCTATTCTGTTCCAATTCTGTGAACAGAAGGCCATTGAAGTCAGGCTATTATAATGAGGCAGCAGTATCAAATACTGAATTTTTCTCTTTCAAATCATACCAAGTGGGAACTCTAAATGTGGTACTGTAAAAATTACCATATGCTTATGAGTACCGAGCAGAAGCCCTAGTTTGGTTTTGGATTTTTTTTCAGAGCACACAAGAACCTACAATTTCACCTCTGCTCTTGAATTAAAAGCCGTCCCTCTGAAATATAAATGACTGCTTCTCCTCTCCTTCTAACCGGTCAGCTGCTGGCAGCCCTGTTTCCAGTACAACGAATGAACTTTGCACAGCTTGCAAAGAAGCTGTAAGAACGGTGCGCTTTATGGCTGGTGAACCATCCCTTCACAGTGCTGCCCGGTGGACAGCCTGCCCAGGCACATCTGGCCATCAAAATTCAGGAGGTCACGGTGAATGCAGATCCCAGAGGAAGCAAAGCGGTGGTGTCTGAGCTCAGAGTGGTGAATCACCTCTCCCTCTATGATCTACAGTAGAAATATGGAAGACCATCTCAGATTACAAGCTTAACTTGTATTTATGGCTATATTTAGGGGAGAAAAATCCACCCTTAGCGCCTGCACTACAATTAGTTCCTGAAGAAATTCTGTTCTGAACAATCCCTCCGAATAGAAGTGCTGTATCCTTTAGTCACTTCTCCAGCTGCTCTGAAATAAAATATAACTCTGTTGACTGGTGACAGAGGAGACAGAAGTTTCCAGTCAAGAAAAAATCTGGTCTTGCATTCAGAAATACATCCACAGCACATGAGCATTACACATCATATAAAATGTGTCATGTTTTCTGGATGGCAATGCTGTTGAAGGAAGGGCCCTTAAATCTTTGTCGTGTGGTCTTTAAGAGGTAAGCAGTCCAATTGCTTATTTAGGCTTTGGTTGAGCTGATCTTATACCTCCCCAGTTCATCACACAGCTTTAGGTTTTAGACAGAACTTACGTTACCATAGGCTTGCTCTTTATCTTTACTGAAGTGGGTTCTGATATATGGAAAGCAGGAGACAGTCAACCAATAATTTAAAATATATCAAAGAAATATTACATGTGTGCATGTATTTCTGAAAATTAATCTAAATTATGGATCCATTTTACTTGTTGGATACAGAGTAGTAGTCATCGATTAATAAAAGGACTAACATACCTAGGACTATTACCTAGGGGAAAAAAAAAGAAAAAAAAAGAAAATATATATATATATACATATACATATAGGCACTTAAAATATCCTTGGCCAAGATTTTGGAAAGTTTTCAGCTACAGCCTAACTAATCCAATTACACAGCTTTGCCCTGCATCTCCATTCTTCTTTTGCTTTCTTTTCCATCCCCTACATCTGAGCAAACCACCCTTGCCTGGGAAAGTGCTTCCGTGCAGAATGCTCAAGCTGTTGACCAAAAAAGGGAGACTTTAGCATTCACAGAGTGGAATTTGAACTTCCCCTTGCCACAGGATTTCATACATACTACATACACGTTCTTAAACGTCCTGTCACATGCACTTGCTCACAACAGGAATAAAAACCATTGTATTCATTTGCAAACTGATGTTCCGCCAACAAAACAATTTTCCCACATAAAAAATGGGAAAACCCAACAATATCATAAATTTCTAAACTGTAAGTACATTTAAGTGACATATTATGGTGGCGGATACAGTGAAAATCAGACTTTAATCTGAAAGGTGGTATTTCTAAATACTACTTTTGCATAATGTGTCTGTGCTGAATAGATGCTCCCCACTCTCCTAGACTTTTCTGGTTGTCTCACCATCACTATCCATATTCATTTTCATTGCTGCTATTTCAAATACAGCTCCATTGTCCTGAGGACTGCGAGTCTATATCTATATGTAATAAGGTTACTGAAAGGTTTAAAACAGAGGTTACACAGGGAAATGACTCAACCACTCATCTATTTTTCAAACTAATATCTGCGGTAAGATATTTAGTATTTCTACAGCAGATCAGAGTGACTTCTACAAATCTAATGATGTGATTTATGGATGTTGGAGGGGAGCAAAGTCATCACTTCATGAAGTGTGCGGGCACTGAGGTAGTGAGGAGGGATCTTACTTGATGAACATAATCTACATTTTTTCCTGGTATAGTTATCATGTGTCCTAAACCTATTTTAATAGAGTAAATACACTCATGTTAAAGTTTTGCCTTTGATCTTTAAAACTTAAATGCCTGTAAAGAAACTTAATTAGCATTTAGTTCTGTATATCCCACCAGTGTGGATATATAAATGTGTACTGGATTATTTTGGGATAAGCATACATCCTGCACTATTTCATGAGTCTGACCGTAGTCTGACCTCTGACCATAGCAGACATCAAAGCAGTTGAAGACTTCAGTGACAACACACCTCTTGCATTACCTAAAATGCCTCTGCAGTTGTTTCAAGAGATGCCTGCACTCTCTGACAACTATCCTCTAATGATATGCATTTTCCTATAGAGGTGCCATTTCATGTTTGACTACATCAGCTCCTTTATGGCCCATAAACAGGCTGAACTGACCAAACCAGGGGCTGAGAATGCAGCCCTGGAATTCTCCATGGCTGAAACTGTGATAAAGAGCTCCTAGCAATGTTAGTGAAAGCATACAGAAACCTAAAGGAGACTACCTTTCAGTGAGCACTAAAATCATAGAATCATAGAATGGCTTGGGTTGGAAGGGACCTTAAAGGACATCTAGTTCCAACAGTTGTTTCTCTGGGCAACCTTTCCCAGTGCCTCACTACCCTCTGAATACTTTCTTCCTTATATCCAATCTAAACCTACCCTCATTTTTAGTTTAAAACCATTCACCCTTCTCCTGTCACTACACCCCCTGACAAAGAGTCATCCGCCAGCTTTCCTGTAGGCACTCTGTAGGTACTGGAAGGCAGCTCTAAGGTCTCCCTGGAGCCTTCTCTAGGCTGAGCATCCCCGGCTCTCTCAGCCTTTCTGCATAGGAGAGGCGCTCCAGCCCTATGATCATCTTAGTGGCCCTCCTCTGGACTCGCTCCAATAGGTTTATATCCTTCTTGTGCTGGGGGCCCCAGAACTAAATGAGCTGAAACTCAAGGTGGGGTATCACAAGAGCAGAGTAGAGGGGACAATCACCTCCCTCTCCCTGCTGACCATGCTTCTTTTGATGCAGCCCAGGATATGGCTGGCTTTCTGCAAGCACACATTGCTGACTCATGTTGAGCTTCTCATTAACAAACACCCTGTTCTCACTCCATTCTTCTTACAGCCTGTATTTGTTCTTGGGATTGCCCTGACACAGATGCAGGACCTTGCACTTGGCCTTGTTGAACTTCTTGAGGTTTACACAGGCCCATCTCATCGAGGTCCTTCTGGATGGCATCCCTTCCCTCCAGCACGTCGACTGCACCACTCAGCTTGGTGTCACCGGCAAACTTGCTGAGGGTGCACTCAATCCCACTATCCATGTCACTGCAAAGATGTGAAACAGCACTGGTCCCAATACTGACCCCTGAGGAACACCACTCATTATTGGTCTCTACCTCAGTGTTGATCCATTGACTGTAATTCTTTGAGTGAGACCATCCATCCAATTCCTTACTTCCATGTCTCTCCAATTTAGAGACAAGGATATCATGGGGGACAGTGTCAAATGCTTTGCAGAAGGCTGGGTAGAGGATGTCAGTAAAATCAAAACCATTTAGTCAAGTACTCCCTTTAATCATTGGTGTCATTCAGGGGGATTTCACAAGAAACGTTACCTTTGTATGAAATCATCAATTTAAATTGTTGTGTAAATACTTGTACAAAATTCTCTCTTCCTTGTCTTCACTTTTTTTTCTAATAGAACAGCTTTAAATGCTGACTCTAAAGATCTGCCTATAGGATTGTTTTGCTACAAGTAAAATGGTAAATTATGCATTTGTTGATTGACAAAATCAGTTTAATTAAAATTGATTTTAAATCAGTTAAACACTTTGCGTACACACAACTAGCTCAAAAAAAACTTTGCAGAATTTAGTACAAATAAACTGATTAAAAACTAGTTTAAAAGTGTTCACACTGGAGTTTGCAATGATATGAGGGTAAATTTTATATGATTCTTTTCAAATTAGTGTAATTTCTGCATGTACCTTGAAGTCATCATTCAGATCAGGAAAAACAGTTAAGCCATGGCACATCTAATTATTGTTGCTGCCGATGTTGTTGATTCTATTATTGTTACTGTGGTAGAAGCAAGATATACCAGTTAAAGACATATTAGTCTAGGCTGTGAGTACACATACAATGAAAAGATAGCATATACCACAAAGAACTTTGAGCTAGCATCTGCTTTACAGGACTTAACCTGCACTAAGCTCTTGCTGAAAGTACAAGTATTTGTTTTCACCTTTTAAAAAGAAAAAAGAAAAGCTAACTTTACAAAATGGCAAACTTATTTAAAATAGTTTAAATGTCATTGAAAAACAGTGAGAGGTGACTATGTTTTTTTTTGCATGAAAAATGTGCTTGTGTTTTCTCACCAGTTCTAACAATAATAGCTAGAGCATTCTTTACAAGTTCTGCTTTTCATTAACATGTCAAGGATTGGCCATTACCATACACTACAGCATAAATATAGTACTGGATGGATCCTTGAAATGCACTCAGGAAGCCTTTTACGATCCCAGTAGTTCAGTGGGAATTTCACTGACTTCAACAGATGAGGTTAAGCCTCTCCTGAACATGTCTAAAAACTCTCCATAGAACAGAATGGATTGACATGGAATACTTGAACATTATATTTCATGAAGCTTTTTAGGTACTTGAAGGACAAAGCTTTACTGAAGAATACCTTCCAGAGGCCTACTATTGTAGAAACCTTCCCTAATAAAACTGCTGGCAGAGTACATATGATCCTACACCTAATATATGACTCTTGTATTCACAGTGATACTGACTGATATACATTCATATGTTCTCTCCAGTCCTGAAAGAAAAAATCATGTATGCCTTAAAGTTTGTGCTGATGCATGGACTTTGACTTAACTGAGCCCTTTATTTCTTTAAGATGGCAGTAATGTGAAAACATAATAGTAGTAGGCCTTGTCATTCTGCTGCTTTCCATTATTTGCCCTCCACCTTCAGGACAAGGAAAATGAGCAGGGGTTTTTACCTGGGAAATACAAGGGGTGACAAGGACATCATTAGCATGATGCTGACATGACACAAATCTAGAATAGAGGAAGCTAGCCAGAATAACAGGATTATAGCAGCACACTGACAGAAGGAAGACTAACACCTCTATGACGGAGGACTGGGCATTGGCTATTCTGTAATAAATACAAGGGTTAACTGCACAGAATTGTGGATGGTTTGACAGGAGGTCTGAATGACATGACTGTGGGGTATTGTTCCTTAAATATATTTCTTCGATACTGAGAAGAGAGGTGTGAATTCCACAAAGACAGGAAATAGCATCTGAGTTCACTAACATATGCAGGGAGGTGATCTTTTAACAACTTGAGAGAGAGACTTTGAAAAAGAGACCTGCCACAAAGAGCCAGGAATAAGAAATCTTAGAGAGGAAGACAGAAGAAAGAAATGATTAAGCATTAAGAGAGAAAAGAAAATCATGAAAGACATGTAGGGATATTTGAAGTCAAATGTCAGGGATCTAACGAACCTATGGAAATAATATGGTTTTAGTATCATCAGAGATACGGTGGCACACTTCAACAATAGCTGTATAAGAATGCAGCTTGCTAAGGAAAATGGGCAGAGGAAAGCAAGAGAAGGTGCTTCATTTTGTATCAAGTCAGGAAGGGAGAGATTGTATCTTTGTGAAAATGAAAAGGCAGAAGTAGCAGTATGTCACCACTGGGGTCTACTTTTCATAACTGACTATAGCTCTCTTAAAAAGGAGGAAGTTCATGCTTTTTTTCTGACTTATTCTGAGCAATAGAGGTATACAAAAAAAACTTGCCCTTGAGATAACAGTGGATTTCAACTACTTGAAAATGAGAAAAATGATGTAACCAGGGCAAAAAAGGTCCATGAAGTTCTTGTTACATTTTAGGGATGATCTTTTGCTTCAAGGGACGGAAATTAAAGAGGCATTACTAACCTGAATTTCATGACAAGTAGGGTAGAATTCATTTTGACTTTAAAAGGAGAAGGTAAACCGGGTGAAAGCAATCATGGCATATTTTTAGCAAAATAGGCTTCTCTATTCTAAGAAGAGGAAGAAAAAGCACACTGCCACTGCCAACTACAGATTACATTGTTATGTAGAAACAGTTAAACTAGCTTTAATCAAGCTAATCTGGGTACTAAAAGCAGGTTCATCATAACAGCATGACATCCTATATGAGTTATTTAACCTCCCTTCTGTATGGTCTAGCCTGTGCTCGGTCATTTAAAGCTAACCTAGATTTTCTACAGAGAACAATAGACTCATTTTTAATTAAACATACAATAGCAAGCTATCTTGATGTGAACAAAAGAAACTGTAGAAAGCTTAGGTATACTGTGTTAAAGTTACATTAGGAGTCCTTCAAGGATTTGAAAAAAAAAAAAAAAAAAGGCCACAATAAGGGAACATAACTGAAGAGTAATCTAAAAGATTAGAATAAAAGAATAACATCACAAAGCCTACAGTACAAAATGAGTGACAGGTAAAAAGTGATAGATAATGCAACAAGGAAATGTACCCAGATACTTAGTTAAATTTTTCTTACAAAGAATTTAGAGAAGGAATGGGTTAAAAACTATTTAGATGATATAGGTTTGAATTAATAGAGCCTGAAGAATTTGGTTTAATAATACGGCAAAAGTAATCTCTGAACTGCTAAGACTAGGCAGGTTCCAGAAGACAAGAAGAGGATAAAATGTGTCTATCTAAGGTAAGTAGGTCCACAACTATACATGCTAATTTTAATCCTGATATTCTAGAAAAATTGTTTTGTTAAGAGGTCAACATGGGTTTGTCAAGAACAAATAATCTCACACTAATCTAATGTCCTTTTTTACAATCAATTTCACTGATTCAGTAGAAAAACAGGTATCATAGACCTTGAGTTTACTGTAGTTTGGAAACTGTCCCATGAGAGTTTTATTAAAACAAAAGGTAAAGGAAATACAGTTTTCATGAAATCACAACCAACTGGCATGCTGCTTGCAAAAAACAAACCTGAAGAGCATATTCAGGAACATCCTGTCAGGGTATGTTGTCATTTCTGTTCTATTCAATATTTCCTTTAATGATCTGCAAGATGTAACAGAATATAGATATATACTTTAAAAAAAAAAAAAAAGTAAATGTTTTTCACCAACGTGGGAGCTACAAGGTAGAGTCAGAGTTCAAAACTATTTCTATTACCTGGTTAAGTATTTATAGTTAGAAGGAGGGCTAAGGCAAAACATTACAACTGAGAAAAACTCAAATGCACAGTCTAAAATGGGGAGAAGTAGGTGGCAGTACATTAGAAAAGGTTCTCAGCAGAACTAACGCTGTCAGAAGAAAAGCGATTTATTTCTGGGATGTATTTATAGAAGTTCCTCTTTTGTCTAATACATAAGGTGTAATTCTTACACTCTAGACTCTAGTTGGTGTTAGTCCTCAGCTGAACTGCTCTAAGGGGTCTCACACCTTAAGATAAAGGCAAACAACATACTCGAAAGAACCTAGAGAAAATTAGTAAGAATAAATCATTTAATGAATGCAGTCTGGGAGGAAAATGAACAAAATTGTGTAGTCTGTGTGAAGATGATATACATATCTACACATACAAACACTTGTATAAATACATATATATATTTACACACAGATTTATAAAAACATACCTGAACAATATAAAAATATTGTCATTTTCCATTTTGAGATGGTAGCAAGGAATGCAGTAAAAGAATAAAGTGGGATACAAGCCAAATACATTTTTACAAGTGCAGTTAAACATTGTTGCGATCTGCATACCAGTGTTGTAGATTTCCTTCAAATAGGTGTTTTTATAAATCAATTACAGAAATACTTTTTATGGATGATATCACTTTTCAAACCATGTCGCACAGCCTCCTTAGAGTCTGTGAACTACTCCTAAAACGTCCCTGAAAGACAAATGGCAAACGCAGATCAATTCTTAGCATATACAGCACTTCTCGTATTCATGTTTACGGGTCCACAAATTGAAACTGTCTGAATAACACTGATCAACATGTATCTGAATCAGCCTCAGCGCAGAGATTAGATCAGACAGACTCGAGGCCTACAAGCCTGTAATTCTTTTTATTCCTACGTGAAAAATCACATTCCCTGCGTGACTCAATTTTAATTTATTTTATGTTTTTTACTTATAAAAATGCAAACAACAGTGTTTTCCTACCTCACGTGAAACCGTGTCAGCGCACACGTTACGGGTTGCTCAGATACCCCTGCAGTGACACGGACTAAAAGCGTGTGGGGTTTTATTTCCCTCTTCCTGCCACGGAGGTTTTTTAGGTTTTAAACCCCTGGGAGGAGGACGAGGCTTGCATTCCTGCTCTGAATAAGCCCCATGGAGAGGGACAACCCCAACCCCAACCCCAAAACATTCCCCCCGACACCACTTCGGGCACAGGCCCTGCTGCGAGCTGGCGACGCGGGTTGCTCCTCGGGACCTGCGGCGATAAAAACCAGCACAGCTCGAGTTTTAAGGAAGGAAAGAGAAGGGGAAGGGGAAGAGGAAGGAAGCTGAGGGCAGGCACCCTGCCGACCCGCCGGGCCGGCCCTGCTCTCCCCGCCTCCCTGAGGCGCGGCCTGGCCCGGCCTGCTGCGACAGCGGCGGCGGCGGCGGGGAGGCCGGGCGGCTCCATGGCTTTCATCCGCAGGAGGCGGCTGGAGCAGGAGCTGTACTCCAAGGAGAGGTGAGAGCCACAGCCACGGACCCGGACCCGGGCACGGACGCCTCAGGCGAGAGGGTCCCGGGGTGCCGGGGGGCGGAGGGGCGGCAGGCGCCGTGCCCGCTGCGCCCTCGCTGCAGGGGGGTGGGTGCTGGGTCCCCGCAGCCGGGGCTGGAAGGGTGCTGGGCAAAGCTGGGGAAATGGGGATAAAACGAGCTCGCTCGGCTGAATTCAACTGCCTGGAAGCTGCGTTTCGGCTGTTTTGGGTTGTGTTGGTGTCGCGGCACAGCGCTGCTTCACTGTTTGTTATTTTTCCGAGCATTACGATCCGGGTTTCGTCAGCCCCTCAATTACAGACTGACAGCTCCTTACAGCGCCAAACGCAATTTTCCCCTTCCTGCTCCCCGACTGCATTTCATGTGCCCGTGACTAACAGCCTGTACCTTGCGCCTGGCCGGAATTCGCTCTCTTATTTTTAGCTTGTGTCACACTTTCTTTTATGTGGCTTATCCACCCCGGGCTCGTCAGAAAGTTTCAAAGCCCTTCATAAAGCTTCGTATCACCGTGTAGGAGATCTCTGCAAGGTAAGGGCACGGCACCCTGGTGCCCCCCAGGTGCCTCCCCTTGTAGGATTTGGGGGGTCTGCGTGGACACCGAGCAGGGCCCGCGTGAGCCCTGTGCAAATCCCTGCCCCTGGCTGCACAGTGCTGTTTATTGTTGGGGAGAAAAACATGTGACGAAGGGTTTGGCTCACTTTGCCCGTATAAATTCTGATTCATACGTATTCAGCCGATGAAGCTACTACAGCTTTTGAAACGCTTCCAAAGGCCGAACGTATTCTGGATCCCTTCTTTGCTTTCTTGAGTATCTTTTTCCTTGCTGCTTTTGGGGACTGCTGTGTTTTCAGTTAACTGTGGGGGTCCTGGAGGGAGAATGGATGGACAAGCTCCTTCGGAGGAGGAGAAGGATTTTTAATTGTGAAGTGAAACATCTTCACTGTAGGAAAAGCCAGAAGTATGACTATAATAGCTCTGTTCAGGTTTTAACATAACTTGTCTCTGCTTCTTTGAGAAACTGAGGAAGAGGCCACGACTCATCAGATTTGCTCTAAAGATCCAAGTGGTATAAAAGTCTCTCCTAAAAGCCCTGACAGCAAAACCAACTTATCAATGTCTGTCAGCATTACTGATCTGCAGTTAATGAGGGTTCCTTGGAAGCGTTTTAGGATCTTGTATCTTCTTGTTTGTAGTTTGAGAACATCATGAAAGATTAATTCTGTCGTCATTTTCACTTGTAGCTTTTCCCATCTAAGTATCTGCAAACTCATTTCTCTATTTCTTCCCCTTGCCTAATTTGCCATATGTGTAAAATAAGAGTAAATGTGTATATATGAAATCAGGTGTGTGTGTATGTATATATATATATATATATATACATATGTATTGTGTCTCTTCCCCTCTCTCTCTTCCTGTGCCTTTCTGAAGAAGAAAAAAAAAAAAGGAAATCGTAAAATATTTATTAAGCAATTTAAAATGTTTTTGGCTGTGAAATATCAAATCCTGTCTTTTGTTTTCCTAATAGGCAGTCCTGCCTTAAAACAGCACAAAAAAGCTGTTTATTTTGCCTAATAGAAATGACATCCTCTGGGAGCTTTTCTTTTAGCCTTCTTGCTGGGTAATTGGTACAGGGACAATAGCTCACACTTCTCTTATCTTCAGTAATCTTGCTGTAGTTATTTCCGAGTGAGATGACCAGGCCTTTCTGAAACTTTGTGATAATGGTGTTTCATGTGTGGCTTTGTTAGTTTGCTGTTTGTTTGTTTTTGTTTGTTTGTTTTTTTATAAAGCAATGAGCAAATGTGCAAGCTATGGAAGTTCTGGTTGAGAGCACAGTGAAACAGTAGGTAAAAAGTTAATCTTCTTATATAGTTGCTCTCTGGGGGGAGGAAGGAAGATCAGTTCTAAGAGATCAGGAAAAAATCCTAAACTAATTACTTGGACTGATTTTAATATCTGATTATGTAAGTCTACTTTTCTTACTATGTCATTTTCTAGAAGAAAAGAACATCATTCTAAAATGTCCTGTGTTCGTACACTGGGAACAAAGAACGAGCTTTACTTTATTTTTTATTAAACAAATCAATCTACCTAATGAGGTTGGGTTAATTTTGGCAGGATTTTTAACTTCAAATGTACCTGTATTGCTAGACATCTATTTTCACTTTTCTTAGGTGTTCAGAGAGAAGAAAGATATTATGTTCCCTTCTAATTAATGCAGCGTTGTGTACATGATTACCCAATTTAATCTGTAAAAGTACTCAGCATTCATTAGTATGATATTTGATTTATTTTTTTAATAGTTTTAGTTACAAAACTTCAAATTAAATGATGTGTCGTTTTGGTGAGGTTGTTGCTCTCTTTATAAATAGAGTTCCGGGTTCTGCTGGCTGTGTGCCCAAATGTAGGCATATCTAACACTTGATACAGAGGCTTTTTATAAATAGTTCTGCTGGTTTGCCTGCTCGGCTTCCTGTTCGAGGAGTTCATCAGTTTTGCTGTTCACATCACTCAAGTAAGACAACGGTAGCATGTATGTCCTGCAGATCGATGTCCCCTTGGCTTTTTGTTTCATGTTTAAGTATGTAGCCTTATCTTAGCCTCTGAGGACAAAATACAAATATGGAAGATTTTTATTCATGCATCAGCTGGCCAATAGATACTTTGCTCTTAGGAGGAGGTTTACTTAGAGCTGGTTTTGTGTACCTGCAGGCTGCTGCTGAGCTGGGTGGCCTGCTTGTTTGTCCCTGGCAGTGTTCTTCTGAGGACTGTACTTCAGTATTGGGTCAAGTGATTGTCCAAGGTGTGTCCAGTCAACCACCTGAAACTGTTCTGCCCCAGTAGTTTCCCAGCGTGTGCAATGAAGTGATGGAAATGGAAACAATTCAATCACAGATGAAGAATCTAAAGCAGGATCAATTGGCTGCTGTTTCTTCTGGATAATGTAAATGTGTGTTTGTTTTTTTTTTTTTTTTTTTTTTTTCTGAGATGCTGGTCCCTGCATGCTTGTTCCTGTACCTGATTTGGTGCTTCAGGTGATAGATGACATTGGTGCATAAAATAAATTGTGGTTTTGTTTTTTTTTATGTTGTTGCTGTTGGGTTGGTTTTGGTTCTCTCGGTTCTCTCGGGTCGGGTTGGTTTTGGTTCTCTCCCTGCTGAATCTCACTTGGTCTTTGAGAACTGAGCCCGATGTAACACACTTTCTACTTGGGGGATATTTTACAGCATCTTGGCAGGACTTACAAACCTCAAGTTGTAGTTGGTAAATGAAGAGTTCAGTGCATGGCTTTGTATTTTACTTGGAACAATGCTAGGAATGTTTGGGTGCAATTTGGGTTCCCAAACCTTGTTTATAGGAGATGACCTCACATGAGGTTAGGTTTTGCAAGTGTTCTCCTACTGCTTAGTTTTTGTATGCGTCTAGGGTGTGTTATTGACTCATATTCCTCAGCCCTTTTCTGAGTGGCAATTATGTTGGAGCTTTTTGAAAAAGGCAAAAATGAGCAAGACAATACTCTTCAAAAAAAAATAAAAAATAAAAGAGCAATCAGAGTCTTTCACTTCTTTGTTTGTGTACCAGCCTTACCTGCGGTACTCTTTCTTCTTCCTGCTACAGATTAAGTTCTGTTTGTCTTGGCAAGGTGCTTGCCTTCTCCTTTTCCCTTCCTCCTTTTTTTTCCCCTGAAGTTACTTTTGGAACCAATACTGATTCTCATCACAAGGGAACACCTTCCACATCACTTCCATTTGATTTTTTTTTCGATTTTCTTAATGCCACTCTTCTGGGACAACACATAAACAGGAATATGAAAAAGCCTTCAAGCAAATTTGTATTAGTATGCTTTAATTTACACTTCAGTGTAGGTACTTAGATTTTAAGCAACAGCTATTAAAAGATTGATCCTCGTGAGTAAAGAGTTAATGGACAAACACCAGTGGATGCGAGTGGGTATCAAAGATGTTTCGACAGAAACGCTATTAGGGCCTTCATTGAAGTTTCTTCTTTTTCTCCCTCCAAGCTGCTTCTGCTGTTGGTCTCAGATACAGCTCAGGTTTAATGCAAACCCTGTAACAGCTCAAATGCCCTTCCACCCGTGTTAAAGCTCGAGGCTTTGCCCTGCTGGCCGTGGAGGCTGCCGATTCATTTCATCCTGGAAGGGGCACTGCTGCCTTCTCACTCTGACAGCAGGGCTGCTGCCCTCTGAGCAGAAAGATCTCGTTTGTGGCCACGGTGTTCTTGCCCCTGACCCCTTCATGCTGTACAGTCTGTGTTACTTGTTGTTCCCCTCCATGAACTCATTCAGGTTATTAAACCTGTGCAAAACTATCCTGAGGGAACTCCACAGCTCTGAGTGGAAGCTGGTGTTCCTCTCTGTCTGCTAATTTGATGGCTTCTGCAGTTTGAAGTGAGTTGTCTCCTGAACTATAAGTGGTCTCTGAGGAAGCTGGTAGGCTGGGTTGGACAAGAGAAGCTGTTAAAGCCTTTTTCCTTCAGATTTTGAAATGATCAAATGCATTAGGCACATATCATTTTCTGAGAAGCTTTCTTGAAAGCTTACTTACTGTTGGCAAGACTTTATTCAAGGATAAAGACCAGACTGCTAAGAAGCTAAAACATAAGGCATTGAGCATTCCCCCATACAGATATTTTAACAGCATCTGAGCTTTCTTTGAAAATCTTGTCTGTTTTGTTCCTCTCTGTCACTTTCAAATCAATATATCGCTTTTTAAAAATAGTTTAATGTGTCGAGGTCAATGTATGAGGAAAAAATTGTAAATTGTATCTGAAGAAATGCCTGAAGAAATTTCTGAAGAAATGTGGCTTACTGACCTTATCAATCTGTTGTAAGTAACTAAATAGCCTGGTGACCACAAAAATTGTGAATGTTAAGCCTGTGAAATGTATATTTATTAGGAAGCTAGCATAAACACGTCATACAATATGCTAGGGTATGAGTTTCATTGCTTGATTTCAAAGGATATTTGAGTTGGTTTCCATGAGCTTTCCAAGAGAAGATAGCTACTTAGAAAAAGGTAATGCTATTTTTAATAAATGCTAATGAAATCACTTGCTTCAAGTGATTCAACTTCAGGGAAGTTTCAAGTAACAACGAGGTTATACATTTCAAAAGTGGATTAAAATGAGCCACTTACTGATGCTTAAGAAAAATACCGCAAACTTGATCCTCTTGTGTTTGCCCGAAACAATAGCTGCCAGTATTCATTGTTACTGTGCTATAGGAATACAGGGTTTGAGAGGAATATGGGGTTTGAGAGCAGCAGCCACACGTAGAAGATCTCTTTGCTTTTTTATTAAAAAACACAAGTGTTTGCATTAGAACAAAACCTCTTTTTCCAGGTACTAGTTCTTAGTGATAATTTAAAAAGGAAAAAAAAAATCTTTTTTATTTTAGATTTGGCGGTGGTGTTGTACATTTTTCAGTTGATATTTATGGTTTGCTTTTTGGGGAAAAAATAGATACAAATAGATTCTGTTGTTGTTTTTCTGTTGGAGGGGAGGGGTATGAAACCACTTGTATTATTGACGCAGTCTGGCTCTTCTCACTGGAAGGCCTTGGTTAGATGTTTGCCTGACTAATGGCTGAGGTTGAATTTTATTGATGTCTTAGGGTCAGACGTGAGGAAAAAGGAACAGGCTTACCTAGTCCTAGTCTTACGTGACTTGACACTGGGTTTGTGAGCCAGGCTGTTCTCCAGGGCAGCATGGTAAGTCATAGGCTTATGCAGCACAGGGAATAGCCCAGCTGCTCAGTGGCTTGAGACCAAGATACAGTTCTCCACTGCTATGCATTTAATCTGCTTCGTATCTTGGGTATCATTCCTTTCCTCTGTGTGTGTGTTTGTTTTCTCTTGTCATGCCCAGAAGAATCAAATTACTATTCTAGCTCTGTACCAAACATATGTACAAATTCCTGCCATAGGACTATGTAGCAGCTGATAACATAAATTTCGTGTGTCAGTCATCTTGGTACCACAGGTGTCTTTCAAATACCTTCTGTAGTTCATCGGAAGACATTCACCCTGCTGGTTCCTCTGCAGTCCATCTACTTAGTTGCATGTTGAAGATCCCCACTGCTATAATTGTATAGCTATTGATCTCCTATTTTTTCAGACCTTCACAACACCGTGTTTGCCTGCTGATGCCATGTACCAGAGAGTGAGCTGTTCCCCTGGTACCTGTAAATACTTGTTAAAACTCCTGGCAAGCCTGAAGTATCGTTGTGTGTGGTGAAGGCTGTCACGAGGGACCCCGTTGATACAATTACAGTTAGTGGCTCTACTTATTTACGGTATTTCAGAAATGAGTTCTATCGAACGTGATTTACCACTTGTCACAAAAGAAGATTTACGGGACCTCTAACATCATTTCTGTGAAGCTGATTGTCCCTCGTGTCCATAGTGTCTGTTCCCTGACAAAAAAAGTGGAAGATTTTTCAAACAAATCTGGGTGTTACCTTTGTTCCTGACTTTAAATATTTTGGCTAGTGGAACTTAGAAAACTTAAGTTTGTCCCGTGTGACTTCAATTAGGTGATGTGTTGAAAAATGGGATTTAATGGTAGCTATGTGGAAGCTGTTATGGTTTCATACTTCTCTACCCCACTAGGATGTAGAACATTCCTACTGAAGCTTTTTTCTTCAAAATGCAGAGATGGAGCTTCTATTTTAGCTTCTTGAAGGTGGGTGATGGCACCAAAGCCTCTGAAAGTTGGGAATTCAGTTTACACCTGTTGATAGGATGTGCTTTCATAGGTTACAGTGAGTTTGAAAGATAAACTTCTATGAGAAACAGAAGACAATTGGTACTGTGCCTTCTGAGAAATGATATGTGAAAGCAAAGACCCTGAAACTCCATTGGAAACCTAAGATATTCAAGAAACACGCGGTAATGGTAACTGGGGGAAAGACTGAAGTGACCTTTGTGGATTCGCATTGAATTTTCTTAGGGAGATTTATATGGCTTATACTGTTGTAACTGGTATTTTTTTCTAACATTTTAACTTTAACTGTTTGTTAATGGCATCACAAAACACCTGTAGTCAAGAATGCAGGCGCAAAGATAATGCACTGGACTTCTTGCAGAAGCAGGAGAGCATTAGGGCAGAGAGTCTTGGATGTGGGGTGTCAGGAGGAGGTGTTGAGCATGTGGACCCACTTGTAAGTACAGCAAACCTTTGCCTTGGTGCATTTAGTGCAACACAGACACAACACAAAATTTACATAAACAGGATATATTTTCCAGTAATGCTGTGTTTTTTTTCTAGTATGAAATATGCTGCCCTAACAAGCAGACTGTTTAATATGTAGTTCATTTCTTGAACTCTCGACATGTTTACTGCTTGCTTTTTAAATGTGCCATACTGCTCTGGGGACTCTTGGTGCTTATTAGCATTGTCACAAGCATTCCTCGTAAAGCACCTCATGAACACAATGCAGAACTTAGCTCAAAGCGTGGATGTGCATAAATGTTAAGTACTTCTGCAGATCAGGCCGGCTCCACAGACAAACAAGCTGTTGTATGTGGAAGGGAAATAAGATATTGCTGCTCTGCCTGCTGTACTGATACTTGCTGTCATTCCCTGCTGCTGAAATGCATAGGTGACCCCGTGCTCACCCTGTTAGTAGAGCTGATGAGCTTTCATTACTTGCAGCAGTTAATTTGTTAGAGGATGTAGTTTCATGTTATATCAAACCTAACCTATTTGCATTTGCCTCGTGTGAGTGTTGGCATTACCGTGATCCTGTGATGAAATGCTTTAGAAGACTTCTTCAATTTTTGTTGTTGTTGTGGTTTGTTTTCTATTGGATTAGCCCATAAACAGGTTTCCTGTGGGCTTGAACAAACACTGGCACTGGTACAAAATGCCAAAAAGTTGTTGGAGAATGCTATTTTAGAGGGTATCCATAGCGTGGCTCAGCCATGTTGTAAAAACCATGCCTGTGGTTTGCACTTAACACTTGAAACCAGTGTCACTTGGCTTTGCCCTGGTAAGATCTTATCTTCTCCATTCCACCGTGTTAGTTCCTGCTCCACCTTTTGTGTCATTGCATATTTTGACTGGCTTACACTGATCCGAGTTAAATGTAGTGTTGTTATTGTGTTGTTATTATCATTATTACTTAAAGACTGTCTATGCTAGGATGGTTCTCACCTCAGACATATGAACAGACTGAAATATCTAACCTTCACTGTTTTGGAAGAGCATCAGTCAATCATCTTTATGTGTGTACAAAGTTTCCATACAGCCTTGTTCTTTTAAAAAGTTATTTTAAATTAATTAATTCTCAGGTGTTGGGAGGGTGACAGGGCACATACAGGGTAGGAAGGCCCTGCAGAGGGACCTCGACAGGATGGGCAGAGGCCGGTGGGATGAGGTTCACCATGGCTAAGTGCCGGGTCCTGCACTTTGGCCACAACAACCCGATGCAGCACTACAGGCTTGGGGAGAGTGGCTGGAAAGCTGTGTAGAGGAAAAGGATTTGGGGGTACTGACTGATGTTCACCTGAACATGAGCCGGCAGTGTGCCCAGGTGGCCAAGAAGGCCAATGGCATCCTGGTTTGTATCAGGAATTGTGTAGCCAGCAGGACCAGGGAAGTGATCATCCCCCTGTACTCTGCTCTGGTGGAGCCACACCTTGAGTATTGTGTTCAGCTTTGGGCCCCTCACTACAAGAAGGACATCGAGGCCCTGGAGCGTGTCCAGAGAAGGGCTACGAAGCTGGCGAAGGGCCTGGAGCACAAGTCCTGTGGGGAGCAGTTGAGGGAACTGGGGTTGTTTAGTCTGGAGAAGAGCAGGCTCAGGGGAGACTTCATTGCTCTCTGCAGCTACCTGAAAGGAAGGTGTGGGGAGCTGGGAGTTGGCCTCTTCTCACAGGTAACTAGTGATGGGACCAGAGGGAATGGCCTCAAGTTGTGCCGGGATAGGTTCAGGTTGCAGGTAACTAGGGATAGGACTAGAGAGAATGGTTACATCAGGGGAGGTTTATGTTAGAAATGAGGAGACATTTCTTCTCAGAAAGAGCAGTCAGGCATCGGGACAGGTTGCCCAGGGAGGTGGTGGCATCACCATCCCTGGGGGTGTTCAAGAAAAGGTTGGACGTGCTGCTTAGGGACGTGGTTTGCGGGTGGCATTGGTGGTAGGGGGATGGTTGGACCAGATGATCTTGAAGATCTCTTCCAACCTGAATGATTCTATGTTTCTATACATATTAGCGAAGATTTCCCAAACACTTGATATATTTTTATTAAGAACATTAACTGTTTTATGGTGTTTTCTTTCTAATTAAATATTTTTTGTTTATTTATTTGCAGGTTTTCACTGCTGCTTCTTAATCTGGAAGAATATTACTTTGAACAGCACACAGCTAATCATATCATAAATAAAGGTTGCAGGGATGAAAGGTACGAAAAGTTTACATACATTTGTTTGCTCTAGTCGTTGTAGTCTCACGTATCTGTAAAACACACACAACTACTACTTGTTTTTTGTTCCTTTAGAAAAATCAGAGGTTCTTTAAAAATCTGCTCAAAATCAATAATTTTTGAACCTGATGAAAATATCCAACCCATTATCAAGGTAAGCGGTGCAACCTTGCAAATTCTTGATAAATTAAGGTTCCTTTTAAAAACCTTTTAAGAAGAGGTATGTGTTTTTCTTACTTGTTGCAGATACCACTGAGAGACTGCATTAGTATAAAAGCCCCAGAAGACAATGAAGCAAATAATCCTTTCACTCGGTATGTGAATTTGAGTTACTGTATATATGTGTTTAACTCTAAAAGCTGAAATGCCCATCACTTTAAATATCTTATTTACATTTTAGGGAAACATCTGGAGGGATTTCTGTTGTATGTAATCAGGTAAGAGCTGCATATAACAGATTCTTGATGTATAAACATGAAAGGTTACATTCTTTAATGTTGTCTTTCTCAGAGCTGGAATTTTAGGGTGAGAAGTTGATTGGAAACACAACTAATTGGTGTGAAAAACCTTAGCATTAATGTGAGACTGTTGTTGGAAATCTCAAACTATAGAAGATTTTTTTACACTACATTTTATAATGGAGCTTAGGGCAATGTTAGAATTGAATGAAAAAGGCAAATAGACTGATCTCAAAGTGGTTATAAATCATCCTTGTTTTCATCTTGATACAGATATATATAGATTTTTTTTTTTTTCTTTCTGCAGCATATATCTGCAATGGCAAAGCCATCTTTGTCCTTTCAATTCAGCTTTATAAAAACATTGGACTCTACTGTATGTCCACCAAGTCATTTTCAGTAGCTATCCTGAAATGTGGGCTCAAGTTTCAGTCATGAGGTGTGATTAACTTGAACATGTTTGTACTTAATGTTAACTAACAGAATATACTTCAAGCTTTGCAAAATTGGGGCTGATAAGTGTTCCAGAGCTTAAAACAAACAAAGAAACCCCTCATGTTGTCATTTCTGGAAAGAGCAGAAATGAGATGGGAAATACAAATATGCTAGAATGTTTGAGAAGGTAAAATGTCGTTACCAAAGATTGAAGGCCTTGCATAATGTACTCTGGCAGTCAATGAGGTACCCAAGCATTTAATTTTGTCTATGCTATTTTTTATATTGAGTGTTTTACAGTTGTTGTTTATAGGTATTTCTAATTGTTCCATGCAAACTTGCAGGTGGTCAAAAAAAAGTGTTGTCTTTTATTTCATTACACCTTTTATTCATCCCATCTACCGTACACTGATGTTCTGAAGAACAGATGAGTATAAAAACATTCATGAAGAAAAGAGAATTAACTTTTTAAGTGGCAAATGTTGTTTGTCCCACTACGTGTAGCATGCCAGTCATCCTTCTGTCACTGGGGAAGTGCTCTGAAACATTTTGCTGTGATGATACATGCTGGTATTTTATATAAAAGGCATAGGGACTTTCAAGTGTAAAGTACTTGCTCAGTGGTTGTATTGATGATAAATCATGATCTAGTTCTGAATATTTTTTTAGTAGAATTTCTGTCTTGTAGGAAACTGTACATAGTGAATAATTGGATCATCTTCAACATGTTCACCTTTTCTTTGGGCTCAAAGCTGTTAATGCATAGCTGGATAAGAAGCTTTGCTTTACGTAACAAGAAAACTAAAAAATAATGACTAAAATTTCAAATATAAATAATAATTGGAGAAAGGTCCTCCAAAATATAAAATTAATGTAGTATGCTACATTTTTTTGTTCTGCTTCCATATGTTTTTTGATGTGTGCTGTTGGCTTTTCCCTCATAGTTTGGAATTTGGGACTTCCAGTGTAGAATAATATTTAGTTATCGTACAGAAGTAAGTGCTGAGTATAAAGTAGGTGCCTCTTACTCTGATTTTTATTCTCCTGTAGCCTGGTCCAGGTCTGTAAAAGCTGATGTCAGATGAAAGGAACTAATTGCCATTATTATTTGATGTAGCACTTCAAGAGGCATGCTGAGCCTTCAAGCTTCTAAGAATGCTGCTCAATTTCTGCTGGCTTGCCCGTACTGTGAGTTGTTACGTGGCAAAGGTCAGCTGTGATGTTAGCTTCTGAGCCCTACTGAAGTCCAGGTAGACAGTGTCCACTGCTATACCCTCATCTGCCAGGCTGATAACAGTATTTCTCTTGGTTTTGGTTTTCTTTATTTGCCTTTGAATGCAGACCCACAGGCGTGATGCTCTCTGTAGGAAGCAAACCAAGGCACTGGGTCTGGTGGAGCCATGTGGATGCCTGGTGTGTTGAAAGGCTCTCCGGCTGTGGTGTAGAATAATGCAGTTGGTAGTGCAGTCTGGTGCCTTTCGTGGAGTTTAGGACTGAGTTAGTCTTAATCAGGCATGAGATTTTAACAAGTTTGAGCCTTTCCCATGAACAGGGCAAAACAAGACTTTTCTGGCTTTTGACACCTTTCAGACAGCAGATGATAAGGTGATGAACCAGTGTGCCAACAGTTAAACCTTTGTGTAGGAGCTGTGAAGAGAAAAATCTAAAGGTTTCACGTGTGGTTTTTTGTTTTGTTTTTTTTTTTTTGGAGGGGGGAGGAGGGGAAGGTCCTCTCCAGATCTGAGTAGCATCAGAAATACAAAACTGTTCAAAAGCAAGCTATTGAATGAGAGAGGAAATCTGACATTTGTGGCTGTTGGAACAGGAAGCAAAATGTTCGGCAGTGGAAAGAGCTCATTTGAGAGGGCTCGCGGTATTTCATGAGTTGCCTCTGTGGGAAGGGGCATTCCCTTCAGGGCAGAACTGGAGGGACATGAGCTGCCAGACAAAAGGTGGGGAGGAGTATTCTGTTGAATGGGGCCAGACTGGTGGCTATGTTTACTGCCTTTAATCTCGCAACTCCTTGAAGGTCATATGATGGGAATAAAAGCTCGCTAATTGATTGTATAAGTGAGTAAGCCTCTGAAATGCGTTGGACACTTGTCCCTTTTGTGGTTAGCAGCTACAAAAGGTCATTGTTTTTCTGCAGTTCATGTAGGGTTGTTAAAGCAGGATATTGCAACCCAGTATTTTGACTGCTTAAACAGTGTTTTTAGTTCTGCCTTTATCAGGATGTATGTTTATTATTGATGTGGGTTTGGGTTTATTTTGCTTTTTTCGGATGTGTTCTTTTTTTGTTTGCGGTGGTGTGTTTTTTTTCAGGCTAAAACTAACATTCTTGCTTTTTTCAGGCTTTTCTCATTAAAGAAAGAAACATCATTGCACCCTATAAAACAGTCAGAGTAAGTATGCATTTTTTCACTGTTTTTAGTGAACTCATGTTCTGCAAAGACCTATGCTCTCATTTCGGAAAGAGTAAGGTGATAATAAGTTGAGGAATATGACAAGAAAGCTTAAAAAATTGTACACATTGAATAAAAAAACAGTGCTTGAATTCTTCTACAATGCATTTGTATTATTTGTTGGAGGACATACTGCAGACCTTGCTGCCCTTGCTGTGCAGCTCTGTGGGCTGAACAATCAGACAGAGCTGTCAGCTGGCCACTGGTATTTAGTGGTCACTTCTCCTCAGTTCTAAGCACACCCAGATGAGAGATTCCTAACTGAGATTTCCCAGCTGAATGCGTTGCGGTTCAAATGAATGGCAGATAAGTCTGCTTACAGCAGAAACCAGAGCTTGCTTCTGGTTCCTTTCTGCTGATGGGGTGAGTCTGCTCCGATTCTTGAGCCTGAGGGCTTTGAAGTGCACAAGTAAGGATTTTTCAGATGGAATCGGAGATGGTTTAAGATACAAATACAAAATGAAAACGCAGAGTCATTGAAACACTATTTCTGCCCAAAAAGTCTTTCCAAAGGCAAGAATTGAAACAGTCTATTGTATTATATTTCTTGCCATATTCGTTCAAGTCAGGAGTCAAGGAGTCCATAAATACGTATTGCTGCTATAAGAGACAAGAAATTGTAGGAATTGTTCTCTCAACAACTGGTTTGGGTTATTTTGTTGGTATCTCTTAAACTATTTTATTTTATTTCTTGATTTACTTTTTTTCATTTGCCTTATGCCATTACTTCTTTGTGTTAAACCTGATTTCTTTTTTGGTCCTTGTATTTTCCATTTTGCCTCCAAGTGCACAATTTATTAAATATCTTATAACTATCACATTGTCAAAACAGTGAAAAGATAAAAGAATTAGTGTTTTTTTGTAAGGTTTTTCATTTTAATTTGTCCCAAATCAAGAGTCATTCATACCTGAACCATTCCTGAGAGTTAACCATTATAATTTCCTTCACAAAAGTGCAGGTATGTTTCTGTGAATTAAAACAGAAGTCCAGTGTGCCTTAAGTCACTTCAGAATATATATTTTTTAATTGCTGCTAGATATCTCACACTTAGATCATTGCCAGTTCTGGATGCTTCACTGAGTGCTGGAATCTGGTAGTACATTTTAGCTTCCATGTCTTCCATTGATTGTTTGAGATCAATTACAAAACACTGCATTGCTGTCTTTGCATGCAGCTGGAGAGCTAGACAGAGAACTGCTCATGAAAGCTTCTGCGTTGTAGGCTGTAAGCAGCCCTTGTAGACCATCCGCTAGAATATGAGAGCTATGCTTTCCCTGTTGAAGGAAAATTGTGTGCTTGTAAAATGTTACAAAGTTTTTAACCAAATTGCTACTGAAATTCTAGATTGTTTTGTTTCCTTAAGTTTTAAATTAATCCAATTGTATCCACCGATCAATGTCTTGAAGTAGTTTTACTGATAACTATTTTAAAAGTCTAACCAAAGATAAAACAAAACCCTACAGAAATGTGTTAATACAGTTTTGTACTACATTCTGGGTCTTTCAAGGGATTCTAACCACCTTTGCTGAAGATGACTTATGTGTAAGAGTTGCTGTCAGCTGATCTGCACACATACTTTTAATATAGTTAAGTCAAAATGAGAAATGAAATGACACTTGACAGCTGGGAAGACTTTGTAAAGGAAAGAAATGAACATCACCCAACTTGTGTGGTATACTCATGAGGTTTTCACAGAATTGTAGGGGTTGGAAGGGACCTCGAGATCATCGAGTCCAGCCCCCCTGCCAAAGCAGGTTTCCTAGAGTTTTTATTAATGAGTAGTCCAAACATGTGATTACATTTGGAATCATTCCAGTTTAAAACTATTTATGTAGAGAAGAATGATGACTTTTAAAGCCAGGCCTTTCAAGATTGAATGGCCTGGAATATTTTGTCTAAAAAACTATATATAGTAGCTGTCCAAATGTATTGCCATTTACTAGTCAGAGCATTTACTAATTCTATATTTACATGTTTTGATACTAAACTAGTTAGAGCATGTACTAGTTCTACACTTACAGATGTTTTCACTATATTAAATGGATCACTTCAAAGTTATTATGTTGCATTATATTAAATGACTGACCAATTATTATGCAAAGGGCTTACCACGAGGAAGATAGGTTTGTAAAGAAAAAAAAAAAGTTTGGGTTTAACATAGGTCTTTCAAATATATACTGCAACCTATGGAAAGAATTTGACAAGGTTTTAGTGTATTTTAATTTTAGGTGTTTTTTTTTCTTTTTTTTTTTTATTGCTCTTTATTTTAAACTTACTTGTAGTAAATATCCTTTTGGTTTTAGGGTACTACAGAACACTTATTCCAACTGGATGTGGCTGGGAAAGTAGGAGATGTTGTGCAAACTCTACATCAGGTATGTGGTTATTTGGTATCGCTACACACTTTGTCAGAGTGTCTTTTTGGTATTTGATGGGGAGCATTCTTTAAATATTTTGAGTAACTTATTCTCAAAGTGAAATGATGGGAGTATCTTTTTTTTTTTTTTTTTTTAAATGCAGCAGTTAAACATAGCATCTAGTTCTGAAAACTGTTGCAAGCTACTCTTGTTAGTTTTTTACTATGCTGGCTGGTAGTGTATAGACAAAGTAATAATAGTAATAATTAACAAACATGTTCTACTTTAAAAAGAAAGAATAATAGCTCTTGTAGTACTCCAGCACTAAGAACACTCCCAGTTGCTATTGACTTGTGACTTGTGTGGGAGTTCTGTGCTATTTCACTTAATGTTCAACATCCTTTAGCTCTACAGGGCTTCTTGTCTAGATAAGATGGGAGATCAAGCTGCCATGGTAAGTATCTCATTATTTCTATCAGAATATCAATGTTACTAATGAAACTCTAATTGTATTTGGATCATAGACTGTATTTTCTTTTTTCTTCACATTAGATAACTGCTATACTGCAATCCCGTTTGGCTAGAACTTCATTTGATAAAAACAGGTATTTTTCTAATAACTTCCTACTGGGAAAATATATTTGAATTCTGGTCAATTAGTCTCCTGCTTTAGTACTTAAGTGCTTCCTTGGGGAAGCACAAGTTCTCTAATTCAGAATTATCTTCTTTACGTTCTGAACCACCTGGAATGGAGAATGACAAATTCTGTGTTGTAAAGATGAATGTGTTATTTCCCCCCATTTCTTTCCTCTTCAAACTGTTCAGTTTACCTATTAATTTTTTGCAAACTGGGCATTGGTATATGCAGAATAAAGCTCTGTATAGAAAAATGAACATAGAAATAGTATACTGCTCTGAGGATGGTGCAGAACACGACATAGTAAAGTAGAGGTCTCAACAAAGAGCTCTCTTCTTTCCTAAAATAGTGAAGTCCCCATTGTGACATCCCATGGTTATAAACTAATCTGAAGAATTTAAGGGTAGCTCTGCGTATGTAAGAACCAGAGGTAAACTTACTCCCTTTCTTCACTTGTAGATTTCAAAGCATTTCTGAAACGCTGAATATGGAATGTAAAGCAGAAATGGTGACACCACTGGTGACTAATCCAGGGCATGTGTGTGTTACTGATGCTAACTTGTACTTCCAGCCTCTTAATGGATATCCTGTAAGTGCCTCATAGATGGTCTTGAATATGGTGTAAGCACGCTGCTCCTCTAGTGGAGAGGTTTTTTTTTAATATTATTCCCTTAAATGCACATGCAGCACATCTCCAAAAAACTGTATTTTCAGTTCTCATAAAAAGTTCCATAGCATTCCTTTAATTTATGCTGCTCTGATTTCATTTGGTATATCTCAGTACTCTGACTCTGCGCTAACTTGCTTAAAACTTACCTCTTACTGCCTAAGCACAAAATGTCCTTTGCTCATTCTCCATTAATATTTAACAATAACTTCTCATAAAATTTCATTTAAGATAAAGTTCTAATCTTACTCTTTGATGCAGTCCCTACCTGGTGAGAGCTTTATATACATTTACTTCATATTGGAAGATGTATCTAGGTTTTAAACTGAGCATTGCTTTCTCTAGAGGAAAATTGAGAGCATCTCACTGCTTTGGAACTTTGTCACAGAAGTAGCAGCAATAGTCCTAGCAGGCTACTAATATACTGAAAATGTGTCCAGACAAGTAAAGTGTTTCACATTTTTATGACAAAATGCCATTCAATTTTCATCCATTAGATGGCACCATTGGCAAACATTTTGCCCAGCAACCCAATGGCTTCCTTATTTTTTAATACAGATCTTTGTGTTCTGCACATCTTTTGCTTGATAATTCTTACTGGCAACAGATTTAGGTGATCATGCATTGTTCATCTTTTATTCTTAAGCTGCTTTGCTACTCAGACAAGAACCAACAGCAAAGACAAACTTCCTTTTTTTAAAGTAACTGCTTAAACCCAGTTTCATTTCTAAAGTGACATGGGTGGATATTGCTTTGATATTGCTAGTATCTCTAGTTCAGAGAAACTTCACATTGATTGGAAAGGTTAATGTAAAAAAATATACATCTTCTGGAATATCTCAGTCTTCTTCCTTACCACCCTACCCATTCCCCCTACAGAAACCAGTAGTACAAATAACACTGCAAAATGTACGTCGCATCTATAAAAGAAGACATGGTCTAATGCCACTGGTAAGCTCAAATATATATATATATACATATATCTTAACAGCATGCTGTGTATCTGTTTTGTTAAACTGACCAGCTGAAGTTCTGTGCATCATCAGGTAAAACATATATGTTTTTAAAAACGGTGGAATATTTAGTGAACAGCACTCAAAAACTAAACCTAAAACACTAGAAGGTGTTTTAGTTCCCCATGTTGTCAGAAAGATGGAAACAGGAAAATTGAACTCTGTCAAGGATGAAAAATTTCCTTCATAAGCAGTTGGTGTAAGGGAAGGGAGAAGGGAGTACCTCCAGGGAGCAATTCATCCCGTTTATCTCAAACACCTATCTTATGATAGAATGAATTGCCCTCTCATGGTGTATTTTCTCTCTGGATTGATTCATGGAGGGAGCCTGATCACTAGTTTAGTTTGAGACTAATGTGGAGTGATGAGCTCTGCTGTACGTGACTGAGGAATACTGACGTGCTGTGGTAGAACCTCAGTTGTGTGTTCTCAGTGTTAACACTGAAATTTCAGTATTGAACAAAATTCGCATGTCAAAACACCTTTAAACTAAATGGACCTTTAACTCTTTGCCTCACTTCATTCACTTAGGACAAAAAATATATTACCTGTCCTCAAACAAGTTAGATGGAGCCAGTCTATGGACAGCTGTAAATGTGTTTGCTTAGTGGGGTGTAAATTGAATACTTTTAGGGTTGGAAACAGAAAAGATCAAGATTTTAGACTGTATGTAGGCAAAACTACTGCCCAGCTTATTAGTCTAAAGCTTTAGATATTAGTAACTGGAATATTTTGTAAAAACATGAATGTTATACCTTGTCAGTAACTGCTTTCAATTTGTTTTTTTTCTTCCCCTTTAACTTCTAAGGGACTTGAAGTATTTTGCACAGAAAATGATCTTTGTTCTGATATCTACTTGAAATTCTACAGCTGTCAAGATCGAGATGAGCTCTATTTCCTTATTGCAACATATCTAGGTTTGCAGTATTTATTTATTAATGTAGTTTGTAGTCTCTTGTGAGGGGAAATTTGGGTTTTGCTTTCTTGATTTGTAGGGAGAATTGGAAGAATAGGCCCTAAAAATTTTTGGTAGAAGCAAGCAAAGTTGAAAGTGAATCTTGCAAAGTGGCATGATTTTTGTTTGTATTTGAAGAACTGAGTATGAAAGCTGAGACACATTCACATTATTAAAGTGAAACTGATTCCTTTAATCTGCAACTTGATATGTAGTACCCAAAACCCAAAATAATAAAATAGAGTTTCATCAAAGCAAGGAGTAAGAAAGATCCACTCAGCTAAATTATGCTTTGCTGGAAGAATATAGACAGGATGGTGAGTGGATTCCACTCCTACCCCCTGTGAAGTCTGGGTATAAATCATGTTGAGAAGGCTCCTGTAGTGAATGGATCTTTAGTGCAGGCAAATACGTGAACTTTCCTCAAACTCAGCAGCAACAGCTGATGAAAATCACCTTTCAAAAACAATTAAATTATCATTTCTGTTAAGTCTTTTATTCATTAATTCCTAGAAAGTGGTGCATATCTTTTGCAGATCATGAACACAAACTTTCTAAAATGCTAGTATGTGCACTGAGAAAATGAAAGAAAAAGCTAATAGTTATTTTTTTTAGAATACTACTACAACTGAAACACTGGAACTCCATGTTTACTGCCAATATTGGAAGTGTTCATGTAAATTTTGTACTAACTCGTTATTGTACCTGAACTGTAGTTCTGTTTTAATGAATTTGCCTAAATACCAATTAACATTTTCCCCACTTCCTCAAATCTTGGAATATTCACAAAGGAAACTGGAAAATCCACAGTGAAATAATCACTTAACTTGAGAATCCTTTTTGTCTTTTACATTTCCTTTTTGGAAAGGAAGTAGAGTTTGATATGATTTCCTCTATTATTAAATTAATTGCATGCTGTTACCCCACTTCAGACTTTGCTGGATAACTTTCTCCTGTACTTTTTTTTTTCCAAAGACAAAGTTTCCAGGTGCAGGGACTGATGAAGTCAAAGCTTCCAGTTCCATGGAAATAAATTATTTGAGTACAACTCTACTTTCCAAAGAGGTGAAAAGATGTACAAGGGGGTGGAGTGGAAAAATCAGTCTTCTCTCTTTTATTCCACTTCCAGTGAAGTTCTTTGTTCTGTCTTGAAGATTTTGTTGATGTTGGACACTAGGGATAGGGCTCACCCTTTTATAATTTCTAAATGTGCTTGTAACATCTCAGTGGCTGGATGCTTCACTTACATAGTTCCTACTTTAGTTGTGGTAAAGTTTTATCTTCCACTAGTTTCTCTGTTTCAGTTGTCTTGATACTGAACTCCTTTTACATTTGTGTGTGACTCCTTGCAATAAATTATTGTCAGTGGGCATCTTTAGTTGCCCAGTAGGAAACATTTTTTTCCTTGCTTCCCAGCAGAGCTGTTTCTTGAAACTTAAAATCTGTTTTACTGTTCATGGTCTGCAAATATTGTTCTATACCTTCATAAACTTTCAGGATCTTTTCCACCTATTGTGTCCATATTCAGCTTCAAAACTCCTTCTGGGTGATTTTTTTTTTTTTTTGGGGGGGGGGGGGGGAAAGGCAGGGGGGCAGGGATGTACACGTAGAATTGCACTTCAGGCCCATCTGAACAGGTATTACAAAATATATAAAGAATAGTAGCAACTGAAACACAAAACTTCCACTTAATTCTGATTGGTTCTTTTAAACAACTGTGCCCTTAATTAATTTACATTGATTAATATTAATTACAGTATAATTTTGTGGGTGGAACTCCAAACCTCAAAACCCCTTAATGTTATGTTTCATTTTAGAAAATCATATTACAGAGCATACAGCTGAAAGTTACATGTTACAATGGCAACGAGGACATTTATCAAACTACGAATATCTTCTTCATCTCAACAATCTGGCTGATAGGAGCTGCAATGATCTCTCCCAGTATCCTGTATTTCCCTGGATCATAGCGGACTACTCTAGTTCAGTATTAGGTATGTGTATACAAGAAGGCATGTTAGTGCATCATGCCCAACATCTCTGGGCAGGTGGGGGGATGGGTGTTACACTGCCAAAAGTTCCAAGTACATCAAAATGCACTTGGTGTTAGTGGCCTTGGATGTTTTCATTTGTATTTGCCCTTGCTCCAGAGTTCAGCGGACAACTGAACTTTCACTTTCTCTGTTAAATATTTCACTTTTCACATAAAGGCTCTTTAGCATCTGCTTAGTCACTTTGAAAATCAGTGGTATTGAACATTCAGTGTGTAAGAATGGATAAAATGGCCTTTCGTGGAACAATCTGTATGTATTGAAACGTACAGGATCCAGGTGTTCTTTCACAGTTCTGAATATTTCAAGTTGAAAGAAATAGGCCTAAACAGGCTCATTGGTTAAGGGTATTTGTATAATTTGTTTTGGAAGCTTGTCCCTCTAAAACCAGTAGAATAGAGGAATGTTGTGGTGTTGAGCACCGGCTCAGGTAGTGCAATGTGATTGTTTGGTGGTTTTAACTGTAGCATGCAGAATAGCTGAGCAGAAATAAGGCAATACCAGCTGCTTTTGTGTCTCATGTAGAAGACGATGTTAGTTGCAGTAACTGTCAAGCATGTATAACCACTAGCTCTTATGCAAGTGGATTAAGAGCAATTCTACTGGGAAGGAAGGAGTTGAGTAGCTATTTAGAGCAAGAATATTATTCTTTTACACCTGGGGAGAAGGAAAAATTACTGGGGTGTTTCTGTGGTGATTGTTGTAGTAGTTGTGGTTTTTACTATTGATCAGAATATTGATCAGAATTCCTAGCAATTCATAGTCTAACTATGTTTTTTTTAGATCTAACAAAGCCTGAAACATTCCGTGATCTTAGTAAACCAATTGGTGCCCTGAATAAGGAAAGGCTGGATAGATTATTGGTATGTATATCTTGGCTTTTTAAACTGAACTTTTTAGGCCTTGTAAATATTGGAAATAAAAAGAGTACATTCAATACTGTATGTATTGTACTTTCAAATATTCTATGTGTTTGGTGTTTTTGTTTTTTATAGTAAGATCACCAAGTTGTCATTATTGTAACTGCATTTGTATGGCAGGTACTGTTAACATACACAGAAATATAAAACTTCAAGAGCAAAGGATTAAAATACATAATGTAAAATGCATATGTGCCTTACACAAGGCAAACTAACAGAAATCTTAAGTATTTCCATGTTAGAAAAATGCTGAATTTGAGTGAGAATTTGTTAAGGGGAGGAAACACAGATCCATGCAGATCAGAGTTCGTTGAAATTTCCACATGCATATAGCAGTGCACAAATTTTTTCAATTTCTCAAAATAGGCATGCTTTCTTTTCATAAACAGTCAAATACAGAATTACAGTTAGAAGGTCCCGAGTTTTTTTTGCTCTTAATTCTTTGTATGAAATTATATTCTACTGTGGTAGATTGACTATTCCAAAATAGTTTGTGGAAAATGTTTCATGTTTTGGAGTCTTCATTAGTCCTTAATGAAGTATTAGAGAAGAAAATACTGCCAGAATTGCTGCATTTTGTTGATAAAAATATTAAGTACTTTAAAATCATAAATGGTTCTTAAGGTTGTAATACTGATGATGCTTGTACTCTCCACTTCTTCAATAACAGCAAATACTTAATGGGCTTTTTATTTAGAGTACAATTGGGTTTGGGGGTAACACATAGGAGCTTAAGACAGGAGGGAATCTGCCAGGCTGAGTTCAATCAATATGTGCCTTCCGTAATCTTAGTAAACTTCAGGTGAAAAGCAAAAATATCAAGTACTTTGAAGTTAAGTCACTGCCATGGTGTGTGGAAAGTGAAAGAAGAAAAAAGCAGAAGTCCTGATAATTCTGGAAGATGAATTACAAAAAACCTTTGTGCCTTCTTATTGATTTACTGATCTGATTAAAGCAGCATAGTTATTAGTACGTAGAGTATGTTTTGTCTTTAGGAAAAAAAAATTGGGAGGTGACCCTCAACTCCCTCTTTTTTTAATAAATAGATAAAGGGACAGTATATGGGTGTACAATTTTGAAAGAAGGCACGAGTGCTGATATTAAACAGAACTCTTTTCTTCTTGTGTTGCAGACACGTTATCAGGAAATGCCAGAACCTAAGTTCATGTATGGGAGCCACTATTCATCTCCGGGTTATGTTTTATTTTATCTTGTTAGAGTTGGTAAGATAGCTTTGTAGGTGTTCTCTATGCAGACTGTTGCCTCAGAAGGGGACAAAGTTTGAAGTCATCTGATGACTTTTTTTTTCTCCCTAGCTCCAGAATATATGCTCTGTCTGCAGAACGGAAAGTTTGATCATGCTGACAGAACATTTAACAGGTTTGTTTATGTTTTGTTTATAGCAAAGTTGTTTTCATTTTAAAATAGGTATCAAGGGAGCACAGAGCTTTTAACATGGCTTTTGTTTCGTTTTGTTTAACAATTGTGTGATTGATACATGTTGTCTAGTCTTGCAGAAACCTGGAAAAATTGTTTGGATGGTGCGACAGATTTCAAAGAGGTAAGTGGCCAGAAAATGTTTCAAGTCCTTCTTAGTGCTTACGCTGAGCTTCCTCTTCTCAGATATCTTCTGTTGATTTGAATTTATATGTTATTAAGTCTATTTAATGCATTTTATGAATCCTTTAAAGTTTTGAACTTTTCTTCTCTATAATTGTGTTATTCCATGCTTGTCTTTACATTCTTTTTAAGACAAATGTCTGTATGAATGATATTTGAATAAGGGGGAATAATCAAAGTGTATTTAGGGTGAGACAGGCAATTTTATGTGCTGGATACACCTGCTGGAATCTCATTAGGATTTGGCTGCATTATAACAGTACATCCGGAGAGATTAAACTACAGAAATTTTATCTTAGGTTTTTGAGCTTTTTAGAGACAAAAACTTGTGGAGTATGTTGAATGATTGCCAGATTGTGGGTACTGTTAAATAACATTTCTTTGATGACAGGGTTAGTGATACTTAAATACTACTTTTATTTTAATAGTTAATAGTGGAATTAAGAATGGTTAGCTGTGGTGGTCTTTAAAATATCTGACTTAACCTCTCAAATTGTTCTTGTAAGTCTATTTTTATTCAATTTTTTTGTCTTGAATCATGTCTTAAAAGTAAGAAGGCAGCTCTGTGATTAGAGTTCTGAAGATACTCTTAGATATTATGGATTCATATGCCATACATATAATGTTAAAAATATTTATGCTACTCTGAATTTAACTTTGAGAATTACCATGTTGGTAGCCAGGAAGCCTAGTTGGAAGGGTAACAGAAGGAAGTTTCCAATGTTCTCTGACAGAGAGGAAAGCCTGGAGAAATGTCTATCCACCTTTAGAGCTTAATGTATGAATTTCAATAACCTTAATTTTTTATTAACTGTATTCTACTTAAAATGATCAAAGCTAAGCTGATCTCAGAACTTTCCTTTTTCTTTTCCTTTTCTACCAGTTGATTCCAGAATTTTATGAAAATGATTCTAGTTTTCTAGTAAACAGTTTGAAGTTGGACTTGGGAAAAAGACAAGGTGGAAAGACAGTTGAAGATGTAGAGCTTCCGCCTTGGGCATCAGGTAGTAATAGTCAAGCTTCTTGTTTTGTGAATGAATTAAATTATCATTGTTATTAGGGTCCTGGGATTATTCTTCTCTCAAAAGCTCTTACTCTGTTTCCTTCTGAAGTATTTTTTGCTCTTAAACACTGGTATAATAGTTACATTTAATTTTCATAGCAAATTTGAGTTTGGTGTGTTTTTTTGTTGGTGTTGTTTTACTTGTTTAGGGCTCAGGTTTTTATGTGAAGAACAACATAAATGGATACCAATACTGAGAGGGATGTCGTCTTTAATTAACCTTTTTCTTGCCAGGTCCTGACGATTTTCTTCAGAAGAGCCGAGAGGCTTTAGAGAGTCAATATGTATCAGAACATCTTCATGAATGGATTGACATTGTATTTGGCTACAAGCAGAAGGGAACTGAAGCAGTTGCAGCTCACAATGGTAAGTATACATTTTATTGAAATAGCAAAACAAAACAAAACAAAAAAGGTAAATGAACAGCCATCTGTAATGCTTGATTTGCTTTGAACTTTCATAATTATGCTTGGAAGTCTTGATCCTTTAAGGAAATACAGTTCTTTAATGGAAATGGTGCCTTATCCAGTAAAATCTATTGGCATCTTTGAAGATGTATTTTAAATGGTGGGCAAGAAGATCCTGCAGCATTGCGGTTATTTGTTCACACAGTGCAGTGTGGCAATGTGGTGTTGACGTTGTAGTGTTTCCCAGTTAAGAATGGAAATTCGTAGGAGCCACCACACAAATGTGTATTTAACATTCCTACAGCATAAGATTTTCAGTTCTAAAATTACCCCCCTCCTCTTCTGTGAATTGTCAAGGGAAAGAAGCATCTAATGGGCTACAGCTGTTTAGGAATGAGAATGGAGGAAAACGTACGTGGTGACTGAGTTTGTCCTTGTGTAGTGTGTGTACTTTGTGTGTGGAAAGTTTAATTGTTCTGTATATATGCTGAACGTGTATAGAGCCATTGTAAATGCTTATAAAAGAGGATGTTATTCTGGGATAGCTATGTTGGCATGTTTAATTTCTCTAGACCTAATAGGAATACCAACAATCAGTCTATTCAGTGGTCTGATAACGTAGCTTAAGTATGTTACTGTTTGGTAAGGAAATGTCTTCTTGGTAAAAGAACATTAGCAGATTTGTATTATAGGGTGAAGATACTCTGTCTATTTCAGAAGCCCTGATCCTTTTGAAGGATTACAAGTAAGAGACAACGTGAGATAGATAAATTTTGTTCTTTTCAACTACTGGGAGGGAAGGAATAAATACCTCTTAATTTTGGTTGTCAATGCTACTTTAAGAGTCAGATGATGTGATTTTAAAAATATATATTAATATGCTTTTTCACATGCTTTTAAATCATGATTGGCTGTATGTTAGGCTTGCAGGGTCTGGTTACAATATGGTTGGATGCCGTAAGTGCCAAGTAAAATATACCAGAGGCTTTGAATGAGGAAAACTGGCATTTAAGTTATGGCATCTGTATGTTATCTCACAAATAAACTTGTAAAACACAGTGTGCTTCTCTCGTTGCAATGTGGATGAGTTTGCAAGACAGTCTTGAGTAGGCGAGAGACAGAAGGGTTTTGTGTAAGAATGACCTTACGTCAAAAGACAAAGTAAGTGTTCTGATACAGAGGTCCCAAATTAATTCACTGTATTTGCAGCTGCTACCATTATGAAAGGACTGACTTCTGAAACTTTTTCTGAGTGTCTTAGAAATCCTGGATTTTATTTCAAGTAAGAAACCCAGGATTAAAACACATGATCTCAAACTCTCTAGCTCGATGAAATAGCTTGGTTACTAAAATATAACTTAGTTGAGTAAAAATACAAGTTGTTCATAGTAGATACCTAAAGATAATGAACCTTGTATTATATGAATTTATTTTTTTCCAGTGTTTCACCCATTAACTTATGAAGGAGGAGTGGATTTAAACAGGTAATTAACAAAAATCTGAATACATTTGTTAAAGTTGTTAGCTACATATGCCAGTATCCCTTCAGCTTCTCTGCTGTCTGCAAGAAAGCTCTGTATGTGAACTGTGTAGCTCTTCCATTTTAGACTCCCAAATACACAGTGAACTGATACAGAGTTGTCAGTTTTAAAAAATGCTGAAAGATTGTAACTTGAATGATTCTTCAGTCTGACTTCTGTGAAATTTTATTATTATTAAAATAGTGGAGCTGTCGTATGGCTGTGTGTTGCATCTGTAGTAAATCTGTTCTGTAAGAATTTGTGATTGCTGATAGTGCCATAGTAACTGTATGTGCAGATCCATGCTTCCAGGGAGGAAACAAACAACTTGCCCTAATTAAATATCTTGTTCCTCTGAAGTATTATGGACCCTAATGAAAAAGTAGCTCTGCTGACACAAATCTTGGAGTTTGGACAGACGCCAAAACAGTTGTTTACAGTTCCTCATCCCCAACGGATATTATCGAAAAGCTCCTCTCGAACATCTTTTCACAGTGTTTCCATAACTGAGTCTCCAGGTAAGTGTGTAACAGATAAACTGACGATGTAACTGATTTGGAGTTCTGTATCTTTTTCCCACAGGACCTCATTATATAACTCTCCTGGCCACTTGCCCTTTAAGCAAACTCAAAATAAATACATGAACTAACTGTTAGAGGAAAAACTGACAAGATCAGTTTCAAATTTGAAAATACATGCATTGTCCTGGAGCTCTGGTCCTGCAGTTTGCCTTATGTTCCTGTGGTCTCCTCTGGGACTGTTCAATCTTTGCTTTTGAAGCTGTGGGAGGGCTATCTTCCCTGGCCTTTCGTGGCACTTCAGAATCAAACTGACATGACAGCAACTTCTTTGACTATCTCTGCAGGCACTCTAACTGACATAAAGATTTGTTCAGTTTTTGAACAGGGATGTCTGTGGAGTGTTTGGTTGGCTTGGTCTAAGTGAACCCTAAGAACTTAATTTGAGCGTCTGGATATGAATGTGTAGTGTTTTTGTTTGTTTGTTTGTTTGTTTGTTTTTTCCCCACTCTACCATGATTTGAATGAAAATTTGTAAAGAAATAGCTTTGTTCCTACAGTAAGTATGGAAGAAAATGTTGGTTGAATAACTTCGAGAAAAGGCCAACACAGGCTTCTGTTCATGTGAGACTCTGCCCATATTTCTGAAATTAAGATGTTATGGCCCTCATCATATGAATAGTGGTCTACTATAAACTGGACTGGATCTTCAGCCCAGCTATAACATGGAAAGACTTCTCTCAAGGTGGTTGTCCTTGATTCTCTTACCTTTTGATGGCTTTCATTTTTAAGCAGAGAAGTAAAGTTGGTTACTACTTAGCATGGCAAACAGAAGCATTGAAATGGCATGACTGGCTTTGGAAGTTGTGTATGGTTGTAATAATGGTCATGTGTGTTAAATTGCTAGATTTGGCCTCTTTACAGTAATAGATATTTTTACTTTGTCTCGTTTTCTTTGCATTTTTTATCCCTTAGCTTTGAGAACACTGCAGTGAAATAAAGCTGTAAAATTCCTACATTCCTAACAGAATGAAGTAAGATAAAAAGCAGTAGGTGGCTTTCCTGGTACTTTTCCATTTGGAAAGCTCTTGGCATCTCAAAGGAACACCACAACATCTCTGCAGAAAGTGTTAAGGGTTCTTTTTTTTTTTTGTGTGTGTGTGTGTTTTGTTTTCCTCCCCTCCTGCCTCCTCTGTTTTGGAAATGTGTTACATAAAGTCTCTGGCTTAAAAGCCATAATTTTTTTTTGGGGGGGAGAGGAGGAAGACAACAAGGTATTTTTTTACTGTAGCCCTATGCATTCAGGAAAATATTTGAGAAAAAAAGTTATCTGGTCTCTGTCTACAGTAGCCAGAAATTTGTATTCCTGAAACTCTGCATGATTTCTGTACTTTCATATTTATATTTGCAACTTGAACTACCTAGCTCTTTGAAATTCATCTTTTTGACTTCTGTTTGTGATGAAACTTACTGTGGCATTTTATTGCAGTTTCTCTACATGAAGAATCGTTTGAAGATTTGACAGAAGAAAGTATAACGCTTGCTTGGAATAATATTGCCAAACTAAAATTAGATGAGCAATATAAAATTCACAAAGAGTAGGTACTACTCTGCCTTTCAGTCACAATTGTTCTATTTAACTGGGGGATGAAGGGTATTTGTGTATCAATCTGAATGATGGGTTAGGGCTTATGATGACTTTTTTTTTTGAGACAGCTGATTGATTTGGCTACAAAAGATGAGTTTGTGTATATAATGGGCTATCAATCTAGAAAAGGTATTTGTCAGCTTAATTTTATTCCTTATACAGATCTACAGCCAAGTTCATTATCGTTTTAGTATTTGAAGCAGGTATTGATTACTTTTCTCCAAAATTGTCATAGCAGCAGGTAGATAAATATTTCTGTTTATTTGTAAGTTGAGGAGCACCTCAGCTTCTTCTCATAGCATTTGATTTGAAAGTGTAAGTCAATTATAAGTTCAGTTGCTGCACACCTGGAGCTGCTCCTGTGCGAGCAGTCTGACAAGTCTCCAGCCATAGGTTATCAGGTAATCCAGCTACCATACTGCTGTTCTGATGGATTCATAGGGAACCATAGGCCAACAGTACAGTTTCAGGTGAACTTTGAAAACACCTAACAATGAACAAGAGCAAACGTATTTTCAAGAACAAGTTTTCCTTTGGTCCCATCCCTTTTCCTAGTGGCTAGACCAGTAGAAGGATGTCTTACCGACTGGAACTACCTCCTTTGTGATTATAACCTAATCTAGAAAAGGGATATTTCCTTGTCCAGAAAACAAGGCAGTATTTGCAGTGAGAAAGGTTCCCAGTTACCAGGTTGTTAGGAGTTAAGAAAATCCTAATCCTGAAAACAAATTTTAATTTTAGTTTCTAAACATTTTTTTTTCTGAAAATACTGAGTTAAAAAATAGAAGCAGAACTGTATAAGAGACTTTTGGCAGTACAGAATGCTCTGTGCTTCCTAGCAGCTAACTCACTGACTTAAGTTGGTTGATGGGTAAATATGTAGACTATCATGACTCTACCACTAGCAAATTCAAGGAGGAAAAAATGTATGAATTCCAAATACCAATACTTGAGGTACTCAGTATCTGCTTGTAGTTTGTAGCTAATGTCAAATTGGGAAGATGGAATGTGAAATCATTAATCCTTTCACATGGGCACGTCCTTTCTGGTGAGGATGAAGTTATTGCAGAACAATATGGGGGACCTGTACTGGTATTTCACATATATCAAGGTATATTTTTGTATATAGGCATGTAACACACCGCTGTAGTGTTTTAAATCTCCTTAAAAGTCTTAACTCTTACAGAGATGAAATAACAAATTTTTACTATAGTCAATTGGTGGTTAAGTTTTAAAACCTATGAAATCACCTATAAGTTTACTTGTATTAAACAGGGCAATTACTGGAATAGCAGTCACAAGCAATGGGTCTTCTGTCTTCACTACATCCCAAGGTGAGTATTATTGCAGAGGTATTTACTAGAACCTGCAGTGTAAATACTTCAGTAATAGGTTGTAACACCAAATAATGTTTTGTGAACAAAACAGCATGAAGCTTTCAAATGTAGTTAAGATTGAATCCTTTGAATATCTTCTCTGAGAGCAAAATGAAGGCAACATTATATGGGATTTTTCCAGAATCATTGAGTTCAATTTTTTGTACTATCTTTAAAGGAGCTTTGCCCTAATCTGCCAGATGCAAGATTGTTGTTTTTTCGATTCATGCTCAATTACTTCTTATGAATACTGAACCATATCAAGCAATATGTAAAGGCTTCTTCTGTTTGCTTCTGGACTGTCAGATTTGCAAGTAACTTATTACAGAAATTAATGAAGTGAAATATATATATATTTCATGTAATTAAAAAGCTTAAGTACATGTATTTTTAAAGTTTTAGATCTTTAATTCAAAGATTTCAGTATTGTCTATACCTAGGCTTGAGAAGTTGGTAATTTCTCACTTTAGATTCTCAGTTCAAAGACTGAGAAATTTATACCTCCTTTTTATAATAAACTATTTGAATATTCAAACAGGAGAAAAATTACTAGCTTCTGTAATATAAAACAGTCCTTTTTGTCTTTTGTCTGTTTTGTCCATTATCCTTAGATTCAACTTTGAAGATGTTTTCCAAAGAATCAAAAACGCTCCAAAGAAGTGTGTCCTTTTCAAACATGGTAAGTTACTGTCAAAACAAAAAGGACATCATTAAGAATCTTCTGAAAGCTACTCACAGAAACACCTCTTAGCATACCTCAGTGCTTTTTTCTTTTTTTTTTTTCCTCCCTGCCTGCCTCCTCAGTTTTACTGTGTGTGAATAATTTAGTAGAGTGAATTGAGATTCCCTGTCAGGCCTCCAGGGAGAGAAGAGGGCACATTATGTGAACACAGGAAGGGTGCATTTAAAGGCTTGCACTTTACATCTGTGTTAGTGCTGTTCTGAGTTGCTCTGCTGTCCAGGGAAGGGATTGTGGCAGACAAAAATACCTCTGCATGAACAGAGGTTGACTTTCTGTACAACCTTGAGCTGCCATTCAGTACAAGAACAGATTCACAAAGCTTAAATGCCACCCGTGTTCTCATACCCACTATTGCCGTACTGCTGCAAAGTGTTTGGAGTCTGTGAGTCAGTCAGCAGAGGAAAGCCAAGGACAGGAAGTGGAATCCATGCTGTGTGAACCCGAGGTATCCTTTCTTCATGAGCAGTGATCTCAGCAGCCTCTGAACATTTTTCCCATGCTTCTAAATCAGAAGTTGGAAAGGAATTCCCTACTTGATTTTCTGTGCTTGAGCACTGTGGTCAGAGCTGGGTCATTGAGATTCCCTCTCTGTCACGTTCTGAGAAATTTACCAAGACAAGATACTAGCGTGCATTAGCCCTCCTCTGTACCCTCATCTCTATGGAGGGGGAGAAAAGCCAAATATGTTGCCTAGATACAAGCTGTAGTTATGCTCTAACAGGTCCCAAAACAAATTTTAGCATCAAGACCCTGGTTGGTGCCTTCTGTGGCACACACTAGCGGGTGAACTTATATACAAGAATTCTTAATGCTTTAACAAAGGCAAACTTAGAAATTCCACTCTTGACACTATAGAAAGGGAGCTCTTTGCTGAATCCTAGTCCAGAAGTTAATTTATCATGAGGAGGCCGTGTACATTCTTGTACTCTTCCCTCTCTGCCACCCCTTATGTAGTTTCAGTGCAGATCTGCTGGAGAAAGGCCAGAAACAATAGTCTTTTAACACTCCAGCTGCCTACCTGTTTTTTAGAACAGTATACTGTTCGTGTTTTAGATGATACTAGTAGAAACAGTGGGCTGATTTATTTATTTATTTATTTTTCTGCTTCCATTAATGGCAATGTAACTGAGCACCTGTATGTAAAGAATGTTTTGTGTTGAGAATAATAGAAAATAAGGTATTTACATCTGTTGTTTAAAAGAGCTGAGCAGATAAGATGCTGACATGGAGAACAAACATCAAAAGAAACCTATGTTTTTTGGTTTGTTCTTGCATCTAGAATTGACAGTAGCTTGCAAGATGAAAAGCTGACCCAGTTTCTCCTGAGTGGAATCACATCCAATTTACTTGGAAAAACAGCATTTTGAAAAAAGAGATCCATCAGTTCTACATGTGTTTCTGAACTTTAGGGTTAATTTTCTATTTACCTGACATTCAGTGTTTTTGCTTTAAAGGATGGCCAGCGTCCAACTTAAAAGGTTTTTCTTAAGTAATATTCATGTAACACCTGTATGTTGTTTTTAAGAAGTTACAATGCTTCTTGTTCTCCAGAAGCATGTTAATGTACTTCACTTTGACTCACGGTAAAAAACATATTTTCTTTTTCCTTTTTCCTACAGGCCTTGTCATCTTGTCTAATCTTACCAGGAGATACCACTGTCATAAGTTCTTCATGGGACAATCATATGTGTGTATTTACTTCCTAGTGACTCTATTGAATTACATTGAGTACCTTGGTAATTATATTTATGGTTATAGATACAGAAGTTCACTGTTAATATGCAGTATCTATATTTCTATGTTTTTTTTTCAATTGATTTGTGTTAGAAACTGTAGAAGAAAAGTTATTTTAATCAATACAGAGAAACCTGTTTACATTTTCTGAAGAGATAATGCTTTTATAACCCCTTCCTACTAGATATTTTTATTCAATTGCATTTGGAAGACGTCAAGACATCTTAATGGGACATGATGATGCTGTCAGTAAGATCTGTTGGCGTGATGGGCGTTTATATTCTGCGTCTTGGGATTCCACTGTGAAGGTTTGTATACAAATTTCTAATATTTCAATAACTGTTTATTGCTGACACTTTATTATTTAGCCAGACAAATGCATTGGAGTGGATGCACCTGTTGTAGTAGAATAAATACTTATTCTAGAAATAATCTTACTGTAGTACAAGCTCATTAGCTTTACCTCAGCTGTGTTTCAACGCTGAAGTGCTACTTTAAAGGAATCTAATTCATTCTAATTTACTACAAATTTGCTCTTTTGGGGGTAAACTGCTTTTGTTGAAGGAATGTGAATGTTTTGTGACCTTGACTGAAAATTGTTTGCTGACTGGAATAGGCTCCTAAAGTGTTTGATAATTCTGTAGTTTATTTCTTCAGTCAAGTGGACCAGGAACTTGCTAATCAAAAGAGCATGCTTACAGTTAGATTGAAAGATAATTTAAAATTAAAAGTTACAAACATGAAAAAAATTCCCAAAGCCTTCTGTAAATGGCTTTTGATAAGTATACATTCAGTGCAGTGATTTACAATCACTTTGGTAGGCTTCTGTAACCTACTTGGAGTTGTAATGATCATGTTTAATATGTTGCTCTGCTTGGTGTAAATGATTTATGGTGCAATTTGTTCTTGCTGTATTGTGCCACACAGACAAGGCCCACAGTTACACAACCAGCCCTTTTAATATGAGAATTCAGTCATGGAGAAATTCATTCAGAGTTTTACTAATGCTATCTTGAGCAAACTGAAATGTCTGTGTTACAGGTGTGGCACTGTGTTCCTGGAGAGACCTTGAGCAATAAAAAACACCACTTTGAACTCCTTGCAGAGTTAGAACATGATGTTAGTGTAAGTATGCAGAGAGAGATACAGTATCTGAGAATTTGAAGACTAGTTGCTAAGTAAAACAAAAGTCAAGATAATGTGTTAAGGTACGAGGATTGTCTTGGGGGATTGTTTCATTTAGCTGTGTGGTTTTAGCTTTTTGTTGTTGTTGTTTTTGTTAGTTTGGTTTACTGCTTTGGGGTTTTTTGTTTATTGTTTTTGTTTCTTTGTTTTAATCTGAGATGAATGTCCTGCTCTACAATGTCCCCTACTTTCTTGGGTGGAAGGTGCACTCTTGTGGACTGAAGCAACAGTGAGAAGAGTTTTTGGTTTTGTGTAATGTGCACTTTTACTTACAGCATCTGGTATCACTGTAGGATATTTAAGTATTGTAAACCTACTTGATTGGTAGTTTAGTGTTTTGTTTTTTAACAGGGCACAAAATAAGCAAGTATTGAAACAGTGTTGATAACGTTTAAGAATAGTACCCAAGAGTATTGGAAACAACTGAAGTTCTTTAGGAATAAAGGAGAATATTACCCATAAGGGTAATGTCTTGCATTTAGGTGGAGGGTAGGGGTACAAATAGTCTGAAATGTCAATTTGCATTCCGTACTCTGTGAAGAAAAAATATTTAAAAATATAATCAAAGGGACCTATCTTTTGCTTTTTCTAGGTAATAATTGTACTTAATTAAGGATGTTGCAGAATTAAACGTAAAACCTTTGTAAATAAAATGGTATCTTAATGGATGAGACTTTTTTGGGTGTGTTTAAAACTTGTCTCAAGATGGCTTACATGAAAGAACAGGAAAATCATGGGATGTTTAACTTCCTAGGTAAATACAATCGACCTTAATGCTGCAAATACTGTACTGGCATCTGGAACCAAAGAGGGTACCATTAGTATTTGGGATGTTACTACAGCAACAATGTTGCACCAGTTGTCATGTCATTCTGGGACTGTGTTTGATGCTGCTTTTAGTCCCGGTATGTTGGATTTTGGTTTTTAATATGCACTGTTGGGAGTTTCAAAGGGAATCTTATTCCTGATTTCATGTAATACAGTCTTGTTATTGAAATTACTGGTCTACTGGGAATGGTGGATGTGTCCCTGCACATGGAAGTGGGGTTGGAACTAAATGACCTTTCCTTTCCAACCCAAACCATTCTATGATTCTGATTCTCCACAATAAAAAAAAATGTACTAATTCTACGTAAGGCCATACTAGACTGTAGACCAGCAGTCTAGACTCTAGACCAATGTTTATCATTGCATGCTTGAAGACAATTTACAGTAAATTTTGTATAAATAAGCAGGTCAGGCCTGTCACAGCAAGCATGCTGTACTGTAGACTGCTTTGATAACTAGAGCTGCATGTTTAAACATGCTCTTTTTTGTGTTTTTTGTTTTGTTTTGTTTGCCCTTTTGCACAGACAGCAGACATCTACTCAGTGCAGGAGAAGACTGCTGTTTTAAAGTGATTGATGTGCAGACTGGAATGCTCATATCTTCTGTAACTGCTGATGAGCCACAGAGGTAATCCTGAGAACACAGACTATGAAGCTGCATGGCCAGCTTAGTTAACTGTGGAGATGCTTAATGGTTGGCAATAGAATGGAAAGGGTAGTAATACTGAAGATTGTTTTACTGAATTAAATTAATTACTTAATTTGCACCTAAGTGCAAAGGCTGACATCCTAGTAAGTTGTGTGCATTATGGTCAAGCTTTCCAAACCGGAATGAAAACAAACAGGTATCTAAGCAAATAACTCCTGCTTTTTCAGCACCAACTTCTTTCATTACCCTGAAAGTTGTCTTTGCACTTCAAGTGATTCTTTCAGAAACATGACGTGATGGAAGTGAAAGTTCATGAGATGAGAACACTTGGGTGTACGTACCATACACATGTACAACTGGCTGGGTCCTCTTGTGCTGTGGGAATATACTTTATCCCTCTGGCAGGGGGGTTTAGGGCAGTCAGAAAAGAAAGTTTGGGTCATGACCCTTTAAAATGGATGTGGAATAACCTTTCCAGAAAGACTCTTAAGTGGTAAATTTCCTTCAGTTTCATACTTCAGTTTTCAGTTATCTTTGGCTTTGTTTGGAATTGTTTAGGTTAAAGTGAACTGATTACAGAGTTACTTTTGCAGGTGTTTCAAGTGGGATGGAAATACCATCTTATCAGGAAGTCAGTCTGGTGAATTATTGATCTGGGACCTTCTTGGTGGAAAAGTTACTGAAAGAATTAGGGGACATACAGGTATGCCTGAACTATTCTTGTTCTCAAATTGAATGGAAGTTTCCAATTTTCTGTCTGTGTTGGTATTGACAAGTTCTAGCATCATCTGCTCTGCTTGTGAGTTGTTCTTGATGTTAAGTGTTACCTGGAACACCAGAACACCCCAAGGAGGTACACATGAGCCTCCTAGGAAATGTGACAGTAGTGAAGCAGTACTGCTTTTTACAAGACTGAACGGAGGCAGATGACTTGGGCTTTTCTAATTCATGTAGCATCAAAAATACCGTATTTTCTTGTATTTCACAGTCTTAATAAAGTGTAGTGTAGACTACTTTATATCAAAGTCTGTCGAGACTGTAAATCTAACAACAATTAAGTAAAGTTTGCTAAAGGAATGTATTTTGGTTAGAGATTTACAAACATCTTACATGTATGTGCATAGTCTTCAAGACAAGAGAAACCAAAATGTACAAAGAAGGAATAACTATCTATCTCAGTTTTATTCAGTTTGCTTTTCAGGCTGCTTTCATGAAGTTATTTCAAACTTCCCTTCTGTAAACTTGTACTCTGGAACTTGAGCTGTATTAACATCAAGCTGCAGCTAGAGAATCTTTAGAAGTGGGCCTCTAAGCATATTCTATAAGGTGCTATATACTTTTAATATAAGTCTAGATGATGTAGGAAAAAAATTCTTTCTGGAGAAGCTTCTCCCCTTATCCCAATACATCCTTTTGCTACTGTGTTGTCTGCATCATACGCTGGAACTTATGTTCCACTTCCAATTCCAAAATTCAGCTGAGGCAGTATAGCATAAGATTACTCCTGTGAATAAGAACAGCCACCTTGCAGTCTCATCTTCTTTGCATTACATTCACACTATATAGGTTTACAGTATATAGACGTTAAGTATATAATGAGGTACTAAAATATATTGATGACCCTGAACTATTTAAAAGTTATGTTCCGTTCTCATGAGTACTACTTGTATTCTAAATTATTTTTTTCCCCCAGGTGGTGTAACGTCCATGTGGATGAATGAACAATGCAACAGTGTTATTACAGGAGGGGAAGACAAACAAATCATTTTCTGGAAACTGCAATACTAAGTGCCTTTCCCTCCAGACACTTAAACGAACTCTTTATTTTAAACCAAACTTTTTAAAGGAATTTAACTGTGTGCAATGATGGCTGCTGAAGTTCAACCAGATAGGAAGCTCTGTTCAACTACAGCTTTCTGGATTATGGTGACTTCACTGAGAGCTCTTAACTTCCACAGTGTATGCATTTATTTTTCATGGACTATCATTGAAAATGCTTGTCTAAAGTGATATGAGATGACATTAAAGACCTATTTTTCTGTAATTAAAGATCTCTTAACTGGCAGTCATTGTTTGATTTACATAGACTGCATCATGGCACGTTGTCTGAACTGGTTTAAAAGAAGAATCTTTTGCATTCTCAAGTCTTTTAAGATGCTTGCACCTCTGTGTTGTGTCTCATTACATAACGTATGTACCTCTTGTGTAGGAAACCTCTTCCTAGTGAAGATGCATACAAAGGTAAATACTACTTTCAACACTTACTGCTAAGGCAGCTGTTGGGCTGAGCAGTGGTCAGTCTAGTGCCACCTGGTTTCCAACTGTCATTATCTGCAAAGGCATAAAGAACAATAAGAACACCTATCTTCTTTTTCCTATTATTAAAAAGAAGATGGTGGAAGGATAAACCTAAAACCATACCCTATTGTTATAGCCTGAAAGGAAGCCAAGTATAAAACTGGTCCCCTAACAGAGAAGTGATACATACATGTATGTTAATAGAAATCTTCCCTAATAATTGGGTTTTATTACTGCTGCCTTTCATCACTTCTGTTACTATCCTTTTCTTATTCATCTTCACCTTTTCTGTATGCTTCTTTCAACTCAAATAGGCTTTGGGATGGAATTTCGATACAACTTTCAAATAGAGCTACAACTTCTGGGTTTATGTGATCCTTTTAGTCTTAACCCAAGGTCAAAGTGGTGTTGTATCAAGCTTATTTTCCCTGTAGGACTTAAGAATATGTTTCTCTGCAAGGAACTATTCTGAGGATAAAGACTTCAAGTAATAGACTTTAAGTGCCATATTTAAGAAATAGTCACCTACAGGTGTGGTATTTCATCACTGTGACCCATGATTATTATTTCTCTGACAGTATTCTCTAGCAAACCTTCTTAGCGTTAGCCATAATGTGTCCAGGACAAACATTCCTCTAAATTACACTGTCACTCCTTTGAGGTTCAGGACATGTTTCAAAACCAAGGCATTATAACAGCTATGTCACAAGGTAGCTGTTTCATTAGTTAGCATTGTAAAATAATTGTTTTATGGTCAGTGGCATTATTTAACCTTTTTTTATGATGGGACTTAAACCTTCTCAGTGTTGTAATGGTATAGAGTTAAAGCAAACTTATATCATCTACATTGCTCACTTAGATTGATTACATAAAATTCAATTAATTATTGTGTAGTAAAGGCATATGTAACAAAAAAATTAAGCCACATCACATGCACTTTATGTTACCAGACATGATCTTGCAGGAGCATGGTTGGTGTTTACTCTTTGCTTTTCACTTTACTTATTTCCCACATAGAGTTGTGCATAGCCAAAAAAGATGGAAATCAAATTCTACAAGTGCCTGGAGAAGTCTCAATTGCATTTTGCAGCATGTTAAAAGTTTTAATTGTGACGGTCATTGTTCATTTACCTCTACCCTACTGGCCCCAAGCATTAGGCTTCCTGCATACAATACTACTGTGAGTTTAAAATTTGCACTGCAATTCATTTTCCCTTTTAGCAGGACCTGCATAAAAGGTACTAACCTGCAGTTTCTCAGTTTGAACTATCATGTGCTTGAAAAACCACAAAGAGCTACCCTTCCCTTTTCACACACCTCTTTCTCATGTTGTCTTATTCAAGTTTCAGACAGGCACATTCCTTTCACATTGGAGGGCCTTCTGTGCAGCATATTTGTTGGTTTTTTTGTTTGTTTCTTTAACTTTAAGACTATTTAAATTACATATATAAAATAAGCACAACAACTTATCCACTTACACCCGGTAGGGAATTGAAGGGATTTAATTAGTGAAAAGCTGGTCAAGCTGCTGTTTACATATTTGAAAAGCCTTGCTTAAATAAGGGGTTTTAAAGCTTGAAGGGGTATAGAATTGTCCCCTACTAAATAGTATGCTCCTAAGGAGAAGTTAATTAGATACAGAGACCACATATTCTGTGGGTTACAGGGGTTTCATAGTTAAGTAAGCTACTGTGCTAGAGTTCCTTAAGGTTATTGCTTCAGGTCACAGGCTCAACACCCATGCGCTTCTGAGCATACCAAGGCTGCATGAAGTCATCAGTTCCTGCCAGTAAGTGCTTACCCCACTAGTTTTAGAGACAATCCAATTAAATTGGCTCTCAGGAAGAATTTGATCACCACTGCAATCTGAAGTAAGATACTGGTTTTCTCTTGCAGTAACAGAACTTCATTTGAGAAGCCAGAAATGGCTGAACTCGAAGTGCTAAATTTGGCAGTGTTCCCAGGAAGAAAAGTATGTCTGTGAGTTCCCAACTTTACCCCCACAGTGCATTTCCTACAAGCTGGAAAAGCTACAGCTAGCTACACAGGCTATTAAGGGATTGGCAGCCTGGGACTATCCTTATTGCAGGGTTGAGCTTTGAACTCTTTTATTTATTGCACTTGCACTCACCTTTTGAAATATTTCTCCAGTTAGATGGACTAGCAAGTCAATCCGGTACCATCTTCTCCAACCAACTTTGGGTCCTGGTTCATTTAGGAAAGGAAACCTGAATTGATTTCCCATACCTATACTAAACTAAAATTGCTTGCGTTGGGCTACTGCAACATCTGAGGAGAACTGCACAGCTAGAAGCTAGAATAGAACATGAAAAAAGAAACTGCTCACCACCTGGCATTTAGCTTCAGATCACTTAAAAACCTAAAGTTGAACATGCCTATGACCTTTGTTATGAAGCTATTTAAAACTTTATTTCCTACCTTGTCTTTCTTGCCAGCTGAAAATGACCTTAAGAAAGAAACCTGTCTCAGCTCACCTCAAGAACATGCACACACCATCTAAAGTTTCAGTCATTTATTTGGTTACTTCTGAATCTTTAAGAACTTGGTTAAGGCGAGAGATAAGCATCAGTTACAATTTGTATAACAAGTAATAAAAAGATTTGATTATCTGTACACTACCTTATTTAATATACTTACTGAATGATGCCTTCAGCTATATTCAGCTTAGCTGGCATACTTGTGTAAACAGAATTTACTAGAACAAGAAATAAACTAGTACTAGCCATACTTCTAAATAGGCTATTTCATATCTACCCTTGCAGACAGAAAGCAGTAAAAATACTTGTTTCTCTTAAACATACAAAGCACAGCATTGCCCTAGGTAACAACACATAATTTTGCAAGTGATATCTGGTTCCTTTAGTTGCAATGGCTTATAGGAGTAGTGAACTAAGGAAGAGATCTACGAAAAGTCATAACACAATTGGAATTTCACATTCGTCAAGCATATAAGGCTACAAGTTTTACAGTTTGTGAATAAACAAGATATGTTGAACTGTAACATTCCCAGCCATTATAGATGCAAATGCTTGATGCAGCATATCTTCTCTTGGCCTCCAGAAAGGCTCATGTGCAGAAGAAAGAAATCACTGAGTATAATAGCCCGAGTTTAGTGGAATTCTCAGATGTATGTACAGACACATGTACATGATGCATGTTTAGACTTCAGGAATAGAGTGATCCATCAGGCTTTTCATAATGCTAGTTGCCATCCTATAGAAAAGGAAAAGTCATTCAGGTTTTTAAGACAGACATGGAAGCCGGCTAAAAGCTTCTGTTCACTGTATCTTTGTCCTTGCTAGCCCTTTAATTTGAATTAAAAATTAGTCTCGCTGCACTGTTTTAACAAATACATTGCTATAGAAAAGCTGCACTACACTGCATAAATAAGAGATGCCCCAATACCCAACATTTTGCTAGCAGCTGGGTTGTGATACAAACATCTTTCAAGATGCAGTCATTTGTTCAGAGCAGTATCACAAGTAGGAGGGAGGAAAAGGGCTGGGGGGAAGATGGCTGTCCTGGAAACAGCTTTGTAGGAAGAACATAGAATGGGGGTGGGGAGGAACACTTAATTATGCTCTAAGCATTCAAAGTGTTACAATTAATTTCTAGCAGCTTTAAAACTTCTTTTTTCCAGGAGAGATTTAGCTGTAGAAAGCTAGTGCTGCCAAGGGATTAGAGAAACCCAACTACATCCTGCCAAGAATCGTGTTTACATCACCAGAACTAGCTGCACTAGAAGCAGTTTAGTTGCAAGGTAACAAAGACTGGTATTATCCATGTACTTCAAAGCGCTCAGAGATTCAAATTTAGTTGAGTCATGTTTAGAAGAGGGTTTTTCAAAAGAATAAAAGTCAAAGGAGCATCACTAACATATCAACAGTTTAAAAACAGAACCACATCACATTAGTCTGATTAAAATCACTGGATTAAGTACACTTTCAGACTTCACCACCTTAACTAGTCCTTCTATCAGGTTTGTTCTCATGGCAAGACAATTACATTTCATTTAACCTGCAAAATAATTGTCAGCTTTGATATAATTAACACCATGGCTGCTTTAGTTGGTTGTTACCTACCTCTTTATTATATACTCATAAATACTGGAAGGCATGATGGTAATTGTCACTACATTTCCAGCTGTTGCCAAGATGTCTGCTATCTGGGGGTCCTGTTATTGAACAAGAAATCATATCAGCAACATCACTTGAGATGACTAATAAAGCAGCAGTTCAGGAACCCAATCGAGACACATTCACGCAGCTTAACAGCCACACAACTCCTTGCTTACAGTATTTAACCTTCAGGGCAAATCACTAAGCTGCAGTGCTAATGAACTTCCTATGGAGTCACCCCTTACAGTTCCCTTACAGGAACTCATTGGAATAGGGATACAGACGTCCTACTATGATTTTACACTGGCTGGCAGGAGGAAACTTATTCCTTTGTTGGCAAAGCATGCCTTAAAGATAAAAACCGAGAACCAACTATAAAATGTAGATGTAGAGAAGAAGAGAATGAGTTGCCCTGCCTATAGAAAGGAACCGCAGAAGCCTCAAAACGTACTTTCAGTCCAATGACGTTCTGGCCATTGATTTCACAGATGTTGTGCTCCGTAAGAAGTCCATTTCTCGCAGCAGAACTGTCTTTCACTATTGAGGTTATTTTTCCATTCTTGAATATGAAGCCAACATGCCCTGTGCTGTCTTTGTGCATGGTAATAATTCGTTCAAAAGGCCTGTAAGAAACAGAAGAATCTTAAAATGCAAAAATATGCTTTCAGTCTACCAAACCAGAGAAAACCACACACTATTTCAGTGCCTTTGATTTGCAAAAATTTAATGTAGTTGATGTATGAGTCTCTAAAGAGTACAATCAAAAGTGGTAGGGGTTTAACTTCATTTTGGGACTACTTGCTATTGTAATCTCTTCTTTCTAGGCTGAAGTCACTTTCCATATGGAAATTAGCTTTTAGTTTTTGTGTTTTTTTCTAAGGTATTCCACTCTCTGGATTACTAAACCACCCAACAGTCAACCACACAAGTGGCCATTCAAACTGAAGTTTTGCCTAACAAATGTTAGCAGGTAGCTAAAATACTGCAGGCCATTTTGACAACTGTAGGTGACTGCATGATTCTGGAGATTAAAGGCTTCTCCAACAAACTTTCCACTGTGTTATAAACAATGAACCTTTAAGTTGTCTTAAGAAGTTAAGAAATCCAGCAACAGAGCAGAAGTTGGGCACAGAAGTGGTAGACAGTAGGGAAACTTATGATTTAATACAGTAGAAGTCATATGCCCCCCATTGGGGTCAAACTTGACTCAAACACAAAAGAACATTGAGAGTTTCTGAAGACATGTACTTAGTCACGTCACGCATCCTCTGTCATCTCAGCCTAGAGACCATGTTGCATCTGTCCCATTATTACTACATACATTAAATACCTTATATTGATTAAAAACATACTAGTTTATCGAGCATACTTTTAGTGAGCCTGGCATGAACTGGTATATGAGCAGTAAAGTCCACAAGAAAACTACCATGCTAAATAAAGATGGAAGTGAAAAATTTAAGCTCATTAATGCAGTGACTATTTTGATACTGTCTTCATCGGTATTTCAGTAAGTACAAGCAAAAGTCAAGTTGTGTCAGAAAAAGCACAGAACTCAAACTCAGAATTTAAGTTACGCTATCACTCATTAGTTTAATCTTGAAGATGTTAGGCCTCATCACGCCCAAGCAAGAGGTGTGCAATGGCACTTCACGAGTTAGTGACTATTTTGAAATATTATTTTGACTGTTCCCCATAAAAAGGAACATTTCTAATGATCTTTAATAGTAAAGTAGACAAACATATTTTGTATGCCTGCCATGCTTCTCAGGTGAGGGAGACCTGAACTTCACAGTTATTCCAAGATGGATAACAACAATCTGCAGTCAGTCTTACCTGTCCCGAATGATCATTGAAATCCTCTCTCCAGAAGCCTGTTTCAGAACTTTGTGTGCTTTATCAGAACTCCATCCAGCACAGTTTTCACCATTGATCTGCAGAACTTGGTCCCCAAACCGCAGACCAGCTAGAGATGCTGGAGAGTTTGCTTGGACTAACTGGACAAATATACCCTGCAAAAGAAGGGGGCATGGTAGAAACAGGATGTTCTTAAATGTGAAGGCCAATCACTGAATACGCAGCCCTTTAATTTTCTATTCTTGTGTAATACCAACCAAATGGACAAAAGGAGAGGAATTCATCAAGTCTTTAAGACACATTTTTGAAATTTCAGTAAGTTTATAGATGTCTTTAAGAGACTGACAGATATTAATGTTAGAATAAAGTTAGGAAATAAGCAAGTCTGTTCTGTTTAGATTTCTAGAAATTGAGAGACATGCTTCACAGTAACACCTTCCTTGAAGGAGTAAATACTGTTTTAACAAGAATTCTGAAAAACTAGGTCATATAGACTGGTACTAAATTTGCAAGTCTGCCTGGGAATTTGACTACAAATTCCTGTGTAAGACAGTCTACATATAGCTTGAGAAATAGATCAGCAATACTAAGAACTCTATAGCAGATTTTTCCTTCTTTCTCAACCCATTAGTTTTCAAGTTTTCAACTTTTTTTTTTACTGACTGTTAGCACCTCAAGTAAAAAAAAAAAAAAGTGTTAAAAAAACCACACTGTTTCCAGTCAAAGTAACCGCAAAACTAAGTAAAGGATGTCAACACAGAAGATAAATAAACCCTCCCATGTGGTGAGGGCAGGCAACACAGAATTTATACTACTTTCTAGGAAAACTCCAGTATTTCCTGGGTTAGGATTAAAATGATTCTGTAGTTCTATGTGAAACCTTGAGTAAATAAATGACCCAGCCAAAACACACCCAAAAAAGAGACAAAGAAGTAGCATTTCTCATACTGAGAATCTGAAAATAACTAAACAGGGAAGCTCTGAAGCAGACAACCTCCTGGACCTTTTGGCAGCTACAGTCATGTTAAAGGAAACTAGAAGAGAGATTTTAAATTACTCCTTGTATATAGCTGACACCCTCGCTATCCTAAATTTTCTCATGAGTAGCTTATTGCAAAAGTTTGTAAAAATACCTCTCCTTTTATATCACATTCATTTCTCTGCCTACTGTTGTACTTCAAGACTTCTATCTCTATCTTAGTGGAAACTCTGGGAAGTACTTAAACTGCTAACTAGAGTCACAGCAGCTCTGCAAGGACATTTTATACTCTGAAGAAATACTACAGGTATTCTCCAGGTGTTATATGAAAATAAATTACTGCTATAAAATTAGATCTTAGCCTATGCCCTAGTTTCAGATCTAACAGAGGGTTTTCAAATTCTAGTAACAGACAAGCAAGTATTATACAATAGACAGTTCTCTGACCATACACTAATTCAACTACTAACTTAATTCAGCAGTAGGATCTGTATAGGCAAAAGCAAGCTTCTGTACTTACATTGTCAACAGACTTCAGGCGAAGTCCTATTTTTCCATCTTGATCTTTACACAAAATTGCTTCACGGATGCCTTGCTTAATTTCTGCTCTGCGAATTCCAATATCATTTCCAGTCACTGGAGCTACCATGTAATTAGTAGAAGGTCGTGTTACCAGTTGCTGATTAAGACAAAATAGCCAGACAACTTAATTTCAACTTTTTACAATACTTGTATGTCAGTTTATATCAAGTGATTAAAAAAAAGAAAAGCAAAAATAAAATGCAAGTCACAACACCAGTTCTTCCCCTCCTCCCTCCCAAACTGGAAGTATACTGCTCAGTTTAAAGCTGTAGAAAAATAGCCTCTGCTACTGAAAAAAATCATTTACCAGTCAGGTGGGGTGCATACTACAAATAAGTCCAACATCTAGAATGGTAGGTACACATTTAGTCTTTATACTTTCAGTTTCTAAGGTATGCTTGACTGATACCTACCCCTTGTGGCTGACCAGCTGCTGCCACTGGTAGGTTTCTCTGCACCTCTTCTTCATTGAGGCTCAGGCCCATGTACTGAGAAAGTTCTGGATATAGTCTGGGGTATAAGCCTACATGAACAAGAAAAACAAAACCGTTAATGTGTTTGTTTAACAGACCAGTATGCTGCTATCACACAGACAACAACTTAAACCTTGCAGTATTGTAATGTACGTAACTTGAAAATTACAGTGTGAGATCCACCTGAATCAGGACTGTTATTCTAGCCCAGCTGAGAAAAGCAACTACAGGAGCAGTGCTTTTGAGAAAACTAAAAGTTATCTACGTTAAGTAATTCCATTCATTCCTTTCTTTTATGGCACAAGCAACATTAGATATGTGGTGATGAGTTCCAAAACCAATGTTTTGCTTCAGTCCATGATGACAAGCCCTTCTTTCCACCAAAGTTTACAGGCAATTGGTGGGGAACTACTTACTCTCCCTCCCACCCCCACAGCAGGATAGCTAGAAAACACAGGATAAATTAAAAAAGTGTGTGACGGAATGGCATTGACAGAAATAAGTGTGCAGTGCATGAGGAATTCATGGAACCAGCAGCTACTGAATGTGTAGGATCTGATAGAACTAAAAAAAAAAAAAAAAAAAAACCACCCCAGAAGCCCCTACAAAGAAGCGACACACAGAGGAAAATTGACTATAATATTCTTCATGAGGAAGTGGCTGTCATTTTCCCATAGCCTCAAATTGAAGTCTTGTTTAGATACAGTCCTCATACCAACAGAAAAAAAAAGAACTGCAGTCCTTAAAATATCCAGCAGGACATTCCTCTACTCTGAGAGGAGCAGGTGGCTGAGAATGGGAGAAAAGTCAGATTTGTCAGACCTTGAGTCAAACCACTCTGGAAAGAAGCTTGATGCTGCTCTTGACATTCCAGAGATAACTAAGTGATGCTATTTAACAAGAAGCAGTTACAAGAACACACGCCCTTTTGACCAAATCAGCAGAGACAGAAAAGGCTGCTCAGAGAGCCAAGTGGTACAAGGGGCAGTCTTGAAAGCACATAGGCTCCCTGATCCACACAGATGATGTTTTTAGTGTTCATTTATGGGTATATGTTTAAGAACAGCTATTATAAGAATCCACATTTGACCAGAAACTGAAAGCTACTTTTCCAGGAAGGAACTCAAAGGCCATTACAAGGAATTCTAATCCCATCAAGAAAAACTTTTTTTGTCCCTTAATACTTTCAGCTGTCACGTGAGCATTCTGTTTCATGTGGGAACTGCCCAATCTTATTTCCAAACTGGTTTCACTGATACAGATTAGTAAACCTCTAATGAGTAGCTCTGTGGCTGTCTTCTGCTTGCCTTTCAAGCCCCTGTGATTATAGGCAATTAAAGCTTCCCAAGACTTCTGCAGTGAATTGATTTTTCTCCTTCATTCTTCATAAAAGACAACATAGAATGAATCTTGCTATTACATTCTCAAAGAGTCTCCAAAACAGCAGAAAACATCAAGAGCTGTCAGATGCATCTTCTCCTGCCTTTACCAAGACAGAGATCCCATGGGCTTGGCAAGTCCTAGAGATTGTTAACAACATATCCCAAAGGAAAGGTGATTTAAGTGATAAGCAGTCTTCAGCCACACACAACTCCTGAGCAAATTGCAGACAAGCTGATGTCAAAATGTCATTTGGTCAGCAGTACAGTAGACACAAAAGTTGCAGGAGAATTCAGACTCCAGACAGTCGAAAAAAATGCTGCTAGGGAGAAGAACTGCTGAAGCAAACTTACTGTAATGAGGTTAGGTCAGGTAAGAGCTTAGATCCTTCCTGGATTTAAGGTGAGCTGTATAAAATCCACCCTTAAAGTGATCTTAGATGCACCAACTCCAAGAGCAGAACTGGAGACAAAGGTACACCTCCCATGCTTTAATACCAGATCCACCAACATTCCTGATGGCTATTCCAGCACTGCAGCTGGTCAAGCTCATTAGAGACTTTAGGTCCTTTAGACCAAACATAACTTAATAGCCCAGAAATCAAACATACCCGTGTGTACTTGTGGGTGTATGTGAGCATGGAGTAAACAGGAGGAGATATCAGTCAATACAACTTTAGGTCTGGTGGATTTCCCAACAGACCTTTGAGCCCAAAATCTGCAGGAAGCTTTATGTTGCTTGCATGACAGTAGTGAAGTTCCTCTTCTCTACTGACAGAGATCTGTGCTTGTTTGTTCCCCAGCAAGCTCATATGCTGGGGGTGGGGTAGGGGAAAGACTCAGGCTGCTCTCTGAAGTTTACAAACACGTGATAAGTACGTAAGCATTTGAGGTAAGCATTAAGGAGAGATCAAACAGTACCAGCAACAGATCTTGTTATGTTAGGCTCACTTAAAAAAAAAAAAAAAAGGCTTCTTAAAGCTACAAAAACATTATTTGCCACTTTTTTTTTGTTTGCACTTGGGGAAGCATTTCCAAAAAGGCACAGCCTCACCCTCAGTAAACAGTTTCATCTTTATAGGTATTTGACTGCACTTTAACTATAGAGTTTTGGAAAGCAGTTATGAAACATTAGGATACCACACAGTATATGACCTTACCTCCATCTTGAGGAATAGGAGCAGAAGCTTCAGACAAGATTGCTGGATTAGCTGGATTTGAAGAAAAGGCGGTCTGAGCCTAAGAGCAAGGAAACTCATATGTGTTATCTTGTAAAAGAGGAATTACAAAAATCTTTACTATGCAGCCAGGAGACTATGTATTATTTTACGCATTGTTGCCATTATCTTGAAGCTCTGAAGTCAGCTGTTTTCTTTGAAACAAATGATTTAATACAATATGCTGCGTTATTATGTCAACAGAAACTCATACCTTCCTCAGAGACAGCTACGCAAATTACACAAAGGCTTGACCATCAACCTCAGTTCCAGTTTTGTTATTAAGCAAGTTAAAGAGCCTAAGATCTCCCTGAAAGACACATTCAACTTGGCCGACAAACTTTAAAATTTTAAACTATGGAAGTATGGCCTTTGCAGAGTGTTTTGTAGGTTTGTTTTCAGTTGAATGGCAGTTCTACATTTTGACTGCTTACAGGTATTAGCCATGAGTTCTGCCACAGTCACCTGCAGGTTGCAATTCACGTTCCACACAATTTAATGCTACTAATTTAACACCTTCTGAAAGAAATGGACCTGCTAAGAGTTTTCTACAGGAGGTCCCAAATGCACAACTGAGTTTAGAAACTAAACTTAGTGTTTTCACTGTCTGTTGCTGACTTGCAAATAGAAGAGATAGCATTAAAGTAAGCTAATTCCCTTCCTCCTCATGGTATCTCAGCTACCTGTTTTTCACTGATCATGAATACATGAGGCCAAAATAAATTAGCATACAGAGGCCTGCTAAGTATGACAGGAACAGCTATCCCAGTATCTCTCTCTAAGACACAGGTTAAAGGTGGGGAAAAGTTTCAGCACAACGAAAACTATGCTGTACAGGATACATGAATCACTTACTTCAACAAGACAATTGAATTACTTAATTTTTAATTTTTTTTCCCTCCCTCACGGAAATAATGTTTAAAAATAGAAGATTCTGTAGTCCTCTTCAGGAAGTTTTGTTTAGAGAGAAGTTTCAGAGCAAGAGTGACTCATTATTTACCAAACATATTTAGAAGAAATGTCTCCAACTTAAATGCTGGGCAAAAAGAACGGGTTAGAATATTTAGTGCAAGAAGTTTATGTTTAAACCAGCAGCCATTTTAATCTCACTGATTTGCTGTAGACACAGATTTTGTCTTTCAACACAGAGATACCCTACTTCCATTTCCTCACTGCTTCATTCAGTGGTCACAAAAGATAAAAGTAGTAAATAGATCACATTTAGCATTTAGATCACAAACTCTAGCAGTTTAGCTAGAGTTTAAACTTTAGCTCCAGGCAGGGTGGGTTTGTTTGTTTGTTCAGGGGGGTAAATTTCGTGTTACCCAACTGCATCTTCACATAAGAAGCACACAGGACATGGCAGACAGAACAAAGAAATCCCAACTACAATCCTTACCTACAACTTCAAGGGTCCAATGATCCTTAGAAGAGCAATGGTAAAACACCACATCACAACTTCAATAAAAATCCCCCCCTCCCCTTACTAAATATCAACACATCTATTATTGTCACCATTTTTACAAAAGCCTCCCATACCTGAATAACTTTGTCCACCTTCAGATCTTCCAGGGAAGGATAGAGAGACATTTTGATGCAGTCTCACTGAATTACAGGAAGACACGGAAAGGAGAAAAGCAAACAAAACAGGGTTAGACATCAGGTATTTACCTAATGTTACAACTTAAAAAAGAAAAGAGAAAACAGACAAAGCATTAAATAAGTTCAGCTGTGACCCGCAAGTCTCAGCATGACAGATACGCAGCACTAGAGACAAATTCCATTAAGGCTATCTATTTAATCTATTATCAATAATAGTCTTTGTGTAATAGGCTTTATTTACTATACTTAGTGGTGCCAAAGTTTAGGTCTCAGCTATGAGAAATCCCACACAGAGAAAATTGTTTCACAGTAAGTATCATAAAGAACGTAGGAAGCAGTGATGCAACAGTGAGGAGGTTTGAAAGCAAAACCTAATCATATTCCTCCACACAAACTCAACAGTAATTTATATACAACTCTGTAAGCTTTCACACTATTACCCCAAGTATCTAAACACTCTGATAATTCTGATGTTCCTACAAAAGGAGTCACTCAACAGAGCTGGCTTCCCATGTCCACTTGTACCACATTATGAGCCAGCCAGATTCGGTCAGTGGTGAGTTTCAAAATCCACAGGGACTTCAGCCTGCCTCTCATGTGATGTTGTGAAAGCCCTGTGACAACATTAACAGGAAGTAATAATAAAAAAAAAAAAAAAACACTTCACATGATCCTGTAATGCACCATACCGACCCTCAGCTCTGCTACAGCTGGGCACCAGAGGCTTTAGGAAATGCCATTTTCAAGAGATCCTTCACTCAAGTTCTCACCAAGGTCAACAGAGCTTTGCAAAAGAGTAATGAGACATTTCACCCCAAATTACGTGAATGTGTTAACTCAGAGGAGGAAGGCTAGAAGAGGAACAGAAGGAGAAGACATCAAAACATGACAAAGTCTTGCAAGTTACATATGGCACGGAGAACACAGCTAACGGGGCGGCACTACTAATAGCTTCTGGTTTGGGGATTAGTTTTCTCATCCAAACACTTCAGAGGTCCTCATTTGCGTAACGAATTAACTATAAGTCCACACTAAAAGCAACCACTGTATAAATCCTTGAGCTACTGCTTCTTCACATGCAGATACCGAATTGATTAAAAAAATCCGCTGCCTAACATGACACTGCAGGAACACAATAGATGTCTCCTTGCATTACATCAAGGTCACTAACAGCTTTTCTACTTGTTCAGCAGAGTGCCCAGGAGCTCAAGTATCATGTCAAACTGCAATTAAAAACTTTAAAAGAGCCCAAAACGTGGCAGGGATCTGAACTGTCCTAACGTAACAGGCCACACGTTTGCAATTATGTGCAACTGATAATTTTGTGAAGTTGATGCAGCTAAACCAAGTATAGACAAGACCGGGAAGCCTTAAAAACTAAACACATTTAAAGCAAGATTAAAATTCCATTTTAAGGCAGCATTGACCTGAAAGCAATTAAATGCTTTTGCTCAACTCAAAGGGTTAATGGCTAATGCAAACCCAAGCCCAGCTCGGGTATGCAGTCCCTGGGCACTGCATTCTGCTGCCAATACCGGTGAAGAGGCACACACATCAGGCTGGGTATCTCCTTCCAAGCTACATCGGTCACGGTGATTTCAGCTGCAGCACACGTTCAAAGTCAGCAGTCAGCATGCCATGGGACAGAGTGGTCCCATCATAGGGCAACAAAGGGAGCAGAAGCCCACCATGAGCTCCAACATCTGCAGGGTAGCACAGACAGCACCCAGGGTCTGCGGTGTCTCTGGTCCCAGTGACCATTTCCACACAGAATTTCAAGGTTAGAAGAGACCTCAAGATCACCGAGTCCAACCTCTAACCTAAAACTAACAAGTCCTCCGCTAAACCATATCACTAAGCTAAACACCAGCAAACTTCCACCTGGACCAGCTTTGGTTTTCCTCCACAGACCACCCTCATCCTGCCCTGCAATCCCTGGTCACACTTGCCAGGATGCCATCTGAAACTTCTTCTACTTTAATACGAGGAACAAGGAGCTTTCTGTCAAAGAGTACTAGCAAAACTCAACATATATTAGCTCCCCAAACACTTTAGGAAGCACTCCAGCAGCTTACCCCACCGCTCTGCCACCGCCCAGGCCACCTCCCTTCCCCAGCTGGAGGCTTCCAACTCCAACCCTCCGTCAGGGCCACCAGGGAGCTGCCCTGCCAGCTCCCTCCTTACAATCTCACTGGTTGCTATTCCTGGTTTTTCAATAAATAGCCAGAATAACGGCCACCCGTCACTGCATCCAGCGAGCCTGGCTCCCTGCATACCAGCTTTGTTGCTTTTACACCAGCAAGGAGCATTTTTGATTTCCTTGCAGGCAGTTGTAACACTGAGGTACACATCTAACCACTCATTAGGTAACGTGAAATGCCCCAAAATACCCTGCTTAGTTTAAAACATGACCGTTCAGCAGCAATCGTCACTGTCGGGGACTGCCAGTAATCTCAGGAAGAATCCGTCCATGACTCACAACACAAACAGATTTGAACATGAAGTTTGGACAGCCACGGCTTTCTGCAGGAGCAGGGGAGTGGTAACCACAGAGCGGAGAGGAAGGGAGGTGGGCGACTCCCAAGCCTACACCAACACGGAGCTACTCGCCCTGATTGTTTGCAGGCTCCTACATCCTGTGGAGAACACCTATAGTAACCTGAAGCTTTCAGGAAAGCAAAAATGAAAGCAAAAGGAGAAAATGCCAGTTTCCAAGTACCCTCAAGCTCAGAAACCCAGCCGCCAGCCCCGTGGGCAGGCTGTCTCACCAAGAGGATCCTATTTACCAAGGGAAGTGCCTGACCACTGGGCAGAGACTGCGGACAGGCTGCACTCGTGACACTCTCGGGCTATTAGCAGGAAGTTTTGTATGTAGGAGCTGGCTCTTACTACACACAGTGGCTCAACTGGAAGATGACGGGCTTCCCGACATTTCTTGGGTCGGAAACACCAGAGCTGAATGCAGGCTGAGAGCCAGCTGAAGTATGACCTGTCCGTGGCGACTGCCGTCTCTGAAAGGGGCAGCAGACGGTATTTGGATGGGGGCAAAGGGAAGGAATAACAGTGTTTTGTCCTGTGGAGAGATTACAGCAGGCCACAAAACCAGCACCTATAGCAACGTATTGGTTTCGGCTTCCCGAGCAGCTACAAGCCATGAGACGAAGTTTTATCTTTAAAGGACAAAACCTCCCGAAGGTCGAGCTGAGACAGCAGGAAGACAGGAACTGTTTTGCAAGAGGCGTCCTCCAATAAAAGAGGAAAAAAAAAAAAAAAAAAAAAAAAAGAGAAGTGCTTTTCTTCTGATACCATCTAATCGGCCTCTGAGCTTTTGCTCTCGCTGCGCACTTTGCTCAGGAATCCGCCGCCTCCATTTCAGACCCGAAGGAAGGCTCCCTCGCCCCAAAAGGCGCAACACACCCACAGCAGCCCCGCAGCGTTACCCAGCCCTACAGAGAAAGCAGTACAGACCCCGACCAAGCCCCTCTCCCCAAAACCCCAACGCATGAAGAGGACGCCAGCGCAGACAGACTTTATTTAATCGCTCTTTTCCTTCCACCGGAGCCCGGTGCGGGAGGCAGCCCCGGCAGGGAAGGCGCCGGCCGCCCCCCAGCCCCACGAAATGGCTGCTCGGCGGCTCCTCCGCGCCGGGCACCCTTCCCTTCCTCCTTCCCTCCCTCCCTGCCTGCCTTCTTCCTTCCTCCAACACCACCAGTCCCCCTCCTCCTCTTCCTCACCCCTCACCCTCCCCACACACCGCCCCGTGCCCAAGCACAAAGGGGAACGAAGCGCCCCCCCCCCAGCCCCTCACCTCCAGCCCAGGGGCGAGCGACGGCACCAGCGGCTCCAGCAGCTCCCGGCGGCGCCGCTATGAGGGGAGCGGGGGCGGCGGCGGGGCTGGCCCGGCCCCGCGCATGCTCTGGCGGCGGCGGCGGCCGAGAGAAGGGGGCCGGGCCCCGGAGGTGGCTGGAGAGGGGGAGCCCGGGGCTGGGGGCGGCTCTGCTCCAAGGGGAAGGGGGTCCCGGCCCTCGGTGCCTCGCCCGTGTCCCTGGTTAGATGCGGGGCTGTGCCCGCGGCGTGTCGCGCAGCTTACTGCCTTCTCACCGCCTGGTTGCCTGAGGAAAGGCTCGCTTTCCTTTGTTCTTATTGAAAATAAATTCTTTTCTTTCCGCGTTGGTTCGGTGACTGGTTTATTTATTTTTAATCTCGTCTCGCTTTCCCTTCCCTCGTCATGCATTCGTAAGTCCTGACGTCGCAGGGCCCTGCCATGACCACATCACCTGGCCTGCCCACAGCTCATCTGCAGAAACTCCCCTATCGCATAAACCATCACATAAAGAACACCCAAAACAGAGGAATTTTATACTTCATTACCATAATTCTTAACACATTTACCACACTTCTTGGCTACCATCAATTCTCTGTCTTCAAAATCTTCACCAGACTGCCTGATGGCACAGCTTGTTCATCATGTAGACATGGAAATATGCTGAGTGCCCTAAAGCTTCACTTAATAAATAAACTAAATAAACTTGAGCATTCAACAATGGTGTTTAACAGCTCACCAGCCCCAAAGGGAGATCTGCTCCCATCTCCAGTCCCTTTCTCCTGCCCTGTAGCTGGTGGCTGGTCCTCAGCCAGTCCCAGCAACTGTCAGGCTCTTCTGTGGGACAGCTTAAACTCTGCTCCAGCACCGCGCTAATCCACCCAAAAATATGAATATTTTTCTGCTGGGCTGGTGTGCTAAACTAGCAACAACAGGATTTCATGAGCACCAGCGCCAGCCAGAGCAAAGGAAGGGAGGGTGCGGCTGGAAACGGGGAAGGAGGAGGAGGAGGAAATGGGATTGGGAGGGAAGGGATTCCCTTCCTTCTGGCACTAACAGGCTATTTCATCATTTGACCTACCTGTGCAATTAAAACCTTAATTAATGCTAAACGGAGATTTTTGTTGCAATGTGCATTTTCCAGTCCTCATGAGTGAAGTGAAAAGTTTACAAGATTTATACCTCAAAAAGGGGTTTAACTCTTCATCCTGCAGTGAGCCCCATGCAGTGAAGCCCTGTACCTACCCTGGAGAATCCATACCATGGTAGTGCCCTTATAGCACGGAGATGGCAGATATACAACGGGTTACCGTCCAGGTGATACAATTCTTCTGGTTACTGGTTCTGACCATGGAAGGGCAATATTTGGTTTTGGTCTCTCTCATTGCAGAGACACCATTCTTACCTTGTTACTTGCTGTTTTCTGCATTACTTTATCCCTTGTTGTTACCTTTTGAGACATTCTACTATCAAGGTAGCAGCTCTTGTCTGTGGATGTCAGACCTACAGTGAAAATGCACATTTACCCTAGAGGCTACAAAGGACATTCATTCTTTATGATGATGTCCTAACCAAAACACTCATCTCTGTATAGTCTATTATTTGTTTGATGCACGTTATGTCCAAATCCAAGTTACAGGTAATAGCTTCAGTACCACATCCACCTGGGGGAATGAAAAGCCCTATTAACAAAAATTAATCTCATCTTCATCTCCAAATGCATCACGAAACACAACTTCATTAAAGATTTTGAAGAACTGTATGAAGATGCTTTAGATGTTCTTGCTTAAGAACAGGTGTTTGGACAGAGGAAGATTAACCTCCTCAAAATTATTGCTCATTTAAATGTAGGAACAAAATGTAGTAAAATAGAAAGATAACAATTTGAAAATATCTATTTCTAATCTGTGCAACCAGTGCAGTTTAACACGTCTCAGGGTCTTTATGCTTTGAACCTGTAGACCAAAGGCAATTCCAACTACATTGGTAGCCAAAGCCATATCTCTTAGTTTCCTTCCCAGAGAAACCAAAGCATGGAAGGGGATGGCACGTGCCTCAGTCTCTGCAATGTGAAGGGAGAATCTGGGACTAGGGAGATACTTCTGCATCCCAGAGTTCAGAGGTGGGCAGCAGAAGGGCCTGGCTCCTCTACCTGTCCAAGAACACCTCTGAGACTGGAGAGCTTGAAGGAATCGGATGTGAAACACCCAAATAAATGGCTCTTGATTAGTTCCCGAGCTATTTGCAAAAAGGATTCCAAGATTATCTATTGCTTGAGAGCAGCGGAACAAATGGCAAAAGTTACCAAAATTAGAACACCCATGGGCAATCTCATGGTAATTTTCCATTGTCAATATACTCTCTCTCCACCTCCCCGGTCTTGTGCCAACTTTCAAAGAATAATAGAGGCCACCTACTGATTGGTATCAGTCACAGCAGCTGCAAAAATCATAATAAAATAATACATGGTAGTTACTTTAAAAGTTGCATTTCTCCTTTGAACCTGGGAATAAACTGTGCTTTTGTTTGCTAGGAAACTCTCCACCCATTCAACAATGAGACGTTACAAATAGTCACAGAAAGCATGTACAAATTGTGCAAGACAGCACCCTGTCAGTACGGGAAGCAGAGTAACTGCAGCGGAGCAGTTCTGAACCTGGGGCAGTTGTGAATGAGTTAACCTGGCCCTGCTCCAAGCCAGGTGCAAGGAGATCCTGACGTGTTGTTTGTGTTTCTGGAACAAACCAGCCCCAAACCAATACGCGGAACTGCTGCATTGCACTGAGTTGTACCCACTCACCTCTAGACTTCTTAAACAAGAATTGTTGCAGTTGGCATATAGAAACAAGAATTTCAGTGTAAAAACCTGCTTTGTAGAAGAAATTACATCATGGGAGCTTCACCAAGTTAAAGTATGTAACGTTAGAAATTACAGGAATGAAAATAGCCTAGGTAACATTATTTCTGACTCCCTGTTCACATACATTTCATCCTGCCTATCTAACATATTATTCCCATTGTCCCCTGCCAGCCTGCAGAATGGATAGTGCTTGGGGAATTTATGATTTTCCACTGTTCAGCTGCAGTTTCATGCCCAATTTCCTGCCTGCTATTCAAACTGTGAAGATGGAAATGCTAATGTTGTCACAGTCTTTTCCAAGTAACACTCTAGTGTCTGAGTGCTGTGCAAACACTTGCTAATTTATTTTCTGTCCTAACTCCCAAGGTACAGGCAGGGAGTCGAGGCACTTCACTGGAGTGTGCTCACAGTGCATTATTTTGAGCTTTCTGTTCTATGACATTTTACCTTGCTTTGGTGTGGATACAGAGGATTGTTTGTTAAATGACCACCTTCCTGAGCTCGCTCTGGGCCGCGTGTGCCCAACACTTCTCCAAACAAGCCCCCAGGGCCTCCTGTGGGGCAACCGGAGAGCGAGGGAAACACAGCAGCTGCTTGTGGAGAGCCTGGCGAGAGCGTTTGTTTATCACCTCTGTGTGAGCAGGGAGCAGCACCCACCCCGGGGTGGCACCCCCAAAACATCACTCTCTCTCTCCGTGGTCCTCCTCCCTACTCCTCAGACCCCTCTCGGCCCCTGTGGCCATGGTCCCGCAGGCTTTGGGCTCCTTCATGAAGTGGGGAGGCCAGAAGGGGAAGGCCGGAGGGCGCCCTGAGGAAGTGGGTGGACACGAGCTGCAGGCAGCACACAGGAGGGGGGCCTGTGCTTTTCCTCTGCCCAGGACACAGACAGGACTTTGCTGGAAGGAACTGAAATAAAGGCATCTACATTTCTATGTCTTTTGTTTTAGTGTTTTAAAGACAGAACAGAAGCCTGGCATAGCTGAAGTCAGGCATGTAGTTCACAGTAACAGCAACTTAACTGTAAGCACTGCTTCCTCAGGAATGCAGTGGGGGTTTTTGTTGTTTTTCCTTTCACTCAATGTCTCTAAGTGAACATTTATACATTCGCATTAGATACGGTCTAGCTCAGGCAGAGGCCCTGGTCTCTGAGTTAGGCACCACTGGAGAAATTCTGTGGTCTCGATGAAGCGTGACACCAGACTAGAGGTCTACAAACACATCTCTCTGCCCTGGCCGACCATATACCTCTGTGTGCTGCCTTTACTGGGTCACAGCAATACTCGAGCCTGCTGAAAAGGAAAACACAGCAGGAATTTAGATGGGTTTGAATGCAGCTACCCAAGAAGTAACACTATGATGGTTAGGCAAACCTCGCCATGGGGACAACACCATGGCTGCTCTCCTTCACACTCTGCTAACATGGCACGAGTGCTTGCAGCAAGAAGGGCCTGAAGAAACAGGAGTATTGGTGCCTGGATGGGAGGCTGGTGTTTTGTCTTAACACACATCTGAGAATAAATTTGACCAGACACTGGCTTCTGAGCTGGGGTGGCTGAGATGGAGTTGAGCGCTCTCCTTTCATTACAGGAACGGTGACCGCAGGCAGAAGAGGCGAAGAAGAGATGAAGCCATCAGCGACACCAACTCCTTCAGCAAGGTTCACCCGTCACAACGGGAAGTCTTCGCCCCTCCTGAGCTAACCTGACAGATTTGGAGAAAACTGCCCTGGGAAGTGCAATTGCCCGAAGCAACCAGACACTTGCTGCATGGGTCTCATCCGAAGGGATGCTGTGCTGGTGGCACAGTGCCCTTGCTTTTCTGGGGAGCTGTCTCCACGCTGACTCAGTGAGTCAAATGCTTTCTGTAGCACGAGTGCTTTTTGGAAGTTTGCCACCACATGTCACACTACACAAAACCTGCTTAACTTACAAGATCAGAGTTTTGAGCCATATGGCTGCTGGAGCATCCATGTTTGTTAATTTGTTAAGAAAAGCAAAAATCTGTTCCAACTTGTAATCTTTACAGATGTCTCAGTGCTTCTGTTTTTTACCTTGTGTTTTGTCTTTATTGTCCTGACCTCCTGTTCTCTGTTACACCTACCTGTCATCCCTCATCCATCACTTTTTTCTTCCTATATTACCATGTCATTTCATGTATTTATGTCTTTCTTTTTCATTTTTGCTTTTCTATTTATGCTTTATTTTTTTCATTAACAAAGCGAAGCCATAATAGATCAATTTCTGGGTTTTGACTATTTAAGTTAAAATACATATAAAAAACATATAAACAGAGATGGGTAAAATACAGTATTACAGCAATTCTGGTAGTGGAAAATCAGAATTACTTGTTAAACTTGTGCACAGATAAATAGTTTTTCAAATTAGCCATCTGTATTCAGTTGCAATTCAATTTTCTCAGGCCAGAAGGCTGATTCACATGTAAAGCTAGTGGGATGTGCTTTAGACAGCTTGTTTATGTAGTCCTGTGTTCATCTCTTTTTAATCTGATCTGGATGGTTGGGCAGCCTCACACTTTCAAGATGCTTTCATATTATGTCTATTACAACATGCCGTACTTTTCCTTTCTGCTGCACAGTGAAGACATTGTTCACTTCCACAGCTTCCTTTAGCCAAAAAAAAAAAAAAAAATAGAGGACAAAAAAGAAAAAAAAAAACGTTGCCCACATATAAATATGATCACAAAGAGAAATATATCACAAAAAAGGATCTGCCATGGCTGGCAGATTTCTGCTGCAATATACAAAGGAACTCACTGTTCAGTTCTTCTCTCATATCCTCCAACAAATACTGTAAAATAAAGAGTAGCACATAGAGATGGGGAAAATATAATATTCAAGCAGTTCTAGTATGAGAAGAACATGCATTTTCCATTGGAAGAGCAAAATGTGGATCAATCACAGAGCTGTGTGCCCCACACTTCATCTAGCTCCTCACGTTTTGCACAGTCCAGTGAAGCCTGAATCCACATTAAAGGTCAGATTTATGTACAGTTACTCTAGGCAAAATTTCTCATACCTAGGCAACAGGCTAGCAGCAACCCACAAAGGATGCTCTCAGAAAATAAGCCCTGTGCTTGTATATAGATCTATAGGAAAAATGATAGAGGCTCCTGAAACAAAAGAGCAGCTGTCCAAAGAAGTGATAACTTGTCTCTGCCCATCAGGCAGCCCTCAGCCTTTCCAGGCTGTGAAGCCTTTCCAGTTGGTGTTATAAATGCAGCTTCTCCATTCCCTGTACTGTTGGAAAATTTCAGTCCCAAAGTGGCCATGTGAGCCCACATCAAGGGGAACTCACTGATGGCTTCCAACTATCAATTCCCTGCTGGCCCATCTTCCCTCCGATCAGCCCTATGGAAGATACCCCACTTTGACCCAGGCTGGCTCCCAGCTCTGAAATGGTGTTTCAGTAAGGTGGAAGATCCACTTGCGTTAACTGACATAATCCTGGATGGCTGGAGATCTTCCAGAAACCCAATCTCTGTGACTTCTAAATGGGGACATAAAAATGAGTTGTGAGTATGACGGAGTAGGAAACACGAATTAAGAGCTATGCTTTGCAGGTGGCTAATTTAGGGAGATGAGCAACTAGAGCAACTACTGAGCCATGATAAAACCTGAGATACAGGAAGACTGTGTATTTCTGTGTATTTGTTTTAGGGGAAAAAAAAAAAAATAATAGGCTACTGTAACCAAGGGAAAAGGGAAGCAGGAGAAGAGGTGCTGTTGCATTCCCTGCTCCATCTGCTGGGGCAGCCCAGAATAGCTTGGCATATTCTTCCAGAGTTTGCACTGTCATCATTTTCTATTGGCTTGTTACCTGTTTACCTTTCTCCAAATATTTCTTTCATGTTAGGAAGCTGTATCATTTTTGTAATTACATCTGAGCTTTGATTTCTCCCCGTTCAGTGTTCGAGTGCATGCAATTAGGCTTTTAAGTGCAACTGGATAATATAGAAGCTGCTGTTCTGTTATCAAATAATACCAATCAACTGAAGAGTTTGAAAAAAAATTGCTTTAGGAAGGTGCAGTTTGCTACACTGAATGAGTAGTAGTATGCCCTGTAGTAGCAGTAATTAGTAGTAAGATCCTCATGGTTATTTTGCATCCAGTATCCATGCCCTTTCCCTGCTTGCCCTACTTTCATAACTGCCCTCTTTCTTTTCAGTTTCTTCTCTGTGATACATAGAAAAAAAAAAAAAGTAATTTACTTAAATCTTAATATTCTCAGTTTTTACCAAGAGATGCTTAAAAGTACTAGCAGTAGTTTTTCTGCATTTTTAAGGAAAACTGCTGAGCCAAATTGCTGAATATTATTAAAATACTATAATTCAAATTAAATAAATTATTACATTTATTAATAAGATTTAGTTTAAGATGGCTGATATTCATGGAGCGGTAGTGACATAGCAAGATCCAGTTTTTGATGGAAAGGTTACAAAACTATGAACTGACATTCCCAAAGAACAAAGAAAATTCCAGAGAAAAAATGACCTGATATGGTGTAAGCAAGCAAAGGTCATTATTTGATATACGAGCACATTCAGAGGATGCTCTGAGATAAATATGTAAACATTAACTTGTTCATTCAATGAAACACCTGTCCATGTCGCTATTCAAATATTCAGGGGCAATTGTCCTTAAACAGGATGTAAATAAGCCCAGTTTCCATGCCAGTCCATCTTTATAATCTGCCAATGTTGATTAACTTAATGCAAATACAATGCATTGTATACACAGAGAGCTTCATGATGAAAAAATGACAGGTTCAAAGATATCATAAAGGTATCATTACTAAAGGGTTGTATGTACATTTAAACAATCATGGGGGAGGGGGAGGGAGATTAAAGGAAATCTGAGCACAGTACTGTCCTGGAGCCAGATAACTCAAAAATTTTGCAGCAGGCAGATTACCATGAAGACAACATCTGCCCCTTGAACAACCGTGACATGTGCTAAAATAGAGCTGTAGTGTTATACTGTAGTAGCATGAAATCATGACAGATTATGCAGATCATTAAGTACTTAAACAGTTTGGCGTTATTCCCCAGCAGCATATTTAATATCATTTTACTCCAATTCTTTTAGACAATGTATTCTCGTTTAGGTAAGCAAGACTTCCACCATTTCCACTGATCTAAGAAAACCATGGAAAGGTGAATTCAGCTTGGGCTCTGCTGGATTTACTTCTGGGATTACAGTCTCTTGCAGAAGAAACCACATTTCTGGTATGACCTATTGATAACAGCAGCTAGCTTATGCTCCTACAACAGAGCTCTAAAATGGTGGAGAAAATAAGATGGGATCAAGAAGCACCGTAATTCCGTTTCCCAGTAATAATTTTTCCTCAAGGGGAAACACAGAAAAGCTGGAGTGCAATGGAGGTGAGGCTTAAGACTTAATGGCTTGTCTGCCATTAACTGCTGCCCAACGGGGCAGTTCTTTGCCAAAGCATGTACAGGAACAAGTGCTGACCTCTGTGAAACTGCAGTGAAGTGACTGGGTGATGGCGTGCTGCAGTGGGAGGTCAGGTCTAACTGTTGGTTGTGGACATGGCAGCCAAAGTTGTCCCTTCTGTGCCTGGAGCATCACTGATGCTTTCCAAAGTGTGAGCCAGAGCTCTGCGGAGGAGGTGCTGGTAAGTTGAATTAGTTTCTAGATATATGGTGGCTGTGTCAAGTCAACACTGATGCTGGACCTTCAATTCCTAGATTCACCCCTCAACATAGGATTCATGTGATGACAGCTGTTTTTCCTCTCTTAAAATAGCTGCTTCTCATGGCTGGAGAACAATAATATTCTGATTCTGCTGAAGTCAATGACAAAATTCCCAGTGATCCCAGAAAAGACAAGTTTTCACCTCAGCACCTTGGGAACCTCAACGATATTACTAGTCATGTCAGCACAGGCAGCAGTCCACCGCCTACTGAACATCCATGCTCTGAACAAATCAAAATCTCTCTTCCTCACAAAACAGCCTTCATACAGTCTGTAATTATATGTAAATGTAAAGACAAATACATAGGCACGTGGAACAAATACCATTTTTGTTTTGTAGAAATAGGAAAGAATACTTGCTAGCAAAGTTCAGTGACTGCTGGAGAATTTTAGTTGAAAATGATTACCAGTAGGTGGTGATATACAATTATTTATTAGTATTTTTCTGCCTGCAAAAAGTTCTGAGCTACAACCAGTTATCTGCAGAACTTCTAACATGTTCCTTTCATATTTCTGCAGCTTTCTGAGATACCCTTTATATGTTTCACAGCTGCAGAAATGTTTCATAGCTATGATGGCATCTCCAGGCTGTAGCGTGTCAGCCTGCACCACTCTGCAAACTGCAGTTTCCTTCATGCTGCAGTGTTGTATTTTGTAAAGGTTTTGTATTTTTTATCTGCTGATGAAAAACATTAGTCCAGTTCTCACAACACAATAAAGGGAAAAAAAAAAAAAAGTCAATTTTTTTTTTTTTTCTAGGGTGTCTCTCTTACTGACGTCTACTGAATAAACAGGTTTTCTAGTTAGCTGCATGCAAAATTGATATTTACAGGAAAATGCTCTCAAGTTCTGAGGCTATCAGTAACCCTGGAGAAAAACAATTCACCTCAGCTTGTTCCATTAATTATTGGCTGCTTAAACACCATGGGTGGGTGATGACTAAGAGAGATGTGGAGCTGCAACATAAGAGATGGAGCTGGGGTTTAGGTGGGCAGCAAGTTTTTCCCAAGCAGCTGCACGTAGTAAGCCAGGAGGCTCCCTCAGGCTTCAGGAGTCACAGCTGTCCCTCTCCAGAAGTGAAGCTGGGGCTGTTTGCTTCATGGGAACAACACTGGCTCCGTGGAGGCCACGACCAAAAATAGTTCATGGACGGGAGCAGAGGTGAGTACTCCTGGCGGCCTCTGTGCACAGGCACTTGGCAGTTGTTAAAATGTGTCCCATTTATCTTTGACCACCACCAAATGCACCGCTGAGTTTCTCCACTATCCATAAGAGAAGAATGCCCAAAACAGGTATAAGTGCTGCTTCACTGCTGCTGGTATCGTTGGCCTGGGGGGAGTGTTGAGCCCAAGTCACATCAGTCCTTTTTACTAATCTTCTTACCATTTATGCCAGGAGCCTGTTTCACGAAGCCAGGGCAAAAGCAGTCAGGATGGACCAGTCGTGGGCAAACTCTTTTTCTGACTGCATGGGCATGGGTTTCCCTTTCAGGCTGGGACAAGAGATAGCCAGCCTTGTACCGAACACACAATGTGCTGCAGAAAATAAAGTATCTGTTAATGAGAGTGGGACACCACAGTGTTTTCAAGCCCCGCTGTGCAGATTGGAGGGCAACTGACTGGGCTTTGGCAGTGGGAAGAGGGACCCAGTGTCTAGCCAGACGACATGTCTATGCCTGAAACTGAAAAGCACCAAAATACCATATCCAGAACTTCAGGGCACCCTACTGGTGCTGGTGAAAAAAATCAAGAAAGCCTCGTGTCCGCTGGTATAAGTGAAAGGAGAATCAAATTTCTCATCTGCTGAATTGTGGGGAGTATCTATGGCAGGCAATGCTCCTGCTTAGATTTATCAGAAAAACATTTTGATACTGTTATATGTGTGCAAATGAAAATGAGAAATGTGGGCAGTTTTAGAGAAATTACTCATGTGGTAGCCTGATGCTATTTGTAAATGACTTTACCATCACACTACAGCACAGCTATGCAAATCATGTAGGGAAAAGACAAGGGTGACTGGCAGCTCTACCTGGTGCTACATATAAGGTAAGAGGAGCCACAAGTATCAGTTGCTGGACAAACAGTATTGTGGGTGTTAGACACAAAACGGACAGAAACTTCCAACTTTCTTGTGCTGTTTGGATGTAAAAAGGCTGAGGCCTATGCATGCAATAAAACTTAGATACAAACATAAAATGGTTAATACTTGTTTAGGATGAGGAAATGACAGTATGTAGTCAAAGATTTTTCCATAATGGAAACAAGCAGCAAGTGGGAAAACATGAATTTTATAAAGTAGTACTGTTATAACAGGCTATTTTCAGCTGATGGAAAAAGCAGTTTTTGTAGCAAAATATAAGAACATCCGTGCTTAAATGGAAATGGGGTGGGATACCAAATCCTTAGGTGACATGCAAAGAGAGTGGCTTTTAGATTAAATGAGGGCAAACCTCAATGATATAAAAATGTTGCTTTTTCTCTTTTGTTTAGAAAATTCAAAATTGCCTCCAATGTAATTGCATTTGCATAGAATTACCCCATGCTTCACTGCCTGCCTCAGTTTGAAGCCAGGGCAATACTTGCACCTACCAGACCTGCAGCTCAGTGCCTTGGCAAAAGGTCCAAATCCTTTCTGTTTTATCACACAGCTGTAGTGACCTCAGCAAAACTGGTACAAAAGTGAGCCCCCAAAATGACTAACCCCCAGCAGTTTCTCTCTTAGAAATACATGAGGCCCTGAGTGATTAATGAGACATTGCTATATGCTTCCTGAGTCACCTCCTAGATGGCTTGATGCCAGGTGCTAGGGGCAAGCCAAAGTTTGAACTCCCACTGACTATCAACAGAAAAGAAAGAAAGTTTAATCTTAAATGATTAAAATAGCATCATGATAGAAATAACCACTCTGTCCTTTCCAGTGTTGGGTGACCCAACAACCCCTGGTATGCACATTAGTTATTGTACTTGTTGATTTCAAATAAGAAGCAGCATAGCTCTCATGACTTTTTCCTTACGTTTTCTTGAAGATTTTAGTCAAAATACAGGAGAACATGTCTGTTTAGTGATTACTAAATTCATCTCATACGATCCTTTTACCCCTTTTGAGCACAAAAGTGCTGTCCTACTCCCTGCAGCTTAGCCATGAGGGAAAAGCAGGGAGAAGCCACATATTCGCTACCAAATATGAACATGTCCAGGATCACTCCAAGCGCTGACCTTTGGGCAGCTGGTGTGTCTCCAGCAGTTACTTCACACCTGGATTATCTCCAGCCCAGAGCTAGCAGACTTTTTGCTCCAATCTCACACTTGGCCCTTTGCAGTAGGTCCCTGATTTAACCCAGTTCTCCAAGCAAATCAGTTTGTCAGGATCTTCTCCCAGATCTCTCTGTTCCAAGCCTTTGACTCCACTTCCCCCACTAAAAAGTCTGTCATACCTCATGGAGAATTTAGTCAGTTCTTCCATGGAAATTCCTGTCACTTGGGAAGGGCCTGTTGGCAAGGTGTCAGAAACTGGGATGGTTACTGCTCAGACATAGAGAAGCATCTTGGTTTGTAATCTCTTGAGTTCATAGTGGTAGAGGAAGGTAAGGAAAAGGCTTGGGAGTTAAGAAATTGAAAGGATTTTGAACAGAGAGGTGTTTTAGAACAGAGAGGTGTGGAATCAGAGAGTGAGGAAAGTGCAATTAGAATTCAGAGCAGTGCATGAGATAAGTAGAGGAAATTTGTGGGTGATTTCTATTCATACAGTAGCGAGACAATGCCAGGATTTGTGATATCTGATTAAAGCAAATGTCAGAGTGAAAGTGGCTGGTTGGATGGAGAATTAGAAAGGACTTAGCAATGTGTGGACAGGGTATCACAGAATCACAGAGTGGTTGAGGCTTAAAGGGACCTCTGGAGGCCATCTGCTCCAGCTCCTGCAGGGCCACCCAGAGCAGGCTGCCCAGAACCATGCCCTGGCAGCTTCTGAATATCTCCAAGGAGGAGACTCCACAACTTCTCTGGGCAACCTGTGCTTAGTCACAGCACAACACGGAATTGCTTCTTGATGTTCAGAGGGAGACTCCTGAGTGCCAGTTTGTGCCCATGGCCTCTTGTCCTGGCACTGGACACCACTGAACAGAGCCTGGCTCCATCCTCTTTGCACCCTCCCTTCAGGTGTGTATAGACATCATTACTCAGATTACCCCTGAGCCTCCTTTGGCTGAGCAGTCCTGGCTCTCTCAGCCTCTCCTCATAGGAGAGGTGCTTGAGTGTCTTGATCTATGGCAGAACTCAAGAAAACGAGTGCATAGGAATGTATTTAAGCAGAAAGGAATCAATCAGAAAGAAAACAAAACAAAAAAAAAAAAAGGGAGGGTGGGGTGGGGTGGAGGATTTGTCCTCTGGGTGTTGAAAATTCAATACATTTTTCAGAGCTTCTGGGAAACAGGACCAGAGACCGTAGGCCATAAAATTAGCTGAATTGGTGCTGTGCTGTACAGCATGGGTCAAAGACAGAAAACAGAAGAATTAAATTGAAAAGTAAAGGGTGTATTGGAGATCCAAGGGCATTGAGGGAAGACAAAACAAAAGACATTGTATGATCATACAAATCTGTTTTCTTTTCTCTTTCTCTGCATTATAGAAAACCCATACCTCTCTTTCTGCTAGGGAAACTTTGTTAGAGGGAGCGAGTCCACCCTTTTACCCATAGCCAGACCTCTCCCATTCCCTCTTGCACAGTAGAGTCAGGTCAGCACACACAAAGGAGAAGAGCAGGGATGGGCAGGCTGGTAGCCAAAGGACAACACGATCTTCAGCCACCATTTAGCCCAGTCTGAATCCACTGGACACCTGTCAGCAGCCATTTGATTTATTGCTAAACTTGAACTATAGACTGTAATTGGTAAATCTGCAGGATAGATCAAAACACACCTGAGAGACCTTCAAATTATCAACTATTACAGCTGTTTGATTACTTTGGAACCACTACTGATACCCGATATCAGCTCAAGGCCATGTCTGCAACTGGCTGCATCAATCCAGTGAAGTGCTCTGCAAAAAGATGTCAGAATAGAGGCAAAGGGGGCTATGTCCAGAAAAGGTTAATCAATAGCTTGCAAGGTTGACTGAGTGTCATTAAATACAGTGGTGCACCTACTGTATATAAGATGTGACCTGTTGTCTGTATCATTCTCAGTCACCATTTCTGCCATACTGGTAGTTACCAGGTTGTCCACCTGGAAGATTTTGTGTACAGCCAGAAATGTTCATATCACCATGGATCTGGGGAATAGTAATAATACTCTGTTGCAGTTTTTGGTTTCTTCTAGGGAGGAGGAGGAGGTAAGGAATCTGTTTGAAAATGTATCTCAGTATACCAAGTCTTTACTTCTGACAAAGATACTGTATATGTGCCTAAAACTAGTATAATCTTAAGTTTATCATGTGAATAAATGCAGGTAGATAAATGCAGGATAACATGGGCAACAAGGTACTTTGGTCTTTTGAGAGATTTGTGTTACAACAGAACTTGTCCATACATGCTTTTAATAATGGTGAGTTAATGCCTAGGCATGTGCCAATACTAATCTATGCATAAATGAGGAAATTAAAACATTAATATACTTGTTCTGATTTCCTAAAGTACTAGGTTATATTTTTACATGCATTTTAATTGCAACTAATACTTACTTCTATCTAATTATACTTTAATACCTATTTAGAAACATTTTCATATTATCAATCTATCCTAACTAGTTACACAGAGCAAGTTTATATTTGCTTATCTGTTGTAATTTTATATTTTTCAGCAGTCCTTTTCTTGTTTTACTATAAAAAAGTTTAATAAAAAGGTAAAAGTATTTAAGTTCATATAATAATAACCACCTGCAACATAGTAGAAGAACTAAACTATTACCTGAAAGTTATTTTAGCAGCCACGGTGACTGTATGCAGTTTTCTGATTGTCGGAATAAAAAATACCATTTAAGTATATGCTTAACATAAAGCATGTTCTTAATGACGTTTTCCTTGAAAGACTAAATCTTATGCTTACTGCAGATCATGGCCAAATTCCCACTGTTTTCAGCAGGACCTGGTCCAAATGGGATATGCCAATAATAACAACCTTTCTACACTCAAAAGGCTATTCTCTTTGGTGTTCAAATTGATTTGCGAATACCACTGCCAAAAATGTTTCAGACAATGCTAGCAGGAAAGATTATTTATTTATGGGGCAATTAAGCATCTGTGCATGTTAGGTAGTGGCAACAATACTGCATTTAAATAGATTAAAAATAAACTCTTGATCTAGGGAAAATAAAAGTGACAAAGTCAAACTGTGTTGTTATGCTTATCATAACACATAAGTAAGTTATTCTTTTTTGTATACAATAGACATCACAATAGGATTACTCTTTAAAGGCAAAGAAATTACTAATCAACAGCAGCAGAAAACTATTACAAAAAGCTTTGCATCATTGTTTTACTTACCTTTACTTACCTTTGCTTACTCTTCTGGAGGAGATATCTTGATACGTACTTCTAAACTCAGCTTTTGTTTGTGTTTTGTAGGCAAAAAGGAGAGCCACCACTTGAAAACGGGTTCCTTCCATACTTGGGCTGTGCCTTGCAGTTCGGTGCCAACCCCCTCGAATTCCTCAAAGAAAAGCAAAAGAAGCATGGCCACATTTTCACTTGCCGAGTAGCGGGGAAATACATTCATTTCCTCACTGACCCTTTTTCATACCATTCATTGATACGCCATGGAAAACACTTGGACTGGAAAAAGTTCCATTTTGCTACTTCTGCCAAGGTACCATGTTAAAAGTGGCTTCAATATCTAATGTGTAGAATCTTCTGGCAGGACAGAAAGTACCTAGTTAAACCCTGTAGCATAATCATGCCTTTGAAATATAATTGACTTCACATTTCTGCACTTTTATCGGTTTAAAACATTGGAGTCTTTTTCACCCCCCTTTCCTTAACAGAAAGGAAATTTACAGTAATTTGGATTGTAAAAGAAGGACATTTAGTCAGGTAGTATTCCTAATTGCTAAAGTAGAAACACAGTTAGCACCTTTTTTACAAAATGATACATGGCTTGCTGAAGCTGAAAACTTCTTCAGGAGGTTCTCAGCACTGTGGAAGATTAGCTCCCAATGCCTTAAAAGATGATGCAACACAGTAGAAGCTCAATCAAACTCTTATTGAAGTGAGCAAAAAGGGTCCTTCTGATGTCAGTGGGAGTTGAACGAACCTCTAGGTAACCACGTCTATTGTACACATGCTTGATTTTATTTTCATTTGCATTCTTAACCTCTATGAGAAAGTATCAGTTCTAGAATTCACAGTCCTTATTATACTTTCCTTTAGTAAGATATAAAGTAATGCTCTGGCTTTAATTTCTGTTAGACTTTATCATCAAGGTTATGACAGGTCTTATTTATCATGCATGCAATTTATTTTGTGACAGGCTTTTGGGCATGGTAGCATTGACCCAGCAGAGGGAAACACCACTGAAAATTTTCATCAGACTTTCATTAGAACCCTTCAAGGTAACGCCCTAGATGACCTCATCAAAGCAATGATGGAAAATCTACAAGACGTCATGCTGCAGTCAAGAACATCTAAACCTCAGTTTAATGCCTGGACAACAGAAGGACTTTATAAGTTCTGTTGCCAGGTGATGTTTGAGTCCGGCTTTTTAACACTTTTTGGTAAAGAATTTAATTCAAATCATGAGAAAAATCTATCAAAGCAGGAGACCGAGAGAGCACATATTCTAAATGCCCTTGAAAATTTCAAGGAATTTGATAGGATCTTTCCGGCTCTTGTGGCGGGGCTGCCTATCCATCTATTCAAGAGTGCCCACAGTGCACGTGAGAAGCTGGGGGAAGCACTGCTCCACAAGAACCTCCTGAAAAGGAACAACCTCTCTGAGCTTGTCACCCTCCGCATGTTCCTGAATGACACTCTGTCAACCTTTGATGACATGGAAAAAGCGAAGACCCATGTGGCAGTACTGTGGGCCTCGCAAGCCAACACCATTCCTGCCACATTTTGGAGTTTGTTCTATCTTCTGAAGTAAGTCCCTACATTTCTTGCTTCCAAATGAGAAAAATAGTGTTTGTTGTCTTTCAGAAACCCATTCACTACTATGGGTAAATTCCACTGCTTGATACTTCAGTATCAAGAAGCTTACTGATTACAACACAAGTGGCATGTTGTGGACTTCTGCAGAACCCCCACTTTTCTTGTCTCAGTCCAAGTAGAGGTACCACAGAGCAATGCTGTAGAAGATTTTCAAAAATACTCCAGGGCAATGCCTTGAATCCTAGCATAAAAAGTAGCATGTGATGTACTTCGTAAAGGCAAATTTGGAGTAAGTTTATATATGACACTAAAAGCGCTGGTTGCAGTCAGAATTTTAATTACATTGAAGGTTCCCAGTATAATCAGACATTTTTAGACCATCTCACTAGAGCAGGCAAAACAAGCTTTAACTTCATGGTTGATTTAACAGATATTTAATAGACAATAGTTTATATGTCAATAGATCCTACTGAGGTTGTAGTAGTTATGCAGCAATACCAACACAGCAGCTCCCTGCTGCTTTCTTCACCCAGACTGCAGCAGAGCTCTTCCACTTGGATAAAGCTGTCGTGGCAGCATGAAGAGTGAGACACAAAATCCTCAACTATTCATACATGTTTTAGGACAGTGATTTGAGATTCACTTGGGGTGTATGTCCAAATTCCTCAAGAGAAGGAAGGGCATTCAAAGCCTTAAGTGGGTTAAGATTCCTGTACATAATTTCCTAAATTTCCAGAATAGACTTTCCTATATAGTATTTTCCTAACTTTAGATATCTGCAGTATAAACTGGAGCTACTGAGTTTGTTACTTATGAGAGGAGAGCACAGTTCAGATAAAACTATTAATTGTCCATTTTAGAGTGAGTATACTCCATGGAATATAAACTACCCCAGCTCTTAAGTATGTATCTAAATTTCTAATGTTTTTATTTAGCTAGTGGCTTGTAATCTCATACCTACCAGCCAGTGCCAATAACTGGGGTTATTTGGTACTTTTTATTCTAAGAAGGCATTGGCTTAAAGTGTCCTGGCTGATCATGCCTTCATAATGACAACACTATTGAATCCTGCATTGTTATCATGCATATTGCACCATATATTGTTCATATATTCCATGTCTGAAGAAAGTCTAAATAGTAAAGGGTACTATGTGGACTTTTAGCATTTGGAAGATTCTTTTCAGATAAACAGAATAGGACATCACACAATAGGACATCATCCAGGATAAGTGATGTTATAAAACTGATTTATGATCCCCTTCCCAAATCTTCTACCTGCAATGGAGCTCTTTCCTAATATGCAACTGATTGTTTCATTTCTTATCCTTGGCATTGCTTTTTAGTGACATCACTATTTACTACCTCTGTTACGCACATTAGTTCTGTCCCACCTGTCATTGGAGACAGATCAAATACTTGGGGTTCTTTTCCTTTATAGAACCTATTGTATCTTTGCCAAAAGGTGAAAAAGTCTAATTGCATAAGTAGATTTTGCTTCAACATTTTCATTTTGGAAGGTTGTACTTGTCAGCTAACAAACTAAATTTTATTTGGGAATAAAACGAATGGCACAAACTCTTTTTAAACCATTCTTAAGCATAACATTATGTCATACTTCTGCACTTTTGATTTCAGGAATCCAGAAGCAATGAGAGCTGCTATCAAAGAATTGCAAAGCATTTTGGAAAGTGCTGGAGAGAAGATCAGCTTAGATGGCAAACATATTTCCTTGAACCGAAAACAGCTGGATAATATGCCAGTACTAGGTATGACTGTTTTATGCAGGAGTACCAGAAATCACCCCACAATTTTCACAATCTTCTATTTGTCACCATATAAGCACTTTCTACGGAATTACTATTAACCAGCACACACCAGAACAAAAACCTGTATGTTCCCTGGCAATGGCCAACACAATCAGTCTTCCCAGTATCAGAGGTGGTCCTGAGTGTACCAATTCACATAAATAGCATTTTTTTTTAGCATGGGTAATGGCATGCCGGAATACAGTGTGTGTCAGCACAACTATTCAGTGTTGGACACCCGTGGATAATTCAGAACAATATTTTGTTTGGTAATGGCTTTAGATCAAATAAAGGGTGTTGCCAAATTGTATATGGCAGCTGTTATTATATCAAGCAAGATCTTCTAGTACCATTACTGGAATTTCTTCTTAATGTTTTTCAAATTACAGGCACATATTTCAAGTGTCCAAATTACAGGGAAGAGTTTTGAAAATGTCACTGTTTGACTACTGCTGATTTCTTTAATCAGTTTATATTGAAATCAAACAAAAAACAAGGTGCTCCTGTGCACCAGCACTAAAAGTTTCAGAAAAGCCTGATCACTGCACTGTTTCCTTTTCGTGTTATGTTTTCATGGTTTTCTTTACTTCAGCTTAAAAGTGTGTCTCACTTTCAAATATTCTGTTGCATCAGCTATGAGTAATTTTCTAGGGGAAAGCGGATTATGTTCTCAGTGTTATCTGCAGAAGGGATAATAATGCTAACAAGAAATGAGAAAGATACTTTCTTAGGCATTTATGAAGTTACTGTTAAATTATTTTTTTAATAGGCTTTAATAGTGGGTTTGAAATAGCTCAAAATATGTCCTCCCCCAAGGACATATACATACTATTTCTGTGGTAATCATTCCTTTTCCTCTCTCTGTAGATAGCATCATCAAGGAGGCAATGAGGCTATCGAGTGCATCCATGACTTTCCGAGTTGCTAAAGAGGATTTCACTTTGCACTTAGAGAATGATTTTTACAACATTCGCAAGGATGATATTGTAGCTCTTTATCCTCAACTTTTGCATTTTGATCCAGAAATCTATGCTGATCCTTTGGTAAGTATTTATCACAGTGCATTAAATTCTGAGCTCTAGCAGAAGCCAGCATGTTTTTTAATAGAGCACTTACCAAGAACGCTCTACAGCTGTTACTCTGTTGTGCTCCAGACAGTCTGTTCTTACGCCTGGAGTCTCAAGGATAGGCAAGAACTACCTGCAAAACATGTTTGGGTATAAACAAAAAGTGTAGTGGAAGCCCAGGAGAGCCTTTTAGCTTTTGTCTTCCTCAATAATGACAGATTACCACTTGGGGAGGAAGAAGAGGAGGAGATTGAGAGAGGGCAAGGATAAGGATAATATTTTCTCAACAACACAGGATGAGAAACCTTCCAGTTCAGATGCATGAACACGGATGCAAGCTGTACTGCTTATTTTAAGAGGTTATAAGTTATCAAAACTTTTAAGAAGTTATCAAAAGGATTCCCTAGCTTGACTCTAGCAAAGATCCTGAGATGATATTGTCCCACATGCCAGACCTTTTCAAGGACTACCCTTTGCAGAAAGCACCTTAGGGCCTGGTACCACCATGAAGCACAAAAACTGTCCTGTACAGTGTTTACTGCCTGAGGCTTTTCCCTCCCAGCCTGCATTTTGTGTCTTAATAGCATTATCCAGTCCTTGGAGTTATTCAGATATCAACTAACTCTTTTGTGGGTTTTATTGCAGACATTCAAATATGATCGCTATCTCAATGAGAACGGAGAAGAAAAGACTGACTTCTACCGCAACGGTCGCAAGTTGAAGTATTATTATATGCCATTTGGGACAGGAATAGCAAAATGCCCTGGCAGATTATTTGCTGTCCATGAAATTAAACAATTTTTGGTTTTGATATTTTCATACTTTGAGATAGAGCTTGTGGACAACAACGTGCAGTGTCCTTCATTAGATCAATCCCGTGCAGGACTGGGGATTTTGCAACCATCCAATGACATTGATTTCAGGTATAGACTGAAATGTCTATGAATATATATATGTTTTATTATATCTATAAACTGTGTACAGTATAAATACACTATATAACATATATTTTGTATATACATTACGTATGTATGCAAGTGAAACATTGTAAGTCTCAGGGGAAAATCCATAGGAAGATGCTACTTCATCAACCTAATAGAGAATACATAATACTATTATGGTACCAGCAGAAAATGGGTTTAATGCATGTTGTTGATACAAAAGTTACTCCTTTTACCAACCATTCTAAAATGCAAGTTGTGACTTTGAGTTGTGTGTGTACAATAGTTCATTTTTTTTCTGCCAGCAAATACCTTCCCAGAGTAATATAGTTAAAATTTCATCAGGTAGTTCAAAATAATTATAAAAATTCAACAAGAGTTAAACCATACTCTTTTTTTATAACTGAAATGTTGGAGGTGGAGGGTTCTCACCATGGGTGAAATAAGATTTTTATAGTATAAAGGCAGACTGGGGGAGGGGAGAATTTCCTGGGGAAGTACTTTTATGTTTTTATTAAAAACTAGAAAAGACTTGAATAAAATCTACAAAATCTTTCACGTTCTAGTGAAACTGCAGAATCTGTATCATATTCATTGTAATATACATTTCTGTTCAGAAAGTTTTTAACTGTATTACAATAAATGATATTATCTGCACTAAATGCTTCTCTAGACTGTTGGTTGTTTCAATGTCTTAACATTCTCAAAGATTTATGCACTCATCCCTAGCCACCTGAGCCACCTTTAAACTAGCCAGCTCAAACATCGTAGAATATCCTGGCTTGGAAGAGCCACAGAAGGATCATGAAGTCCGACTCCTGGCTCCACACAGGACCACCCAAAAAATCAGACCATGTGTCTGAGAGCACTGCCCAAACGCTTCTTGAATTCTGGCAGGCTTAGTGCCATCACCACTACTCTGAGGAACCTGTCCCAGTGCCCGACCACCCTCTGGGTGCAGAACCTTTCCCTAACCCCCAGCCTGACCCTCCCCTGTCCCAGCTCCATGCTGTTCCCTCGGGTCCTGTCACTGTCCCCAGAGAGCAGAGCTCAGTGCCTGCCCCTCTGCTCCCCTCTGAGGGAGCTGCAGGCCGCCATGAGGCCTCCCCTCAGCCTGCTCTGCTCTGGGCTGAACAAACCAAGGGGCCTCAGCTGCTCCTCATACATCTTCCCCTCTAGACCCTTCACCATCTGTGTTGTCAATACGGAGATAAGTAAATAGCCACCAGTGCTTGTAGTTGGATTTTGCACCCTTCTCTAAATTCCATATATCCATAGGCCTCCATTGGTCATACTCCATAGATCTTCCTAGTCTAATTCCATTAAAGCTACTATGGATATGCCCACACATTTCATTTTCAGTGGTGTCATGTCTGTAAGAAAAATCATTTCAGGCATATCATTTGGTTCTCTGTAACATCCTGTTCCTTTCTGCTGCAAATGATGGATGGGTGTCACAAAAGTCCAGTTTTTAATGAAGCATCTTTAGGCTGAAAGAAAGAGTTTTCTTATCATCTGCCAGTGAAAACAACAAATGGACTTAAAATATTGTTGTTATCCTATTTTTTTTTATGCTTCTAAGGATTTATGATCTGACCTTTTGTCCTTGAATCAAATGTTAGCCTCATCACAGAAGATGAGATACAGAGCTATTAGATATTTTCAGATTTCCCGTTCTGGCAAGACATCCAATCTAGCTGATAAAGCTCTTCCTAAACATGGAATTTTACCAGGACACAGGCCTTGAACTGCTTTAAATTATGCATCTGTTTCTATTCTCACTATCCACTGTGCTAAATATTCAAAGGCAAAGAAAAAGATTCTGTAGTGTGTGATTATCACCTGTGTGTTACCTTTGTAAATTTATTTAAACTTTTTCATTTTCAAAAGAGAACAAAGAACACCACATTGTTGCCATTTATAATATCTATAATATTTAAAAAATTAGATATAATGAAAGTGGCTTTGAATTATTAGTTTGGTTCTCTTGGTAAGGGAAGTGCCCAGTCGTAGGTACAGCCTCTTTTCATAGTTCTGCCAATTATGTTTTTGTATGATTTATATAAATTACAGCACATTCATTGTAAGTTAGTATTGACTCAGAGAACACATGAAAGCCTGACATTATCATAATTACATATGCACTGGCACATATTATTACTATTAGAGGATCTACTCCTCCTTTCTTAAACAAATCTTTCCTAAAACTACAGGTTTTGAGAGTAGCAAGTCTGTGCAATGTTTTAAGCAAAAAAAACTTCCTTGATGAAAATGAATTCAAAACAGAATTGCAACAGTAGATAATGGAAGACAGCACAGGAGTTATTAAAGCCAGCATCTCCATGGTTGCATTGACACTTGGCACTTTTTCTTCCATCCCCTGATGTATGATAACCCTGATCCATTGGATCTTGCCTACAAGTTCAGTTAGAGGCAACCATCCACATTTTTTATTGCAGCAGACATGTAAGAAGAAACTCAGTTTCTGTTTGAGCTTTGTTTTTTATGTTTATTTCTTTTTGTTTGTTTTAGTGAGGATTAGATCAGTCTTTAATGTACAAGATAAATGCTACAAATAAGTTAGGGTTTGTCTATAGCCTTCAGATACTTTTGCACCAAGAAGGTGAAGACCAAATAAATTAAAAAAAAAAAAAAGTTGTAAGGTTCTGTGACTAGACAGCTATTTACAAATTTATGTTTGTTTTTGAAGCCAGTGCTAAATTGTTGCTGACATTTTAGAACAAAAAGTGCTTCATTGCAACCTGCATAAATCCCTATGAATTTCCAATGGAAATAATGTAAACTGCTACTCTTAAAACTCTATTTGCAATTAAAATAACTACACTGTTTTATTTGCAATACGTGTTGATGCACATGATGAAAAACTTTCCTTTAAAAATTATTTACTGCAATATGGAAAGTAAAAGCTTTCTTTTTCAAAGAAACTTTTATAAACCCAAGCTTAATACAAAAGAGAGATACCCCTGCCAAGGCAGATATGACTAAGGAACGGCCAGGAGAACTCCCAAGACATTTTGTGTCTGAGGTATTATGGTCCATCTTATAACTGTGTCCAGGAAACTTACCTAACAGTGGATGGATGATTCCAAGCCTTGTGTTAAAGAGGGAAAATGCATTCCTTATCAAAATGCAATACCTTTAAGAATGGGAGAACTCGTGAAATGATGTCTCTAGTAGGAAGGGCTACCTGCAAATGTGCTTCAGGATTCACAAGAGGGTAATGTATCTGGATTTAACTTCTCCAGCATCTGTCTGTCTGGATACACTGGCCAGAAATGTGAGGTAGATGTGAATGAATGTCTAGCTTCCATTTGCATATGGATAAAGGTCCAGGCTGAGACAAGCTGAGACTAGCTCTTTAGGCCTTCCAGGACTGCATAGTCATTCTGGGCCAAAAGCCAATACCAATCTATATTGTAACTTTTATCCCCATCGAGAATTGGAAATCAATTAACGTCAAATAAAGTGAACAGTGAGACATGGGTCCTCCAACTGGCTTGGTCATGCTAGTGTAACTGAGCAAAGTAGTACCATGTTAAAAAACAAACAAGCAAACATGTGAATAAGGGTCATGTGAATAAGGTCTATGACCATACGAGTTGTTTAGAGTTGGGCTGGCAATGTCCACACACTGCTTAGGGTCTGGCTATGTTGTAAAGACACCACCAAGTTCTAGCCAAATTCTTTTTAACCAGCCACCCCACCTTTCTATAAACTATTTATAAAGATGCATAAATATATCCTCTTTAATCTAAATCAGAGGATTATAACTTTAAGTTTTATCAGAAATATTTTTACAGGCTGTAACCACAAATTACATATGTATATACTAGGATTTTATTTTATATATTTTATTTTATATTTATTTTATTTTAGACTTCCATCCACATTCATTATGGGATTTAAAGCAAATATGCCATATTATGCAAATGTTTTGTATTTTACCTTTGTTACTGGTCTATGCTTTTATAAATAAATAATTAAAAAAAAAAAAAAAGGAAGAAAAAAGGGAAAGAAAAAGGGAGAGAGTTTTTTTTTTAGAAGAAAATTCCAACACTCCACTTTTTTCTCCTATCACATCCTTTCAGTCATGTTATTTACTTGATTTAAACCTATCAAGAGCAAGACCATTCATAGACATAGCTCCAAGTGCAGGCTAATGATCTATCCTGCACTAAAGCCTTTCTACAAAGAATTTACAATAAATCCGACTCACGACCATCTACTGCTTTGAGGTACCTGAGCCAGATGAAGGTTCATTCCATTAGGAATGTGGGGAGACTACTTCCGAAAGACAAATCTTGGCACTAGTTCATGCAACACAACTATCTTGTAATAATAGTAACACAGATAATAAAGGACAGATTTTGTACACCTCTCCCACAGAGCTAATTCAAAGATTTACCATGAGAGGCAATGAGAACATTTAACAAATCACAGCAGGCAGGAGAATCCATATACCCATCCCACCCAAGTGCAATGCCTTAACTGCAGACTCATTACAAACTGGTAGAAATCAGACTATACACAGGGTCCTACAGGGATGGCTCAAGTGCTCCTACCAAAATTCCCATAGGAGCATGGTCATTGCCATTCAACTTCCCATCACTGCTCTTTTGCTGGGGTAGGAATTCTCAATGGACACCTGGACCCACAAGCTGTGAACTGGTACTCATTGGGTGAGAAATATAAAACAAGAGAGGTGATCAGTTCTTCTTGTCCAGTTCTGAACTCCTGTAACAGAAGGAGCATATCAGCATATCTTCAGAGGACTCTGCAGAGCAATGTCAATCTTTAATGTTGACCTAGAGTTACGAAGCTGAAAAGATCCAGAATAAACTCTTGAGCACTTTCCACACTTTGTGACAAAAGAAATGCAAATGAAAAGTTTGAACAGTTCTCCTTTTTTTTTTTTTTTTTAATTTTAATATTGGTTAATATGGAAGTATTTTGGTTTCATTCCATGACCGCTACTTTTGTAACCTCAGTTAAACCTCTGTAACCAGGGTCACCCAGATGCAAGTGAGGGAAGAAAATGGTACAAAGTCTGTGGCTGCTATGCCTCAGCTAATGTAATCAAATACTTAACAATCAATACTCATCTGCCTTGCCAGGGTCACGGACACCACAAAGTTATACCAGGGCAATTCTCTGTGCTGAGTCTCCAAATAACTGTACTTTTCTCAAGATATGAGACCAAAACAAGGTAAGATGAAAGGCCGTACAAGCAATTAGAAAAATACTGTGCAGACTCAGGTTGGTATGAAGGAGGCAGCCTATGCCATGGGTTGTGTGAGTCTTTCACATTACCTATCTACTACGCAGAAGGAGATATGGGCAGAAAGGAGGCAGAGACCCCACCTCCCAGGTGAGAATCCTAACCATTAGGCTAGCTCAAGTATTCACTGCTTTTTCCAGTGGTAGCTTTTCTCTGAAAAACTGAACAAATTTAGTAGAATGATTTGCATGTCTCCCAACCTGTACTCTTTTAATTAAAGTCCTCTCTTAGCTGAGAAACTATTCAGTTTTGACATGGGATTGAAGTCCCGGAGGTGGATGAGGGAATCAAATCCACATGTTGAGGGCAGACTCTAACCATGGTGAGTAAAAGTGAGGGTACCTCCTGAGGGAGGCACAAGCACTCGGTAGATTAGGCACACCAAGGGGTTTAAGGGCACAAGCCTTTGTTGGACCCAGATGAGCTTTGCAAAGGGCTTGGTAGGTGCCTTTGCACGGCAGTCCTGGGATAAGAAGCAGGACACGGGCAGCTGAGTGGGAGCAGGTGGTGTATAACCCGGCAGAGAGGCACTTTGGCTGAAGAGGTAGAAGTGAGACAAAGAAAATGCTTTACAGTTTTTCTGCTGAAAGAAATCTTTCCTCATGCTGGAGTTCCTGGAAGTGACACAATGACCTTACTAAAGTAACAAGGCACCTTATCAGAAAAAGACAGTTTCACATTTCTGAAACCATGCTGGCCATCACTGCTATTCACCAGCTGGGAGTTGTCTGCAGAGAAACTACACCTGATAACCCTTTGCTGGATGCTAAAGGTCATGTAAAACTAGCTTGGTCAGTCAACCATCTCTGGCAGGCTGAACCAGCTCCTTTCCAGGAGCATGAGCATGAAGCAGCAGCAGCCACACTCAGAGGCATTAGGGGCAGGCCTGGGATGTGGAAGATGCAGCATGGAGGGGTCTTGGTAGTTTTGGCTCTTGGTAGCTGGGACCTGGCTCTTGGGAGCTGCAGCACCCTGGTGATTTTGTCAAGGTTCAGGTTCAGCCTGGAACTGCCTGACAGGATGGATCTAAGGCCATCTTAGCCAAATTTTAAATGGAAAAAGCTGCTACCGTACTGTGTGTGGACCCAATCTCTGAGACCTGCTTTGAGGAACTCCCCAGTGACAGAAGGGGAGGAGGTCCTCATGGTATATGGGTCCTGATGGGCTGAGGGTCAAAGCTGTGTGCAAGGTGCTCTTTTCAATTAAAAACATAATAAAAAAAATCACTCCTAGGCTCAAATAAAAGAGGAACGGTAGGTGCCTATTAACAGTGCTGCTTCTAGGTTCAGCCAGCCAGTCCTCAACATAAAAAGTGTTTTCAATGACTGCAGTTTTGAGCTAAGATTTCACAAATCATGGATGAAGTTCTTAAACTGTTCTTTGATCTTAATGTAGAAGTAACATGATAAGCTAGTCTTTGTGTTGCAAGACCTTTCAAGCAATTTTCCAAAGATAAAAAGAAGAGGAAGCACAAAGAGGAGAAATCATGGGATAATTTTGTCTGAAAGCATGAAATATGCTTTCCTGATAATTACAGCTCAGTTGTCAGTAGCATGCTTTAGAAGATACTGTCCATGGTCTTGGTGTAATCAGATAGCTGAAGCAGGATAAATAGGCATCCACTGTTTATGATCTGCACAGAGTGCTGAAGTAGGGTAATCGGCAGCCTGAAAATTGCACCAAGATCTGCCCTCATTCACACCACAATAACCACAGTTATGTCAACACATTTAAACAGCTCGCAGAGGGGGCTTGAGCATAATTATGGCTATGGCCTGTCCCTCTTTAGCCAGCTGTACAAGGAGGTTTGGTGGTAAAAGCAGTCATTGCCTCACAGTAACCTCAGAATTAAACAATAAAGAGGTTACATATTATTAAATGGACTACTGTCAAAGTAAATACCTGTCTTGCTAACTGTTGTTGACTTTACTTTGTTTTCTGCCAAAACAGACAACTCTATGAGACACACTTAAAATCAAATGATCAAAATCAAATAATCTTCAGTGGTTCACATGTCATGAAAAGAGAGAGAGGTCACTTCAGAGCAATTATTGAAGAGCCACCAATTTTTAAAATTAAAAGTCCATTTTACATAATTCATCAGTCTCTACTTATCTTTTAAAGATAACAGCCACTTCTGAAATTCAGACAGATGGATCCCACAGAGGTTTTGAAAGACTAAAGCACTTTAGCTGATTGAATCACTCTGGTTTTGGGAACAATTCAGTGTGAAGAACCAAGTAATTATTTTTCAGAAGCATTCATGTAGTAGTTGATTGGAAGGGGATTAGATGTCTCACAGGCTGCAATAACTGCAGACTCAAGACTTACAGACATCCACAAGAACATCAGTAAATCATAGGCTGGCAAAGGTCAGACAAAAAGACTGCCAATTTTAGATTTCTGTCATGATTAAATACCCCACAATGCCAACAGAAGTATATGGGATTATGGCAAACATCAGTGGAACTTCCTCAGGATCCATACAAGGCACCCCATCAGCTTGTCCTCAGAGGTGTTCAACTTACTGGCCCTTTTCAAGAAAACAAGTGGTTTTTCTGTGAGGTTCTAGTGGGTTTTAAGAGTCCTCTTTCCTAACATTAGGTGCTTGTGGACACACTGCATGAAGGTAAATCAGAGCCTGCAAGAGAATCATGGACAGATATGAACATTTACTACCTCCAAAAGCCTTATCATTCAGCACCATGAGTTTGCACGACTGGTTTGAAGCACAGGGTGATAAAAGTTGCCCAAAGGGTTGCATTAGCAGGTAAGAGGTAATCTGGGCCTTGCTGACCTACTGAGATCTCAGCTCTGCACTCCTTAAAGCTACCGGCTCCTTAAGTAGAGGGAGAAATGCTTCCTCTCTACTTTACATGGCATTTCAGCTTGGATGCTCTACCCAAGTAAGCAAAGCCTCAGGAAAGGTGAACAGTCAAGGAGAGGCTATCTGAAGACACACCCTCCACATTGAACTGGTTCATCTCATGGCTATTTTATTTCCCATCTGCAAGAATTTAAACCGGGGACTAATGTTCTTACAAGGGCTAAAAGGTGATGTTAAAAATGGTAGGGGAAGCCATTAACAATGCAAGCAACAGTCAATTAGATGGGTTCTGTTAACTATGACTCATCACTCATAGTTGTCAAATGACTTTTCCTGAAATTTGATAATATGATAAAGAATTAGAAATTCTGTAGACTCTGAAGAAATCATAGTCAGATAATCTGAGTGCTGTATACAAAAATACTGGATACAGTGGATATTAGCCAGGGGAGGTTTAGATTTAGGTTGGATATTAGGAAAAACTTCTCTACTGAAAGGGTTGTTAGGCATTAGAATGGGCTGCCCAGGGAAGTGGTTGAGTCAGCATCCCTGGAGGTCTTTAAACAATATTTAGATGTCGAGCTTAGTGATATGGTTTAGTGGAGGACTGGTTAGTGTTAGGTCAGAGGTTGGACTAGGTGATTTTGGAGGTCTCTTCTAACCTAAATGATTTTGTGATTCTGTGATGTGCTATGCCACAGAGCTATCTGCAGGTGCCTGATGTGAGGTTCGTACTACCAGAAGGTAGATGCAGGGTTGCAATTCAGAGTACCCAAGCTGACAGCTGAGGCTCCCAGTGCAGGCAGAGCAAAGTCAAGGGCTGACGGGCAAGCCCAGTCTCACCCCAGGAGTAGTTTCTAAAGTTAAATGGTGGCACAAGTTACATGCTTATTCCTTGGCCTACACACACAGAATGTTTTTACCATTGTTTTACTATTCAGACCAGGACTTTGTAGTAACAGTTATACAAACAGAGAATAAAACCACTATTCCCAAGGAGGGCACAGTCTAAGGAAAATAGAAGATGAAAAGCATCCATCTAGTGGAGGGCAAGGAAACAATAAAGCAGTATTTGCCAGCATGCCAGCTAGTGGTCTGAATAGACCAGGAGGTTGGCTAATGTTAAGTTCATTGCCAACACTGAATGCATCTTGATCTGTTCAGGTCTAGAACACAAGACAGCAGATGATGGGTAGGTGAGGAGTAAGCTATGAAGCTACTTGAAAGTGAAAAAAGAGCAGTTTATCCTTGGTGCTACAAAGAGTGCAGGAGGAGGCAGCACGTGTGGAGGGATCACTGTATAAATGACCTTTGCAGCAAAAATATGAATCGATGTAGTAGGACAGGAGAGCAGTAGAAAATTGCAGCAGTGATGAAGGAGCTAGAAAGGAGCACCTGGATGAATGGTTTGTCCAGAGGATGGATAGAAAAGGCTGTATCTTAACAGCAATTATGCAGAAGCCAGGAGACAGCATTTTAAGAGGAGCACCACTGACTGTGGCAGAGACTGGCAATGGGTGACCAACGTCGAGGATGAGGTATTGGTTTTGAGATTTGACCTGACTGAAGATATTAGAAAGAAGTGTCACTTGAATGAAGCAAGTGTAAATTCAATTGAAGGGAAGCCAGAGCTGCACTTAGGCAGTACTCCAGACTGAGGTTTTAAATGATGTGTTCTGCAAGATTAGAAGCAAGAGAGCAAGGAACATGGCATGATCATGACTGAAGTAAGCTTGTATTAGGAAATGAGACAACAAGGGAGAACAAAAGGTTTAGGGAAGGAATGAGAGAGGGGGACTATCAGGAGATACTATAAGAGGAGAGCCCAGTAAGAGCGCCTCTTTAGTGGAAACCATGAACCTAGATTTCCAGATCAGATCTCAGACAGAGCCTGTTCCAAGCAGTTACTGCTGTAAATAAAATACTGCAGACCGAATTCACATGCATGTACTTAAGCAAATATTTGTGACCACTCTGATCAAAGTTATTAGGTGATAATGTTCAGCCTTGGAAACTGGCCTTGAACAGCATTTATTAAGGTGTTCCACTACTACAGCTATCACTAAAGATCAGCACACGAAACTGCACTGTCAACCAGCCTTGAACCTTTGTGCAGAGGACTACCAGTAAAAATGTCCAGAAAATAATATATCTGAGGCCTGGTAAATAAAACACATGCCAGCTATCAGCAGCACTGTGTAACCATCATTACAATCTATTGTATTGTTAAAAATATGCTGGACAACAAGAAGTAACTTGAGGGAATACTGAATTTTCATTGCTTGCTATACTTACCCATGGCCATAATTATACTTTTTAGACAGGTGTGTTTCATAAGTTGACAGTCTTTACTTCAAGTTTGTAACTTCTGTGTAATACAGATTTGGCAATGAATATATGGTGAACATACAATTAGGCAATGAAAATATTGAGTGTCACATATATAGAGAGAGATTGAAATTTATGACATAGTCTGAAAAACAAAACATCAAATTGTTTAGCCAAAGACTATAGGAAAATAAAATTTTAAAAAGTGTAAAGTGCTATTTTCAGAATGAACAAGAGCCAGAGTGAATCAGGTATTCAGAGCCATTTCAAATGCCCTGTGGTATCCATGTACCTCTCTAGGCTCACTTCATAAAGGTAGGTGGATCCCATAAGTCAAGTGTCAAATCTGTCAACTTCATGGTGTCTTAGAGACCTTGAGACTTCAGGGACCTTTGGGATGGCAGCCTAATGAAGCCCTAAACCTCCACTGACCATAATGGTAGTTGGACACATTGCCCATGGGTAAATGCATGGAGGTAGATACCTGCATTAAAGTGTCCTATTCTTTGAACTGAATCCCATTCTAAGAGTTCTGAGGACTGTCAAAGAAACATTGGCTTTGGATTAGGTTTTGGTCATTGACTTTTAATACAAAGTTAGATTTCTACATGAGCAATAGCTATTGATCATAAACCTGGAGACTTCTCCTCTGAATTACCCTCTGAAAGGGAATCCTGGAAATATAGTGTTCTTGGTTTAGGCATCAGATCAGGTAATTTGTGAAAAGCCAAGGGGGCTGAGATTGCACAGATCTGGCAAAGCATTTCTGCCAACAGTTTTTGTGAAAAAAAAATCAAAAAAGTTATATATGGTTTGTTTTTTCCTGAATCACTTGTGTTGGAATAAAAAATTGTTTTCTTTCAATGCATTCTAAATGAAACCATTCTAGTTTTATTTCCCATTTAAATAACTCCATCATTTCAAGATTACTTCAAATTAAAGGTTTACAGATGAAAAGCACCACTGTTTCATTTCATCAGTGCTGGCTGTCATGTTGTTTTGATTTGCTGAAGGTTCTGATGTATTTTTGGGTTAGATTTGCAGAATGACTACCATCCAGCTCTTTCCGAAATAACATATTTTCATAGCTTCATAGTAACTAAAACTTCTGCTTTTTCTATTTTAACCATAAAACTTAACTTTCTTATATATTGAAATGTACCTAGACTCATACAGAAAATTATTTTGAAAACTGTTACCAGCCACTGCTTTGGAGTAAATGTTCCCCAAAATACGAGGAACTGGCCTGCTTCCAATCTCATCAACATCACTAGGAACTTTGCCTAAATCTCCTGGAGGGAAGAAACCAACATGTAGTGCTTTTGAAAGTCTTCCTTGTAACCCTTATTATAAGGTCAGAAAGGGTCTTTGTATTTATTACCTTGAAATCACACAAGGGACATATATTGGGATGGGAACCAAGACCTGTGACTGCAGTAGGCTTCCTATTCAAATCAGGTAGTGAGATACACATTGCACAAACATTTTAAAATGAATGTTCAGAATGTGCAGAGCTGCATCGTTTTTGTTTACCTTAAAATATAATAAGAAAAAAGAATACAAAATTCTTAATCACAAAGCAAAGTCAGTGACTGTTTTATAACACTACTTCTTGGTATTGTTTGCTGTTTATTCTGATAAGCTTCTACATATTTATGTTTGATGCTGCAGATGTGTCTTATCAATTTATTAATTTGCTTGTTTTATACAGAGCAATAAATAATCTGTATTCAGAGAAGGAAAAAAAGAGCTTGCTAGGTTCATTGGTGCAAGTCAAATCTACCTCCATGATCACTTTTCACTCCAAAATTCAGGCAGAAATTACATCAATCATAACGTTCAAGGGAGGAACTTTAAAGAAATCTGAAGACACCTGGAAAATTCTTCCTGGTAAGAACTACATTTTATCCTGAATTACAATCTTGCTAATATCATACTGAAAACTGAGTCATATTCCAAAAACTTATATAAAAATAAAGTCATGATTTTGGAGGACGAAGATTATGTTTTATGGAGAGTTGGGTGACAGAACTCTGGGGTACAGGTGAACGAGAGAACCTTTCAACCTAAACTATTCCATGATTCATCCATCCCTCTTCTTTTATCTCTCCTCTTGCTATTGCCAGCAGGGAAGGGAAAGCTTCACATAACTGATGCAGTGCTCATAGGAAGAGGTTCAAGAGAAAGAGGTTCAAGAGGTTCACACCTTTTGCTGCTGGAGGTTTTCTTGGTGTTTTTCTTTTTTGACGTAACAAATGAGAACAACCCCCTGCTGACTTCTGTAGCAATCCAAACTGACTGGAAGAAGAGGGAAAAAAAAAAAAAAAAAAAAAAAAGGAAGAAGAAGAAACATCAGAAAGAGAAGTTCTTCCATAGAGCTAGGTTGCAATATCTGCAGTCTTTGGTGTGTCACGGGGTCACGGGTTGACAGATCAGCTTCAACAACAGCTCAAATCCCATTACTGGGATGAAACTGCCAAAGGACAAAGTGCTCAGGCCTTAGCCTAAAGGTGATAATTACCCACTTAGTCAAAAATGGTGAGGAAAGAGAAAGGCCATTGGTATCTTTTTTAATTGTTCTAGGATGCAATAAACAGAAAAGAAATGGGGAAAGGGAAGTCCATACTGTTACAGTAAGAACCAGCCTCCACCACTCTCATGCTAAACAATGTCCTTTGCTGTTATCACAGCATCACAGAATGTTGGAGGCTAGAAGGTACCCCTGGAGCTTATCTGCTGCAACCCCTGTTCGAGCAGGGCCACCCAGAGCAGGCTGCCCAGGACCATGCCCTGGCAGCTTCTGAATATCTCCAAGGAGGAGACTCCACAACCTCTCTGGGCAACCTGTGCTTAGTCACGGCACAGCACAGAAGTGCTTCCTGATGTTCCTGTGTGCCAGTTTGTGCCCATGGCCTCTTGTCCTGGCACTGGGCACCACTGAACAGAGCCTGGCTCTCTGCACCTCCCTTCAGGTGTATAGATATTGGTGAGATCCCCTTTGAGCTTTCTCTTGACCAGGCTGACTAGTCCCAGCCTCTCCTCATAGGAGAGGTGCTCCAGTCCCTTCATCATCTTGGTAACCCTTCATTAGGCTCTTTTGAGAATGTCTGGGTCTCTCTTGTACTCGGGGCACCAGAACTGGACACAGCACTCACCAATGCTGAGTACAGCATCCACTTCGTATGCCCATGGGCATTTGCAGACAACTTTACTATAAAGAGCCTCCGCACTCACAGTATTTTAGCTCACTGACTCAAGGACGAGGCTTATGCTTCCATTGCAAATCCTGCCTTTTACCTCTCTCTTCAGATAAAAAGGACTTTATTCTGTACAGAGGAGGGCTGAGAAACACTCAGACATCAATGCCTCCGGAATAGCAATAGAGAAGCAACACAAAAGAGATACAAAGTGTTTCATTTGAAAAACTTAGGTTAGCTACAGCAAAAAAAGGAACAGCAAACTGTGAGGAAATCAAAATGTACTAATGACATTCGCATCAAAAATGACAATTTTGCAATACTGAGTTGAGAACAAGTTGTTTCCCTTTCTTCCACCTCAATAAACATCTTTCAAATGACTTCTTACATATGCACAAAAAATTGGGTCTCAGAAAGAAGGTGAATCCTGGGGATACAAACTATTGTGATCTCTCCTAAAGAAAGTCAATTTTAGGCAGAAAATAAATTGCTACATGATCAGTCTAGTTAGCCACCCAAGCAAAGCATTACTCAGGCTGGTATTCATTACTCAAATAGACTCATTAGCTGCAAAATAGATGAGGTGCAACATAATAGATGAGACCCTGAGAGCACAGAATGAAAATGTGTTATCATAAGACTCCCTCAGTTGCAGTGACAGGTGCTGAAGTAGGCAAGAACACGAGGAAGAAGTGTGACATGTCTGAAAGGGCAGCTACTCAGCACGGGAAGTGCAGACTGCAAGCTCAGTGCTGTGATAGCCGGAATAAGAAGGCAGTGTCTTTTATTGCCACATCTGCTGAAGCTTTTCTAGCAGAAATATCCGATACAGATCACAATTTGTTCCTCAGAACGACAGCATAAAAAGGAAAGAGAAATCTTCCCCTATTGATTTGTTGTACTTGACTGGCATGGTTTCCCTATGCTCAGCGTAAGGGCAAAGCAGGAAGGAAAGCTGGGCTCTGCACTGATGTTAGCACCTGCTTTGCTAATGCTCATCTACCACATTCAATCCTGGTCTTCAAATATCCAACATATTCAAGCTTCTTGAAGGCATAACACTTTGGTCTTGTAAAGAATTGCAAGCTACTTGCAGATTATTATTGTTATTATTATTATTATTATTATTATTATTATTATTATTATTATTATTATTATTATTATTTTACCAATGGAATTAAGATAAAATACTTACCATGTCCTGAATAAAATAAAATGTGGTTGGTTCTTAATCAGATTTTTTAGACTAGCAGTTTTGGCATCTCCTGCTTGGTTTTGTCTGCAAAATCCTAATCTAAATATTTTTTTTTCCTATCTGATGGTATAATTAGTGTTTTATTATTATTATTATTAGTTTGTTTGGTATTTTCATTCTGCTTTGCAGGCATTAAAATATCCCTATAACCACAGACAATCTCGCTATAATAACAATGCTACTGCTACTACACAAAAATTTAAATTCTTCTGAACATATTACAAAAATTACTTATTATGGACTATCACATTTTTACTGTATGGAAGAGCCTAATTTGTCCATTGAAGCACCTAAGCCCACCAACAAAATGTAGTCTTCTCTATAATAAAGATGTATTACTATTGTAGCAACATCCAACAAACAATTCCCATGCTTGTACAGAGCCAGCAGCACTATCTGAGCTTGCATTTGGTACTATTCTAAGAAAGTTCATAAAATCAAGTGCATGTTTGTTGGTGGCCTTGGCAATGAGTGAAGGCTGTTTGGAAATCACTAACTCCAGGTCACCTCTACCTTCTCTGCTTGCGCAGTAGATTGGGTAATAAAGCCCATACAGACAACTAAGGCAAACAGACCTTGCCAGGTTGGCATGTTCTGACTTCTCTGGGTTCAGCTAAACCGCCACTTCAAAAGAGAAAGACAGAGAAAACAAGTATTTACCTGCCTCTACACCAAACCTATATATTGACTGTATATGTCAATGTATTAACCTGGAGATCTGTGAACAACACAATTCTATTGCAATACCGATCAATTATGTTCAGACACTAGGAGGCAGAATAGAAGAAATCAGTAAAGTTTTCACTAAACTGGTTTATTATTATTTCAAAGTTTTACTACAGCAGAGACAGAAGATTCTAACTAGAACTAGGCAGCTGCTATTTTTAGGAACTGCAGACACACAGAGAGACACAGTGCCAGTCTCAAAAAGCTTAGGAACTAAGCATTAAACCTTCTTAATTATTCTCACCTGCTTACAGGCAGTCTAACAGTCTTTTAGTGAATTGCTTAGGAGCACAGAGATTCATATAGGCAATATGCACTGCAGACTCAAGCCACTGATATGGACCTTAAAGGGATTTTCTGTCCATGGCTAATATTTAGCTGAGTAAATGAGAAGTGAAAAGCACTGCATGGGAGAGGTCAGTGCAGGCTAGAGGAGAAACGTGGAGAATCAAAGTTCTTCCAAAGTCCTTTTAAGATTCTAGTTTTCTCACATTTACTTGCTGCCAAAGTGATCTACTCTACACCTTTGTCATACATGCAACCTAAGCTTTAATTCTTAATTTGGACCCTAAGATCCTACAAAGCACAAAAAAAAAAAAAACTGAGAGAGCTGTCCTACAAAGGCTGAGATCTGTAACATCAAGAATACAAGAAGCATTACCTAAGAAGCACTTATATATTATTAAGAGTCATTCAGTGGTCAAATAGGAAGAAATTCTTCGAGCAGAGGGTGGTGAGGCACTGGCACAGGCTGCCCAGAGAAGCTGTGGATGCCCCATCCCTGGAGGTGTTCAAGGCCAGGCTGGATGGGGCTTTGGGCATCTTAGTCTGGTGGGAGGTGTCCCTTATCGTGGCAGGGGGCTAGAATTAGGGGATCTTTAAGGTCACTTCCAACCCAAGCCATTCTCTGATTTTATGAAAGAGCATGAATAGTGAGATTTAAACATGAAACATTGAGACAACACAGAACGGAGAGAGAGTAACACTGTTATCAGACAATCCAAAATTGCTTAACACACCCAGGCTAAGTGGTAACTTAATTTATCTTGAGGTCTTGTGCTGAAGAAACTGGATGAAGTAAGGTATTGAATGCGAAGCCTTCCAGTCTACCTGTGTAACAGAATCCTGCAAACCACTACAATTTCCTGCAAGAAGCAGCACACTGCAGACGCAGTTCTGCTGAACAGGAACAACCAGCACAGACAACCAGAAGATAGTCGGGAATGAGGGACAGCGGGTGTCAGAAGCTCAGCAACCTGGAGTACTGGCCGTGATCCAGCACAGCCAGCTAGGAGGTGTTACAGGACCTCACTAAATAAGCATCATCACACCTACATTTGCTGAAGGAAATTGTTGGTGTTTGAGTCTCTTAGGCTCAAACTGCCTCCAGGTTTGTCAGAGTAATACACCCATCTGCCCCCACTCCTCTGTCTTCTTTGGGTTAGTTTATTTAAGTAATTTCCTTAGAGAAATGGAAGTGTGGATTACTTCTGTGTGATCCCAGACAGAAACCTGGAGGCTCAATTACACTAAGTTTTCTAAAAGAATCCTTTGAAAACAAACCCTTTTGTCAGCAAGTAAAAATGACCTTGCTACCATCAACACCTCAGAATCAACACATTGCAAAGAATATCTTTCATTTATGATTTTCCCTTGTCCATGTGACAGGTGTGGTCAATGGGTTAATGGACAATGGGCAAGATAGAAAAGTTCAGAGAATCTTCCTTGGCCATATCCCTAACACTAGGGCACAGTTCTTCCTCTGTGGTTATGACTGATGCCAGCCCTATCGGTTAAGTCCAGGTGAAACCTTAAATGTGTCCAGGCCTTCGAGTTTTACTTTTTATTTTGCAACGGTGGGTTATTAGACTCTGCATTAAAACCATTTTGCAATACATTAAGGTCAGGATGAGTTAGCTCTCCTTGCAAGTCGCTTGCACAAAGCTTTATTTTTTTACCATTTTTTACAAAGTGTAGAGGGAAAAGCATCCTTAAAACAACAACAAAAAAGTTGAAATGGCCAGTGAGGTGCATGCTGTACTATGCAAAGACCTTCCCTTTTATGTTTGAAAAGACAAAGTTTAAATATGCCTGTACCACTCAGTAGTACATCTGAGCTTTCCTAGTATTGGTTTTAAGGTAGGACACAGGTTCAGATTTTTCCTCTGAGCAGATCTATTTAAGGTCTAATTGTCTGATCTCTCTGGATGAAGCATTTACTCCTTCACACGGACCAAATCCTGAGTGGTGACTGCAGTTACCAAGCTGAGTCCAACACCTGTAGCTGTTTCCAGGAAAAAGTGCTCTGGAAGATTACTTAGAAAACCAAAAGAATTATTGGACTGTAAGAGTAGGAACAAGTCATTTAGTAAAAAACATTGTAACATAACCATCTGCCTATATCCACCTATGTTCAACCTTCTGCTTTCAACAATTCATTTTATGCTACAGGATTTGGGGACTGCCATGGGAAATAGCACCGCTTTAATAAAAATATGCAGAAATATAATTTTACAGTTACAGGAGCTGAAACCATACATATGACATGTTCAAAACAAGGGAATTAATATGAAAAAAGTGACAGATGTGGAACAAGTATTCACAAGGATTGATGGACTCATTTATGGACAAAAAGTGTCAGCAAAGTTCTGTATTCAGAGACAAAGTTGTCTCAGTGGAAAACCTGATTTTAACAAGGACCAGCTTGTTAAGAAGAATCCAAATGCAAGTACAAATAAATCCCTTATCTACGTTCTTCCCATTCATCTGCAAGTTTGCCCATAAAACTACCACTTACATCTTCACATTCAGGCAGAAATCTTTATTTGTAAAATCTGATCTGAAATGGATTAACTAAATCAGCACAAAAGACTGTAAGGACATTTATGTTCCGAACCTCTGATTAATAATTATTTAATAGAACTTGATTAGGAACAGTTGCAAAATAAACAGCTGTGAATTAAGTTTGCTGAAATGGCACATATGCACAATGCAAACCATGAAGTTCTATGACTTTTACAGGGTCCAAAAAAAACCTGCAGACAACTAATAACATGAAATAAGTCAAATTTAATCTGAAAGTCAGAAAGCTTACTTTGTCCTCAAATTGTAGTTATTTGGTAACTTTTTGTGGTAGAGCAAGTAATCAGTATCAGTTCTGGTTTGTTCTTTTACTAGAAAAGACAATTAAAAATTTCTATATCAGCAACTAGTAAGACAGTCAAAAATCCATTAAATAAATGGAATACATTGAGATAAATACCATCTTTACAGTCCTGCATCAAGTAATTCCTTCTACTCAAGCTTCAACAAAAAACATGGTACAGGAAAATGACTCCTGGGTATTCCCAGTCGGGAGTACTCGCTCATTAGCATTCAAACAGTCTAAGATCTCACCAATAAATTAATTTAGACTGAGACGGATTTATAAACGTTAAATAGCATCTCTTCCAGAACAGTTCCCCAGTGGGAAGTTTTCATTCCACCCTTACGGGTGAATCACTTGGTTTACCTTAATGCAGTTTAGACTAAGAATCATCTCTTACCTGCAGCAAAAAGAGCCCAAATACGTGGATTATAGGTCCCACATTTGACTGAAGAACACATCTCCCAGCAAACAGAGAAGGACTAAATACCCACCCCACTTTGCAGTTTGAGATGAAAAAGCTTTGAAAACATAGTTTGTTTGTTTAGCATCCAGATGTGCTGCCACAGGGCCATGGACAGAACATTAGACAGAATACTACTGGAGGAGGAGAGGTGCACCTAAGAAGGTGACTTCTGGGCTGTAACCCGAGTTCTGCTAATCATCAGTTTAAAGTTCAGCAGGCATTTTTGGGATGTCTGTAATGAAAATACTGAAGATGCACAGTGAGGTACTTAACATTTCCAGCCTCTAAATATGAAACGTACATCACAGTTTATTAACTGCAAGTATGATCAAACAAAGGCCAATTCAATTGCTCTCGAAATACTAAGCCATTTCTTTTTACCTTGTACCAGAAGCAAAACCCATATAAATTGTTTAATTAAAACAGATCAGACGAAGGCCAAGGAAATTGTTCTCCAAATACTAAGCTATTTCATTTTACCTTGTCACAGTAGCAAAACCCATATAAAATGTAATTAAAGCAAATCTTAGGGAAAGCCAGCATCACAATGAGAATTAAAAAAAGCCAGAAGATACAGAAGTTGATTTTCAAGGTTGCTTCATTCCAATAGTTCATATACTGAAAAAGATGTTTTAACTTCACTTTAAAAATACCTGAATTGAGCTTCCAGCTTTGTACAAGCTACAAAGTCAACTCTGTAAACCTCAAGGGATTGTAAACAGATCTGCCGCATTCTTCTCCTGCTGTTGTCCAACTCCTTTTCAGTCAATGCTTTTCAGGCTCAGGGCTTTTTAGGCTATTACTGTCTTGCATAATTAGATCCAGATTTGTACCTTGACATTTAGCTGCATTAAGGATGCAGTTTGATCTGATTCATAGAATCGTTAAGGTTGGAACAGACCTCCAAGATCATCTGGTCCAACCATCACCCTGCCACCAATGTCACCCTCTAAACCATGTCCCCAAGCACCACATCCAACCTTTCCTTGAACACCCCCAGGGACGGTGATGCCACCACCTCCCTGGGCATCCCGCCCTGATGCCTGACTGCTTTTTCTGAGCAGAAATGTCTCCTCATTGCCAACCTGAACCTCCCCTGGTGCAACTTGAGGCCATTCCCTCTAGTCCTATCACTTGTTCCCTGTGAGGAGAGGCTGCCCCCCAGCTCCCCACACCTTCCTTTCAGGTACCTGTAGAGAGCAATAAATGTCTTCCCTGAGCCTTTTCTTCCCCAGACTAAACCACCCCAGTTCCCTCAGACGCTCCTCACAGGACTTGTGTTCCAGGCCCTTCGCCAGCTTTGTAGCTCTTCTCTGGACATGCTTCAGGGCCTCAATGTCCTTCTCATAGTGAGGGGCCATTGCTACAGTTTATAAAACGCTCACCCCAGGTGCTGACTACTGATATTTATCATTGCATTAATCTTTAGGTTTTTGAAGTTTACTTACAAATCATTGATGATCAGCTAAACGGTACCAAGTCCTAGTTTTAATCACCCATTCCAACTATACACATCCCACAGAAACACCACAAGCTTACTGCTTTTGGCATGACACTAATTCAGTACATATTATTGGCAGACTCTTGCTGCTCACCATCTCATCTGCCTGTACAACACCACATGCCTAGGCCGAGGCCTGACAGGCTTAAATAGCACAAGCTAGGGGAAGGAGCATCTCAGTCTATTCTCCCTGCAGAGCAAGGCAATTAAAAGATCACGGGAGCTTTAGTTTAGTGCAACCAACTAAGCAGGGAGCTAGTAACAGCACCTCAGAGTGCTCACAAACTCTTCCCTGGTTCATTTAGTATTGAAGAGATTTGCAGCACAATATAGTTGTTAGGATATGCTAATTGGACAAGTGCATCTAGTAGTCAGATTAAGGCAGAGTGTTTACAAACTCCTCAAAATGCTGCTGAAAAAATCCAAACCAACAAGCCAGATTGTGTTTACTCAGAATAAATGATTATACAAATGGGAGTGGTGTCCAAAAAAAGCACAACTATTCAGGTCCAGAGAGATTTTAAAGAGAAAACATTTACTTTCGGATTATTTGGGTCTTGTGTGATAAACGATTTCTGTGAAAGACAAGCAGAGTTCAAGCCCAAACCTTTCATAAGCTGCCTAGAAGAACAAGTGATAGCATTATCACCTGTATTTCATGGAAGCTAAAAGGAATTTCCAAGAAGCTCACTAGCCTTGTTCTGAGAAAAATTATCTACCACGTTCCTTCTCCACGTTTCAGACTCCCTTCTTCCTTGTAGTCAGTCTTAGCTACATGTTCACATAGGTCTTTCACTCCGAGAACTCTTTTGTGTCAAAAATGCCAAGCTGTTAGCTTCAAGAGTGAGAATTTAACATTAGCAAAAGGCAGGGCATTCAGTTATGAAAGTAGGCAAAAGATTCTAGAGGTTTTAAAGTACTTCGAAGCAGTGAAATATTTAAACACAAGCACCACTACATATTCCTAGTGCCTGACAAAATAATCTCAGCTACCGGGACCCCTCAGTTACCTTCAGCAGCTACTGATCTTTAAAATGGACCAGCTACTTGAAACAAACGTCATATCATGAAGCTGTGTTTCTTGGCATAAGAGGAATAAGAGAACATTTAGTTAACCAGCATCCTTTATTCATCACTGTTTAATTAACTTCATTTTTTGGAAGTAATAAGCAATATAACTGGACCTATATTCTGAGCTATGCCCAAACCACACATTGCCCAAGATTGATTTCACAACATTGATTTTGACCTCACACTTATATAGAGAATATGAGTATATAAAATATATGTATAGTATGCGTCCATTCCTTTCTGCTTAGTTCTAAATATTTTTATTCTGGCACACAACACAATCACTTCATCACAACATAAATTGGGAAGAAAAAAATCGTCTATGGTCTTTTTAGCTTAAAACTTTAATTACTCGCACATTAAATGATTTATGATTAAATCATGCAGATATTCAGATTACAAAACAAATGACTTCAAGTACAATAGCACATTTGAAATTTACTTAAACATCGATTTTGAGGTAAAAAAAATTAAGATTAATCAAATATACTGACCAATGATAAGCTAAGCATAAATAAGTGTTGACATTTTCAGGATAAAATAATCAGTGAAAACAGTATTTTTAACACAGATATTGGCACATTTACATATACAGCCCATTTACCCTCCTTCAGAGTGCGATCCACTCATCTGATATAAAGCCACAAATATTATAAATCCATATTATAAATCCACAAAATATTAAAGCACATCAGCCAGTCTGCTCACAAAGTAAGATTTCTACTTGCATACTGCTGTGTAGGGCCAAGTTAATTGAAAAAATATATGATTTCCAAGATTAAGGGGTTTAATTATACAGCCTCCAAATCAGTATAATGGAAATTGCAAGAGCAAATCCCCACTGAGTATTACAAAAAGCCTTTGGCCAAAACTCCAAATAAAGACCTGACATTCAGGTCAAAAATACATAACCAGTTAATATGCCTACTTCTGTGCATGCACGTGACTGCATAAACAAGTTCTGTGTCTGTGCACCTTGGTGTTTTTGTTTGGCTTTTTTTAAGCAATGGTTCATGTGAAGAATCATGTTAGCTGCACAGGGTTCAACTGCATATTCAAGCTCAAGGTGACCACAGGTCTACCTACTCCCATGAACTCTGAATCACAGCCTTTCTTCAGATGACAGTGGTCTCTCCCGTTTCTCTAACTTCAAGAAGAAAGAAATGCATAATCATTTTCACCACAAGTAGAACTATAATACAAATAAGAACAGTCTATTATACAGTCTGCAAAAGCTGAGCTTTGCATCTCCTGATACTGATTCACATCAGCAATTATATAGGGATATTTACATAGGAACAAGAATATAAATAATTATACTACACCATGAAACACTACAAACAGAATATACAAAAATTATAATAGGTCATTATAATCTGTCAAACTATTAAACAGAACACTTTAATATTAATACAGTTTGGAAGGTAAACATAACCTGCAGGCTAGGTTTTCAAATGGCTGTTTGTCAATGCAGCATAAAACATTTCCATAGTGCAAATCTTACCAACTGTATCAAAGTCACTGCCCCCTTGAGAAAAATGCTTCTCTCCCCCGACAAAAACAAACAACACTGAAGAGTGAAAGTGATAGCTCACATTTAGTGCATGACATGGTTTCAAACACACAAACATAGGGAAGCTTAATTTTAACAATGAAAAAGGGTTGAACAATGTTGAGAAAGTAAAATAAAAAAGTTAATATATGCTACAGCTGGAAGACATGAAACCCAAAAATCTGAACTGTGGAAGTGGGGGAATAAAGACACTTCATTTTTTTTTTTTTTCAATCTGTTGGAAACATTGTATGACAATACAGCACATGCCCTGTATTTTACCAACAGCTGTAAGATTACTTTAATTGCTGAAGAATCACAGTGTTGAGTATATCTGCTTCTTGTAGTGTCAGGCTTTCATCTGTTAGCTCTTTATTTGGAAAGGTAGTCACGAGAACAAAATCAGTTGTTGCAAATGCTGGACGGGACTGGATAATGAAATCTCGAATATCCTTAATCCTGTAGAAAGGATATGGACATGAAAACAGTGTATGGTTCTATTTCGACATAAACCACTCAATATATCCTATTGATTTTACATTTCCATTTGATCCAGATGGCCAATAATTGTAGACTATATATTTTTTTGTTTCTTGCATACAAAATGTGAAGTATTAAAACCAATGTTGCTTGTTTTTTTCCCAAATAACAGAAATAAAAGTTTTAACATACGAACATATTATAAACTGATATTTAATATAGAACATCAAGCAACATCAGTACCAGCTGTCAAAAAATCCTTATACGTATCCCAAAATCCTTAGCATATACCAAAAGTGCAAAAGTATTATTGGAAAGAGAAATCTTACAATATAAAGTGATAAGAAAGCAGAGGGGAATTATTACTGTGCTCAGATTGTAAATAGGTTTCCCCTGCTTTCACTTAGCATTCAAGTAGTGAACAATAGTTCATAAAACCACCAGTCACAGTATAACAAAAATAACAGCTTTGTAAGACATAGATGAAAAGTAGGATTTTAGAGATAAAAAACAAACTTGAGAGGTTTCTCTCAACACAGTAAACTGAGTCAAATCTTTGAAGATCTACTGAACTAATATGCAGGCAGATTTACTGCAACCAAATAAACAGGGACTTCAGTTTTCTGTCTTCAAGGTTTATGATCCAAGCAGTGCTCTTTAGTACCTGATTTTGATCATGCATCTGATCAAAATAACTAAGAAGATCTACACCCATGAGAAAGACAGCAATGATTAAATAGAAATTTAAATAAAAATAAATTCTGTCAACCCACCCATGATTACAGACCTCAGTGGGAATCTACCACCTCTACTCTTTCATGTACACAAAAGAAAACATCATGGCTAGAGGGTTCCTAGGAGCCACACTGTCTATCCAAGTCATTTCTTGCTGGGAAGCAAGGGTCTGGGCCTGTACTACCAGGTCTACTACTGCTGAAAGATTATTGCTGCATCATCTTCCTTATTGGCATCTCAGCTAAAATTGTCTTACTGTGGTCTGTGTATTTTGTCAGGTGAAGAAGTTTGCACGTTGCCTCTGCCCTTATCCTGAGCCAGAAGCGGAAAAAGAAAGCAGGGCAACTTTCAAAGCCACAAACGGTGTCAGCATGGAACTGGGTCCACACTAAGAGCACCCTCAAGGCAGGGACTCGAGCTCAGTTTCAGCTGTTTTCTAACATGATGGTGCAGACTTTGGAGTGAGGCTGACTTGAACCTTGCTTGCTATGAAGTGCGGGTGGAATGACTGCCCAAATCTCTGCCCTCTGCCCAAAGTTCTCTCAGCCATGCAGAACAGCAAGTGCAAAACAGCGCTTTGCAGAACCTTGCACTAACACAACCTCTTGGGTAAATAACTGGGGTTGGCCAACACCATTTGCAATGCCCCAACAATGTCAACAAAACTGATGGCAAGCTATAATTAACAGACTACTAAGTTGATTGCAGCAGGTGGTCACCTAACAAGTAAGGAGGAGAGAAAGGCAGAGGCATTTAATGCCTTTTTTGCCTCAGTATTTAATAGTAACAACAGCTTTTCAGCTGTATGGACCTGAGTTGAAGGACCATGGCTTTCCATCTGTGGTCACTGGAATTGCAAGGAAATAGATGAATCAGATCAATGTTCCTAAGTCCATGGGGCCATATGGGATTCATCCCCAACAGTGCTGAAGGAATTAGCGAATGTTATGGCAGGTCTCCTCTCAACAATTTATCAAAGGTCATGGGAGCCAGGGGAAGTTCCTGCTGACTGGAAACTAACCGATGTTATACGCAACTACTAAAAACAAGAAAATGAGAGAAGACAAAGGAAACTACAGACCTGTTACTCTAACCTCAGTCCTGGAACAGTTATGGAGATTGTCCTGGAGGATACTGAAAAGCACTTAAAGAATGAAGTAACTATCAGGCATAGGAACAGGGGTTCCTCTCTACATCTACCTCAAAGGAGGTTTCAGCAGAATGGGGTTCAGTCTCTTCTCTCAAGCAAGAAGTGATAGGAAAAGAAGAAATGGCCTCAAGTTGTGCTAAGGGAGCTTTAGGTTGAATATTAGGAGAAATTTATTTGCTGAGAGGGTTGTGAGGCATTGGAACTGTCTTCCCAGGGAAGTACTTCAGTCGTCATCCCTGGAGGTATTTAAAAGGTAGATGTGGTGCTCAGGGATATGGTTAAGTGGTAGACTTGGCAGTGCTAGGTTAATGGTTGGACTTGATGACCTTGGAGGTCTTTTCCAACCTCAACAGTTCTATGATTCCACAATCAAGGGAAAGTTCTGCATTCATGATTTGATCTCCTTCTACGATAAGTTCACCCACTTGGTGGATGAAGAGAAGTCAGCGGATGTATTTTGTATTTCACTAAGGCTTTTGATACGGTCCCTCACAGAATGCTTCTAGACATATTGTCCAGCTGTGAGATAAACAGATTCACACTATGCTGGATGATGTACTGGCTTGACAGCAGAGCTCAAAGGGTTGTAAGCAAGTGGGGCTCCATCTGGCTGGTAGAAGATCACCAGTGGTGTTCCCCAGGTCTCAATGCTAGGGCCAGTTCTGTTCACTTTTATCAATGATCTGGATGTAGGAGAGAAGTGCATCCTCAGCAAGTTTGCCAATGATACTAAACCTTGAAGTGCTGTTGACTCCCTGGAGAGAGGATAGGCCTTGCAGAAGGATCTAGGTAGATTAGAGCAGTGGGTGATCAACAACAGCCTGAAGCTCAACAAAGGGAAATGCCGGGTTCTGCACCTGGGATGGAGCAATGCCAGACACAGCTACAGGCATGGAGACAAGAGGCTGGAGAGCAGCTCAGCAGGAAGGAACCTGGTCAACAGCGGGCTCAACGCAAGCCAGCAGTGTTCCCTGGCAGCCAAGAGGGCAAACTGCATTTTGGGGTGCATTAAACACAACATAGCCAGCCAGTCAAAAGAGGTGATTCTTGCACTACATTTAGTGTTACTGCAACCTCACCTTGAATATTGTGTGCAGACTTGGTCTCCATAATATAAAAAGGATGTTAAGGCTCTCAAGTGTCTAGAGGAAGGCAACAAAACTGGTAAAAGAGTTGGAAGGCATGTCCTATGAGGAGAGGATGAGGACACTTGGGTTGTCTAGTCTGGAGAAAAGGAGGCCAAGAGGCGATCTCATTGCTTTCTACACCTTCCTGAGGAGAGTGGAGAGGGAGGTGCTGGTCTCTTCTCCTTGGTAACCAATGACAGGATGCACAGGAATGGCACAAAAGCTGTGCCAGGTGAGATTCAGACAGGATATTAGGAAAAAGTTCTTTACCATGAGAGTGATCAAACAGTGGAACAGGCTTCCTAGAAGATAGGTAAGGCTCCGTGCCTGTCTGTACTCAAGAGATGTTTGAGTAATATCCTCACTTTGGGGTTGTCCTGGGAGCAGTACAGGAATCTCATACCTACACAGACAGCAATTATGATTGGCACTGTCTCTTCCCTGTCACTAGTCAGGAAAGTTTGTGGCTTTGCACTTACTGAATATCTTGTGTTTTCAATTACCGCTTTGCTCTGATAGTCAATTTATCAGTGCATCTCTGTCTATGAAAATGACACAACTGTGACATTCCAGTGGAACTGTATTTCCCGTTTGATGCCTTGTTGGCATTCATTTAATGACAAACTTATCAAAATAGTTATGGTTACCTGCATCGATGCAAAATCAATTTACCTGTGCGCTTGATTAAATCTTTGTATTAATCGGCTACCATCTGCTAATCTAATTTGAATTTTAGTTGCTGGCATGGAATCATCAATCAGAACAGGTGCATTAAGAATAGATTTCTCCTCCTCCTCTGGGGAAGAAGGTGTGCTGACTATTTCAGGTGTAAGGCTAGAGGATAAAAAAAACAGATAAACAGATGTTACTAATGGAGTCAAAGCAGAACTGAATCTGATTTAAGTAGAGATCTGTTTTTTAATTCAAAAAAAAAAAAAAAGACAAATAATGCTTTTGCAGTTTCTTTTCAAGGATTGACAAATTTTACATACATTTTCTTGTAACTGTGTAGATCCTTACGTTTGCAAGATATAAAATAGGTGATCAGGTACAAACTGAAACACCTTTGTTTATGCATACAGGGCATGAAATCAATTTGATAATAAGATTTACCTCTCATACTTCATGGAATAAATTTAAAAAAATAATCACATACGTAATATAATATTACATTATATTATGTATTAATATAACAGCATGTGTCCTAATCTTTAAAAAAGGAAATCTCAGGTTGGAAACTGCTAAGCAGCATTTATTGCATTAAATTACTTGCAATAGCATACAATTAGTACCTTTTTCAGCAAACAAACATATTACACAAATAGATACAGTTGTGAATAGAAACCTAGAAGTATGCACAATTCACCAGCTCATATCCAGTCAATAAGAAAAGATACTATAAAACCTGTAATTGCTATGTAAAAAAGTTGATAATTGGCAGAGTTGAGGTCACGTTACTGTTTCTATTCAGCTTAAATTGCTATAATAGTAGATTATGCACATTTGGACAAAACAGACTAAGCCATTCAGTAACAGCATTCATCAGCACAGCAGGAATTGAAACGGAACCAGATATAAGGTCTTTAAGTCATTACATTTCAGGTTTTCTACTATATGTATGATTTTTTATCTTATAGTTGGACATGACACTAGAACTGGGGGAGGTCAGGGCTCCAGTTACGTGTTACAGGATGAGTCCTTCCCTCCCACAGTCCAGACTTTGCAGTAATATTTAACCTAGGGGAGCACGTAAAATTTCTCTAGATGTTTTCTTTTAAAAAAGAATTCCTACTATAGACTTTTGCAGTATCATTTGAAGTTTTACACAAATCCCAGTGGTAAGAGTTGAGAGATTTTGATATAATTTACTGCTTATTTGTTTTGGATCAAATTAAAAGACTAAAATAAGATTTTTTATGGAATTAATTTTCTTCCTTACACTAACAGACTCATTTTCTATACCTTATAAGGAGATTTTTTCATGAAATTTGTATGGTACTTATCACCTTCCAACTTCCCTTGCTCCAGTTTTAAACATAGTTGAAGTTAATAAATAAGCAAAACTATATGCAAGAAGAGGAATAGAAATTTCATTCACAATAAAGCACAAAGCATCTAGCAGATCTATGAGAAGGTCCAGAACACAAAACTAAGGCTTACCTTTTATTATATATAAACTTTCATGGTTACTGGTGACTTTATAAAATCAGGCCTGGGACCTTGAAATCAAGGCGGCACAAAATTTTAATATTGCTTTTGTCATCTGATTAGTTCTTCAAAAGACTCCAAATTGATTAAATCCAGCTCTTAGAATGACATAGATACAGAACAGAAAATTCAGTGATTTTTACCTTCCAAGTTTTTGTCCTTCTCCACTGAAAGCTTTGAATCGCAGTCTCGGCTTCACATATTCCTGTTCTTGGTGGTCTTCCATATCCAGATTAACCTGGCCACCATGAACAAGTCGTTGCAATTCCACAGGAATTTCCCTTAATACAAAAATAAATTTCCCAATTATGCTCTGTACTGTAGGACAAAATTGCACAAAAATCTTACACAGTATGAGTTGACACTATTAACATGTTCATTTTAAAAGTTACAGATGTTCAATTATTTCATGAATTGATTTCATCCCAAAGTAACAGATAAAATTAAAGACTAAAACGAAGAAAAAAACAGTCATTTGACAGTCAAAACCTAGAACATGCTAACAAAACACAAGAAACTAATAGACATCTATAATAAATAACATTCAGAGTTAAAGCACGAGAAGGAAACAAAATATTTTTAAGTGCCCCATGCATCTGATGACAAATACAGAATATATTTTATGGGTGCAAGCAGAGAAGAAGCCTTGAACTTTTGATAATTACAACTATTTGAGGAAAGCATTTTCCTTCACTTGAAGGACATGCCTCAACAAAATTGTTATTTTAACTTACCCTCTTTTAACAGACTCAAGAAACTGAGCATTTGTTGGGTCTGAGTATGACCTCAACTCTCCATCATCTAAACTGAACCCATTCCTCCAGAGTTTCAGCAAAACTTGAACCTGAGGAGAAAATCGTGAAAATAGAAGGGAAGATACACAAATAAGGTATATTAGTTTCATACAGATTACTGCTGTAGAATTTTTGATCTATATTTAACAGATTTTGTGGCAGAACACAAACAAAAATGCAAACGACAAGAGGAACAGAGCACTGCATTGTAACTAATTTGAATGCACTGTAACCATTACGTACTTTAAAAAGCAAACAATATTTACAGACTATTATTTACTCCAAGATCCCTTTTATACTTGAAGAAAAAGCATCCCTTAGTCTGTCATCCATGACATACAGACAACAAACAGTAACTTCATTGTGAATTTCAGTGTTTCAACTACTTTTAAAAGCAGTAAACACTTCTTGCTATTAAGAAATAAATGCATTAATTTCCAAAATATTGCTGATATACTAGTTAGAGCTAAAACTATTACTTCCTCAAACTGCTTCATGCTGAGCTGCAATGAAGTTGATACTAGCTCCAGTCTGTTCAAATCCTGAGCATCCTGGAGCATCCTGTGATGTACTTCCAGCCAAAGCCTTCCCCTGGAGGCACTGCAACCTCCAGAGCCTGCACCTCTCTTCCCTGCAACTAATGCCTTCCAGTCCAGTATGCCTACACTTCCCCAGCCACTAAAACTGACCTTCCCTTAGAAAATGAGCCCTGCCCACAGTTACGGTAACCCCACTGCAACACACTTCCGGCTCCACACAGCTGGCCATTACTCAACAAGTAGAGGATTACTTAAGAGGGTAAAAGACATCAGCTCCTGGTGCGCCATGAGAGAAGCCCACAGCCTAAACCACATCCTTTACTCTCTTGTTTCTGTTACTTGATGAGCTTAATACTCACTCTAGCTGTTCATATGAATGCTGAAGTGTAGAGGACTTCATAATTTAACCTATCCCTCACTTCTAGCCTTTTAAGTAAGAGGAGAGAAAAAAATTCTATCATCTACTTTTGCTACTGGATGCTCTCATCTACCTTTCCTTTACAGGAAGGCAAGTTCTCAAAAGCACACACTGTTTTATTCCCAAATAAAATCAATCTGATTGCAGGAAAAGGAGAAAAAGAAGAAAAGATTACTTTTTAACATGGATCATTTCCCTGACACAACTTACCACTTCTGCTGGCTTGCAAGCACAAAAAGCTGGACTACACTGTCTTTCAGTTTGATCTCTTATTTTTTGTTTTGTCACAGGATTAACAGTAAATACAAACTTTTTTTTTATGGCTAAGTGAAAGAATTTAAAACACATCTAAGTCACATGGACAAGAAAACCAAAAATCATGTTCAGACTGAAAAGCTGGCAAATAAAAGCTTTTGATGCCTTCAATACCCTCATATTATCAGCTAGGATGCGTTTAAATTGGATAAGGAAGAAATTGAGGAGGAATTTGAAAGAAAAGATGATCCTATTTTTCCCAGTTTCAATCTTGAGTCAGAGCAAACTCAAAAATTGTGTCAAGTAGGGTGAAGAAGCAAGAAGCAGAAAGATGAGAAGATCTGAGTTACCTGCACAGAGAGGATTTACAAAACCAGCGATTTATCATTTGTGCAACAGAATGTTTTAGTGAATCTCAGCCACCCACATGGAAGCATGCAAAAGATGACTGCAAAGATGGTGAACAACTTTTCCTTCCACTTCCCCCCCCCTCTTTCCCAGGTAGTGAAACCAGCACTTTCACAGTGTGGGTGGGGAGCCTGTCTCTGACTAGAGTCTTCTCCTCTAATTACAGTCCACAACAAAAGGAGAACCCTGCATTCCCCACCACACTGAAAATAATTTGCAAGAGAAGACCTTATAAAAAGACACAATGAACAGAGTATTACTGTTAAGGAAGAACAGGATTATTTCAGATTATGATCTGTTCTCTGAAATAATTACGCCTCAGGTTAGCTTCAAAACTAAAAGACTGTTTTGAAGCTGGATCATGACAAGAGAAAATTAATTTCCATTAACAAAAAGAAAATGTTTCAGAGGTGCTAAAACAACTGTTTTTGATATTTCTGATTAATTTTGTTTCTGTGCATTTATCATAAGAAAGCAAAGGGTGACATTCACAGAATTGACACTACACTTAAACCCACTTTCAGCTGATCAGCAGACACAATGTAGAACATTTGGTTTCAAAATCATTAATGTGTTCAAATAAACCTGAAATAGAGTTCAAGCGTGTCTGTGATAGGATGCACTTGGGGGTGGGGAGAGGAGTCTTCACTTAAAGCCTGTTTAATATATGAAACAAATTTGCCAGCCCAACTGGATGACTTGCCAGACAGCCTCACCCCTCGGTCCCTGGGAAGGGAATGGAGCAGCTAATCCTGGAAACCACTCCCCAGGCACATGAAAGCCATGAAAATCACCAGGAGTAGTCGTCATACATTCACCAAGGGGAAGGCATGTTTGACCAAGTGATAACCTTCCATAATGAGATGACAGGCCTGGTAGATGAGGCGAGGGCAGTGGACATTGTCCTTCACTGATTCCCTTCATTCGCCTGGCTTTACCACAAGCAACCCCAGTGCAATGATCTGTATAGCCCTAACGTTAACAAAAAGGTAGCTGCTGCTAAACAAAGCTGGGGCATCATTTAACATCCAGGTGATTTTCTAAATTCTGAAGTTTTCTGAATTCTGAAATTCTTTTCTAAATTCTGAACTACAGGAAGGGACTTTTTTGATTTCTTGTTCTTATTTTCTTTCTATACCAAACACGGTGAAGATATTCAGGTGGCAGATATTTACATGTATTGCAAGTGACAGGTACTGGTATATGGCAAGAAATAATTAAAGAGAAGCCACTAATTGCTGAGGGATTTTAATTAATCCAAATCAATTCTGTGAATGCCTACAGGCCTTAATAGCTGTCACAACTCTTCTCTACATCAAATGAAATTTTTCATTCTAACCTCTGCTTCACAACTCAGATAAGGAGATCAAAATTCCCCCAGCAGCCCAAGTTCACAGTTTAGTTTTGCAGTGGAAGCAGGACTGCGTGGCCTGAGAAGAGTACAGAGAGGGGATCAGGAAAGCCAAGGCACAGATGAAAGTGAGCTTGGTAAGGGATGCAAAGAGTAACAAGAAGGGATTCTGTAGGTACAAAGGCCAGAAAAAGCCAAGCAAAGTGTTGGTCCTCCTCTGATAAATGAGAAGGGAGAACTGTTAACAATAGACATGGAGAAGGCTAAAGTATTCAACAACTCTGGATCTGATCATCCAACCCTCTTGCCCAGCAAAACCGTAATGCAGGCCCTAAGGGTATCCACTGAATATTTTTCCAATATGGATGCTTTTGCTTAATTTCTAGTGAACACGTTTCTAATATTTAGGTATTTGTCTTTCCTTATAGACAATTACAGTAACACTAGCATTTCAAGCTGTAAACATCGTAAAGATGACATCTGTTGGAGACACTGTTACCAGCTATTCAGAATTGTACTTACATCTTGATTTTCTCCATATATGTATTCAGAGTGCTTTTGTGATGAATCACCCAATCTATATCCACCACCAGAAAATGACTGAAAAAAATACAAAGAAAAGCTTATTGCAATAAATATCTGAAACAGTTTATTAAGATACTTACAAAGGTGCAAATAAAGACATCACCACACTTACTTTCATGGTTAAAGGCAAACACCACACTGTTCTAACTTGCATACTTTCCAAGTGAAAAATTTTAGATAGTAATTGTAAAACGTTTAAGCAGGTTTTATACAATTATTTGAGTTTCTAGTCTGTACACTTTTTCCAAATATTAGTAATTCAACAGTTCAACAGATAAAAGATTTTGATTGGAACACAATTGCAGGTGATTTTTTTTTTTTTAATTTAGAAATAAAGAAGGTAGTCCCAGTTTAGGTTGATTTCTAATAATTCCTCCTGAAATTGTGGTTCCCCACCACTTTATTTTCTAGAGGAAGATACTAAGCACAGATAATACACACCTGTATCAAATCCTCTGCTACATGCAAACCACACAAAGGCTTATTTGCTCTCAAGTGATTTAGATGAGTTTCAAAGAGCCTGATGTAAACAGAGACTAAAATACCTTTTGACTTTTACCTTAGCTTTATTGAAGTCACCAGACGATCTTGAGGCTTCATCTAATGGAACAGCCCCATGTTCTTTTGCTTCTTTGAAGAGTTCAGCAACAATTTTACTCGGGTTATTAGAAGCCTCAGAAATCTGTAATCCTCTGTATTCGGAGTCACCTGAATAAAATCTTTAGAATAGTAATGTTCATAAGCAACAATGCTTTAAAATGACAAGTGTCACTTCCTCCTTCCAATTAAAATAAAATAAATTAATGGTCAAAGAGCCAAATTTGGCACAAAACCTTGCCATTCTGATCACAGAAACGTTCCACTTGGTTCTGAGTTTTAGAGCAATCAAAACAGCACTACTCTACAGACATTAGGCTAGCAAAACTAATGAGATGCCTTCCAGAACTGACCCCAGAGATTTGGGCCAAAAATCATATGCTTAAGTGAACATAACCTTGATGCAGACTTGACTTTAAACATGATTTTATGTGGATGCTGACTGCTCCTGTAAAAACTGATTTCCTCAGGGGTGTCATGTGCATGGGTCTGTCCCTCGGCTGGTTAGAACTCTGATTCACAATTAACACTACTTTGGCAGAATGAGTGTAAAATTATTGTTACAAAGCCTGAACAGTACCAAAAAATTGACCTTTTAATGTAAAGGTCCAGCATGCTTCCATTCCTACCGATATCAAAAATGTAAAGTTTTTAATGAGTTTGAATAAATTTCCAATGCATTTTTATGTCTGCAGACACCGCTGTGAAAGCTAAACTGTGATTTTTTTCTTTGACATAGCACCTTTTCCAGCTCTTGAAGATAAATCGTTCCAGCTCTTGATTATGAAGATCAAGAATTGTGAGTTATCAAGAATCAATGAGGAAGGTGCTATAAATCCCAAAATAACAATGAAATAGCTACTATAGATAAAAAAAAATCTGTATGTAAGTACAAAACCTGGCAAACCTGCGAGTCTCTTTCATCCTTGATCACAAAGAGCTTTAAAAGCTACTAAAATGAGTGCTTTATGTTTTTCTTAACTTTTTCATGTAACCACTTTGGGCAAGGTAAATCAATTAATCCATATGAAATCGTCTCTCAGGCCAATGACTTCAAAATACAGTTGATTCAATCATTTTTCATAGTTACCCAATAACAGCAGGTGATGTACAATCATACTATTTTTACAGTGTCACATAACTGGCAGTCTTGGTGTCATCTCTCCTTGGTATTTTTATTCCAATTGCCATTCATATTGAGAAATCTTTATTAGATTTTAAAGTATTTTTATTGGAAAATAGATAAAATGACAATTCTCATCCAAGTTTGTATTCAGGAAAGAAAAGTACTCAAATATTTGTGTAATGGGTACACAGAACAATTCAGGATGTTTAAAAAAAGGCAAAAAATTTTTTGAGCCCAAGAATAAGTTACAACCTTAAAATTCATACAGCCATGTATTATCCAAGGCATGTACAGGTACAAATTGGTCCTAGATGACAACGCCTAGATTCTGCTAAATATAATTTACTACAGCAGTATACAGCTAACACTCTAGTATGTCATCATCTCTGTAGCTACTAGCTCTTTGCAGGGAAGACTTAGGTTACGTGCATTTTGAAAAACAAGGTGGAACAATGTATAAATGTCAGATAAAACGTTTACTTTCACAACTGTTAAATGAACGTTTTGTTTTTCAAATACCTTTGGTTTTCTTTGTCATCGCTCATGCTTCTCTCAGGTTTTCTCAAACTTCTGAAAGAATCAATTTTAAGACTGCCAAGAAAATGAAAAGAAACGTTTAAGGGTGACTGGTACACACACTTTACAGATTATCAGAAGTAGGAAGTACTTCACATCTAACTTCAGAAACCAGTTATTTTTTTAAAAACTAAGAACATCAATTCTTTTTTTTTTTTTTAAGATTTATTTTTTAAACTAGACAAAATCCCCCAGAAGATCCACCCTGACAATGGTTTTTCTTCTTCTCACTATACTTTTCTGTCCGAAGTACACAGCCACAGATGCTTAACACTGAATAAGCCAGAAGTAGAATTGCGCTTCTGTCTCTGGTGGTCCAGCAGAAAAACAAAAGTAATATGCAAGCTGAACAGCTACTGGAGAATCCTGCCTACCACTATTAATTATACTTCAAATGCTTTCCACAACATTTTAGCTGATTTTGTCAAGATATAAGTTGCTGAGTGAAGTTATCTGTGCTATTCTTTGATGCCCTGGAGTCCCTATCCACAAGTATCCTGGAAGCTAAAACACAGTAGCCCTCATTTCCATTTTACATGATTTAAAAACCACATTGAATTAATTAAGAACTGGCAACATTGCAAAGACTTTCAGAAGATGATCAAACACAAATCAAATTCTGTCTTACAACAGGGACCAATTGATAAGCTACTACTGGACAAACAGGAACGACTGTACGCCCTGACCCTGTAGTGTTTTATGATAAAACTCCTCCACGCAAGATCTATGTGAGGCAGCCAAACTCACAGGTATGATAGAACATTCGTAGTCTGCTACATGAGTAACTGCATAAGTTTAAACTAGCAAACCGCCATCTGTTTGACTACTATACCTTTCAAATCAAAGCATAGTGAAGCGCAGCATCTCTTTTTATAGTATTGGTGCTGAAAAAAACAATGTAATTAGTTTAATTAACTGATTAGCTCAGTGGAGGATTTGCTTCATCTATTTTCTCAGAAAAAAAAGTGTATTATTATGAACTTAGGCCATGGGAACTAGAATCTCTCTTATTATATCACTCTTCTACTCTTAACCATTTCAGTCTTCTTCCTTTGATGCATTGCAGGGCTCGCGTTTTTGTGCCAGCTGTCCTAGGCTTGGTGAAGGTGCTGGAGCTCACATAACATGATGGCATTTGCTCCATCCTCTATACCTGCAATTGTGGAAGATGAGTAGATGACTTCAAGAGCAGCACTATGTTTCCTTGCAATTAATACGTTGCTCATTTGAGAGCAAACTAAAGTCAACTAAAATAAAATAAAAATCTCATCGTGGATACCATGCAAAGAGCAGCCATCTCTTCTTTCTCAGACAGCTTCCAGCATGATTGCCAACAAAGAGCAAGTGTTTGCCAACAGCTATCACACCAAGTATTTGAGACACCATATTGCAGCTTTTCCTTCAGCTGGAATAGGAAGCTGTAACTTCATGACACATACTGGTAAGCGGAGCTGTTTGTTTCATTTGTTTATAAACTCTGTTTTGTGTAGCTGATTGTACCCAAAAAAACACAAACTATTATTTTACAAATGTCACATCCTATGCTAAAATCCCTCTTCTTAAAGATCTGCATTTCTACACTCGAGGCATGGTTCTGGTGACTAAGTCTGCCATTTAACCTCTTTTAAAACAGAGATTCATATTGGCAGCAGTGAATGAAAGACAAGCCAAATACAATACTTGTTATTGTCTCGCTGACAGTAATGACTTAAAGACTTCTCTTCTTTAGAAGCAATTTAAATAACAATTAATTAAGAACTGGCAAGGTTTCTTTATAAATTTTTAAAATTATATTGAATCTTCAAATGCCATATGAACTGCAAACGCTGCAGGCCATCAAAACTTGGCTTTATACACAGAAACATCTTCCCTTCCATCCACTGACAACTGGCAAATTTGTTATGAAACCACGCTTATTTCTCTCATTTCCTATGAGCCTACTACTCATTTTTCAAACTAGTATTTGCCTTATCGGGTTAGTTAACTTAAGTAGTACTGACCCTAGTACAACACTCAAAGCAGCTCACATGTCAAGTTTCACAAAAACTACTGATTTGCTGAATTCTGAAGAAGCAAAGAACTGCAGTATTTTCCTGACACTGCAAGTATCCAAGTTCTATCTGTGTGAAAAAGCAAGCAACGCTGCATTTCATTTACAGCATCCTAACCTTATCTTATCTGAAGTGGGTTTAAAGGGCTGTGGAACAACATATAACACAACGGTTCCCAAAAAGATGCAATATAAAAAAAAAAAAACATCTGAGAAGACACCAACTATGCATTATTACAGGGATTCACAACTCATAATTATGAATTGCTATAGATCACTTGTTATACAAGGTACAGACCAAGCAAGTATGACGACAACATTTTCTTAGCTAACACAATACCAACTTGACACACACATTCCTGAACAAGGTATGCCTTACCCCTGTGATACTTTTGAGCTGTTCATCTTCGTAGTTGTTGGTTTGTCAGGACACAGTGCCTGCCTTTTAGCTTCATCTTCATATAACTCTGCCAAGGCCAGCTGTAGGAAACAGGACCCTTTTTAGAAGTCAACAATTCTAGAACTACAAATGCAACAGAAATAAGACCAAAACTAATGCTAAATACACACAATGCCAGAAAATTAGAAACATCAACATGAGAACTCCCAACTACTTCTCTAAAATTCAGCTTCATGAAAAAAAATGCATGATATTCAATATGCTTATGCCAGCATAACAAATTTATACTCTGCTGTCATTTGGTCCACACTGCTTCATTAGGTATAATCAGCCTGTATCAGGATCGCAAGAGATTTGCGAGTGTATATGAATGCATATATAGTAAGCATGATCTCTTTAATGCTAACGAACTGAACTAAAGCTCTTAGGTATCCCTTTGATAAAATTGGGAAATAAATACATTTCACAAAGAGATTTTTAAAAAAATGCAAATTGAATAGCCTTGTATTAGGATTAAGATACAAATCTGATCTGACTGGCTTGAATTCAAGGTATCATTGCAAATTCTTTTAATACACCACTTTTCCCCAAAAGCTCACCAAATGCTGCCATATCACTGGAGAGTTCTTTTTTAGGAAGTTGTGGGAGGCACATCTAACGTGCCATTTTTAGCAAGCTTACTTTTGTCCTGAATAACACTCCACTTTGTTTCTCAAATTTTCCTTAATTTTGTCCCTACACCATTTTCTTCATGCTATACAAAGGACGTTAATGTTTTATCATACATACCAGAATAGGTAGTAGGCCACAATTTCATTACTGCTTTATGCAAAATAAACGTTAAAATAAAACGCCTGTCCATCTTTCAGGACAAACTGCTATGAACACAGGATATCTGCAGTGAGTTATTACAGTGATGTATATTCAGCAGAGGAAAAGAAATGACTCAGTAAGGAAATTAAACTGGGTGATAAGAAAGAACAAGAAAACCATTGAAGACCTCTACTCTATCTGAAGATGCAAGCATCTGCTAGATATATTAAGCGAATGAGTGAAGTCATAGACAGCAAATCTGTAAGCAGATACTAAAAAGAACACACAGGCAAAAATATACCCCATATCACTCCTAATCTAAGGACCAGGGGATGCTGAGAGGGCCCAGAAGGGAACAGTCAGGTTTCTGTGCTTTCCTGACACTGCATCTCTTACGGTGCCACGGCAAACCAAGCACTGAGCTCGGTGGATCACTGCTGAGACTCGGGAAGGCAGCTGGGTTTTTAGGATGTTATCATAAGGATTTACACAAAATGCTGCTGGCCTCAGTCAGCTGATATTAGGAACTACAAACTACCAACTTGGACATTGTAATTGTTACCTATTGTAGCAAACTCAGTCTCTGAAAGAACATATAAAAATCCCAAATGGCAACTGTGGAAAAAAGGAAAGCATTATCCCTTGTTAGATACATGTAACTAAATAAGAGCAGTTTTGACTGCTAAAAGTTTCCCTGCTTTTCTAAGACAGCTGTTGCTAAAACATTTCAAACCTTTGTATTGTTTTGATGTCACTTGGGAAGTAAAATAAATAAAAACTGCTAAAAGTGCTTGCAGTTAGGAATTTAAGCTCCTGTATGGAGTTACATCTACGATCATGTTTTCTCAAAAGTCTTGGGAACCTAGGAAAAGCTCTCGCCCTTAAACTTAAGCTACGTTTGTGAAGACTGCCATGTGTGTGCGGGAGGGGACAGCCCTGCTAAATAATAATAAAACACCAGGGCGCCAAAACAACTTGAGGCGAAGCCCTGCAGCCCCTGCAGCGCACTGCCAGCATCCTGCAGGGATCGCCACCACAAGCTGCCCGCCCGCAGCTCGTTCCTTCACCCCACAGCCTGGCCCAAACAGAAATAACCATAAAAATGTAAATAAAGTGACGACAGCCGGGCACAGCCGGCCCCTCGCAGCAGCCCGCTCCCCTCACGGGCAGCCAGGGCGAGGCCGGGCGCTCCGCCCCGGGGAAGGGCCGGGGCTCCCGGGGCTCCCGGGGCTCCCGTCCCTGCCGTCTCTCCCGTCCCTCCTCACCTGCAGGTCCCGAGCGCTGGGCGGGCGGCCGCTGCGGGGCTGCCGGTCCCTGCGGACACCGGGAGTCGCCGCCGCTGCCGCTGCCGCCGCCGCCACGTCCCCATCGGGCCGGGCGGGCGCTGCCCCGCCGTCCGCCATCTTGTGGAGGGACGGAGGGAGGAAGGGAGAGAGGGAGGGACGGCTGCCATGGCGACGGGCGCCCCGCCCGCCGGGCTGTTACCGTGGGGATGGGGGGGGCTGCCTCTGTCAGTCTGTCAGTCAGTCAGTCAGTCTGTTTGTCTGCCTGTCTGTCTTCGGCTCCGTGCCCAGTTACCATGCCCAGTGCCCGCCATGCCCCAAGGAGGGCCAGTCGAGCAATGGGGTCTGGATTCTGCGGTGTGAGCCCCTCGCTACGCACAGTGCTGTGTGTCAGAAGCTCGAGCTAGAATCACAGAAATCACAGAATTGTCTGGGTTGGAAGAGACCTCCAAGATCACTGAGTCCAACCTCTGACCTAACACTAACCAGTCCTCTACTAAACCATATCATTAAGCTCTACATCTAAACGTCTTTTAAAGACCTCCAGGGATGGTGACTCCACCACTTCCCTGGGCAGCCCATTCCAATGCCTTACAACCCTCTCAGTAAAGAAGTTCTTCCTAATATCCAACCTAAAACACCCCTGGCACAACTTTATCCTGTTCCCCCTTATCCTGTCACCAGGCACATGGTAGAATAGACCAACCCCCACCTCACTACAGCCTCCTTTAAGGTATCTGTAAAGAGCAATAAGGTTGTCCCCTGAGCCTCCTCTTCTCCAGGCTGAACAAGCCCAGCTCCCTCAGCCGCTCCTCGTAGAACTTGTTGTCCAGACCCCTCAACAGCTTTGTTGCCCTTCTCTGGACTCGCTCGAACACCTCGATGTCCTTCTTGTAGCGAGGGACCCAAAACTGAACACAGTACTCGAGGTGCGGCCTCACCAGAGCCGAGTACAGGGGGACAATCACCTTCCTAGCCCTGCTGGTCACACTGTTTCTGATACAAGCCAGGATGCCGTTGGCCTTCTTGGCCACCTGAGCACACTGCTGGCTCATATTCAGCCGACTATCAACCAATATTCCCAGGTCCTTCTCTGCCAGGAAGATTTCCAACCACTCATCTCCCAGCCTGTAGCTCTGCTTGGGGTTACTGAGCAGGTGCAGGACCCAGCACTTGGCTTTGTTGAATTTCATACAGTTGACCTCAGCCCATCGGTGCAGCCTATCCAGATCCTCCTGCAGAGCCTTCCTACCCTCAAGCAGATTTACACACGCATCTTACTTGGTGTCATCTGTGAACTTACTGAGGGTGCATTCGATGCCCTCATCCAGATCATCGATAAAGATATTAAAGAGGACTGGCCCCAGTACTGAGCCCTGGGGAACACCACAAGTGACTGGCCTCCAACTGGATTTGACTCTGTTCACCACGACTCTTGGCCCGGCTATCCAGCCAGTTTTTAACCCAATGAAGTGTACGCCAGTCCAAGCCACAAGCAGACGGTTTCTTGAGGAGAATGTTGTGGGAAACAGTGTCAAAAGCCTTGCTGAAGTCAAGGTAGACCACATCCACAGCCTTTCCCTCATCCACCAAGTGCATCACTTTTTCATAGAAGGAAATCACTTAAATATCTCAGTTACCCCAATATTGTGGACTTAAAAAATCAAAACTTAAAAAAAGTCCTCAGTTACCCCAGCGTTGTGGTTGAGCAGCAATTGGTCACCCTTGGTCCAGCTGCTGGCTCTCTGTCCACCAGCAGAAGAGGGAAAATAATCGGAAGAGCAAAATCTGAAAACCCATGGGTCAAGATGAAGACCCACAGTGGCCCTTTGTATAGGGGAAGAAAAGCTGCATGTACAAGCAAGGCAAAAAAAGTTATTTATTTGCTACTTCCCATCTGTGGGCAGAGAAACCTCTGCAGCTTCCAGGATTTCATCACGTGCAATGATTACTCAAGGAGACAAATACCGTAAACACAAATGTCTGCCTTCTTCCTCCTTTCCCTGTGCTTTAACCATTTCACATATTTTATGGTATGGAACATCCTTTTGGTCAGTTTGGGTCCCTGTGCTGGCTTTGTCCCCTCCCAGCTTCTGGTGAACCTGCAGCCTCCTCAGCAGGAGGGCAGATTGGGAGGAAGAAAACCTCCATTCTGTGAAAGCACTGCCGAGGAAGAGCCCAAACCACTGCTTTCCTCCCAGATCCAAAGTGCAGCTCCTAGGCGCTGCTATGAAGAAAATTCACTGCATCCCAGCCAGATCCAGTACAATGAACCACTGAACGTTTGGTTGAACATTTTATGCCCTCATCTGCACTGAAATAAAACAGGGTAGTGCTATATATGACATGGAATGACCCTAAATGCAATGAATGAAGAGCAAGTAATGTTTGAAAGTGCCCGTTTTCAGTTTCCCAAGAATGAAAAGAAGAAGAAAAAGGAAAGAAGGAAGTGAAAGAATATATATCTAACGAATACGTATATATATTTTATATGTAATAGAATTTGATAATAGTACAAATAGGAACCAATAGATCAGTTTACAATTAAATATTTCATTAAGAAGTAGATCCATTGTATTTGTAAGCAAATAAATCACTACTCTAAGTGAGGCCAGCCAAGCTGACTGGCAGCTGAAAAGTTTTGTAATGCAAACTATTGAGTATGCAAGTGATTACAGCGTGCAGTTGGCTGCTTGGGGTTTCATCTGGAATTGTGAATTGACAGCTAAAATCACTAATCATCCAGCATTCACACAAAATGCTCAATTAATCCTCTACTGAAACATGAAAGGAGGAACTTTCCTTCACACGTGACAGTAACTTGAATGATGAACCGAGATACTTCTGAAGCCTACAGCTGGATGTGGCTCCCGCTCTGCTGAAGTAGCCAGCTAACATTCCTCATTTGTTTTCAGTGCCATGCAGCTGAAACACCTGCCATTCTCTAATGAGCCTGCCCAGACTCTGCTCACCGTGGCTTGTGCTCCAGAAATTCTGGAAAGTGTGGTTCATGGAGCTGGGGTCACACAGGACCTTTTAAGATGGACTGATAAACTGCAAGCTTAGACTCATCCTTTCATAGTTAGCCAAGCCCTTGGTGAGCACACAAGTGGGAGGATCTGCTTCAGCTGATGAACAACAGGGAAAAACTGTGGTCCCTCACCCAGGTCCAGCTCAAGGGCTAATGATATCCACTGTATAGTGGTGACAATATTGTTCTCATAGAAAATGTAGGTGCAAGTAATTCCTTTTTCCTGCAGAACATTCTCAGGTGTTTGACAAAGAGGAGCAGAACCAACGAAGTCTGCATATATAATACACTTCACATAACTCCCCTGTCTCAACTGTATATGCCAATCTTCTTGCAAAGAACTTTTGTCTTTATTTAGGAGAGAAAAAAAAAAAAAAAAAAAAAAGAGAGAGAGAGAGAAATAAGGCTCAATTTTAGTTGGCTCCTGCATTTGAAGCCTTTGTATGAATCTGTCAAGAATGAAAATGCAGTCACATGTTCCATTCAGCTTTCCTTGGGTTCATGCATAGTACACAGCTGTTGTCTAAGTGAAAGTGTCCTGTGGTGATAGAGACTGAATTAGCAAAGAGGATGTCTAAACGGTAATTGCTTTAAAAAGGCCAAATGACTTTATTACAAAATCTTTTTTTTTTTTTTTTTTTCCCCTCATATTTTGATATTTTGACAGGCCTATCTACCCTAAACATTGGCATTATTCCTGTCTGTCTTTCTCTGTGACTGCCTCCTCCTTGGTTAAGGCTGCCAGCAATATTTTGAGAGATCACCTGAATACAGATTAGCACATAATTTCATCTCAGTGAAATTTAGATAGTGGCAGACATCTGGAAATTTAAATCTGTCTATCCCAAGCAGTCAATTTAATTTGCATAACATTATTATTGTGACCAATGTTTTCTTGCACAGCTATAGATTGAAAGCGGTTAATTACAATCTGGTGGCTCTGGTTCCTTAATTAAACTTGGGTCTGTGTTTTTCTTTATGTCTGAAATACCGCTCAATTATCCTAGGTATTTTTCTCCTAGAGATTAAAACTAGCATCATTGCACAGTCTTCTATTTGAGAATAATTCAGGTAATGGACAGCAAATCTTTTATTTTCAAAATCTCAGTGTAGTTGGTGCTGTCTAGAGGTAAATATATAATTAAATTGCAAGGAAAAACAATGGAGAACAGTTGCTAAACACTCCCCCTGCCACCCACCTTGATTTTTGTATGTAACATAAGAAGAAAAGGAAAGAAGAATAAAGTTAGAGCACAAGCAAGATTAGCAGTAGTTTCTCTAGAAATATATTTAAAATAAAAACACTAGGGAGGCTTTAAAAAGAGTGATCAGGATAGGTGTAGGCAAAATTAATATTTTTTTTGGTTTTTAAACATTAAGGAATAACCAGGGTAGGGGTCTTGGAGGCTGAGATGGAGAGCTAAGACTTGATGTGAGTAAATACTTACTGGACTGAGACCAAAATAAGACTGGCACTGCAGTGGCAGAGTGGCAGGTCTTTTAACTTCAAGGACTGGTGTTGCCAAAGTAAATTTACTGTCTAAAGAAAAACAACAGAAGAAATGTAAGATACAAAACAGGTACACATTGACCTGTTGGGATTACTCTGAACCTCAGGAACATGTGGGAGACCTTTCTTATCTACTAGGCAGTACATAACTCTGGAAGGTACTTTTCAGTAATCAACAAAACAGGAATGTATATAACTTCAAAAAATAAGAAGTACAGATTTAAATTGAAAAAATCTCAGGTTTTGTATCTATCTAGAGGAATGGAAAGATCTGAGAGTTTAATTAGTTTACTAATTTATGGTACATTCCTTAACTTATCGTAGTTTCACTGGCAGCATGCTAGCTGTATCTAGTCTGTGGGATCTTTTATACAATCTGCTACCTTTTTCGTGGAGGAGGTAGATTGTGTTTACTCACCAAACACCTACTTCTACTCTTCGAGGAAAAGCCTCTTGTCTTCAGTACTCTGACTACAGAGTCGACAATGTTCCTAGATAGGGAGGCTTCAAAGGAACGTGTCTTCTGGCAGAAGCAGGGCGGCCGTTGATACTTTGGTGTTTTTTTTATGGAAGTTCCCAAAGCTTGAACTTGGCTGCTACAGTTTGCTGAGGTTATGCTATGGTGAGATTAAGGCTCACTATTTTCTTTCTATTTAATATTAGTTCAGATAGCACCTGCCAAAACAGTGAGAGATCCTGTCTGACCTGGGACTGGCCAGGAAGGGATTTCCCACAGTGAGCTAAAGCTGGGGGTAAATATTGCCATGGTGTGCACTTTGACACCACTCTGAGAAGGCACAACATCAATGCTGAAACTGAGAAGTGTCTGATATAGAAATCTGGCAACTGGGGCAGCTGCAAGAGAAGTTTTGGAGTTCACGAAATCTCAGTTCACTAGCTCTTGAAGATGATTCCACCTTTAGATACCAAATTCTTGCTGGAACTTCTTGGGACGTTCACTGTGCTTCTCCAACCTTTAGCCTTTGAACGCCTACCCTATAACTGACTTGGCTTCACACAACAATTCTGCGGTAAATTTCCAGGCAGAAAATATAGGTGTTTTTCCTTTTCTTTGGGAGGGGTAAGGTGGGAGAACAAACAAAACCCACAATGGAGTTTGGAGAATGAAGATATGTAACAGAAACTTTTCAAGACACTTGTGAAGTCACAGTGAAATATAATGTCTTATTGGTTAGAAAACTCATATCTTTCTTACTCCAACACCAAATGAATTAGTGCTGACATAACATTTTTATTTAAATCCATTTGTTTGATTTCCACCAAAATTGCAAAGTCCTGTAAGACAGGTTTTGTGAGTGCTGCTCAGCAGGTAATTCCTTGGTTTTATTGCTTCTCCAGGAGCTGCAGTCCCATGGCACTTGTGCTGGAAAGCAAGGAGTGCAGCAGGGAGGAGGACCTCTGTGCTTTGTGGTTGTGGAGTGAACTGGGTTAGAGGGAAATTTCCCATAGGAAACAACATAGGAACAAGAAAAGGGTTGGGGTGAACACAATGGGTTGTAATGGCCCATGGGCACAATGTACCAGCTGTATTGCAGCTGATAACATTGTATGATAAACCAGAGGAAATTTCTTAGGGGCTGAGAGATTCACATTTCTATTAAAAATTAAAAAAAAAAAAAAAACAAAAAATCACCACCATAACAAAAAGAATACAGTCCATTAAAAATATATCAGCATTACTAATTTCTAAAGCTCTATACTTCTCAAACTCAGTATGTTAAAATAGTTAAGAAGACTGTTTTTGCTGTTGAGGTCCAATATTCTGCTATTTCATCCTCACTTCAATCTCACGTCTAGAATTTCTTTGACTTAACTCTGCAATTTGCACTGGATTTTGAAAACAATCTATTGTAAGAATTGCAAAACAGCAACATTCCAGTGTCTTCATTCTTCCACTGCTATTTGGGTGTCTACAAATGCATCATTACTACTATTTTTTTGCTGGTTATATTTACCTCTGATATTGAAAAGATGGAGTCTACAAGTGACAGATATTTGGATTTTATTTGACAAGAATTGCACATTTGCAAAGATTTCTAACAAAACAGAAACAGTATAATAAAATGAAAGAGGAAGAAGAGAATACAACCGAGATAAATGAAAACACAGAAAACCTACAGCTCCAGTTGTAGCATACACAAGCAGAACAGAACTGCTTCCAGTTACAGTGGACAAAATGAGGCTGACCACTTCAATACCTTTGAAAGAAAGATACCAGTGATTTGAATCCATGATCCATGGTTTAACTTAGCAGCTGACACTATGTGGCCAAAGGGTTAAAGAATTCACAGAAAAAAAAAGAAACAAAACAAAACAAAAAAACAGGGTGATTTAAGGATTTCAAACAAATCTTCCATTGACAATACACATTAAATAAAAAGTAAAATAGACATTTTATTATATTTTAAAATGAAGCATTTCTTTCTGTAGGTGCTCTATAAATCAGGACAGTTAAATCAATCTCGACAGGGCTAATGTATATTCATTTTGGTGCTCTAGTAGCTAACTCCTTTCTCTTTCATAGCAACAAATGGCTACAGAGGCAAAGTACAGAGAAAGATGAAGGTTTCAGAGGCCTGACAGTTGGTCTGTAGTGCAGCAGATGCTACAAAACAGATTTAACTACAGTAGGAAAGCATCTTGACTAGGAAGAACAGTGAGGGCATGTTTACTTTGATGTGACAGCAAGCAAGTCTATAGATGGCAAATCTTCAGAAGACCTCCCACTACTTCTGCAAAGGGGGAATTTGTAACAATGATAGTATTAGACAAAACTAAGGAAGACAAATTCCCACAAATCTAGCTACTGCATGGCTTATTTCCCCTTCCCCTCTATACCTCCTCTCATTGTATCCCTCTACAGTTCCTCAGTGATGCCCATACCAAATATCAGGTTCTCCCCTTCTACCATGCTCTCTAAGGTCCTTTTGGTATCTTCAGCTCCTTTGGGAAGTACCATTAGCTTTTTGTGTCCCCAGAGATACTTTAACAGTAGTACATTCCCAGGACACACTCCTGGCAGTCCCTTCAGGAAAATAACTTTCAGCAGTCTGTAATTTAAAGTGCATAAAATATATAGGTATGTAAACCTTCTTTAGCTACAGCTGCTAGTATCAGTCCCACGTGAATTTGGGCTTGCCATTACATTTCGTGCTGGCTGTCAGTTTGGTACAGCACCTACTGCAATCAACAGCGAGCCCTCAGAAGGATTGTTCAGTCAGCATTTGGCACCGAATGAATGCCTCCTCTTGATACCTATTTATTTCCCTTTGGTGAAGCAGAGGCACAGCAACTTCTGTGTGACTTGTACCGTACTGCTGCAAGAATAGCGAGGGGGAGTTGCAGGGGAAAGCTGTGATGGGGGCTGTGCTCCTGCTCCTGACTGTTTGGTGAGATGAATCCTCCCGTTGAGATGTTGGGACTATTCACAGTCACGACAGGTGAAATGAAGTGCATCTACAAATGTTTTCAGGATCATTCACTGCTCTGATGAATCCAATTTTCTTTCATTTGCAGAATATAATTATCTAGATTAACTGCAAATGTATTTATTTATTTATTTTGGCAAATCAGGAGTCAACTCCCAGATGTCTGTGCTGGTTTCAGCTTTAAGAGATGTGGATGCCTCTTTTTCTACTCTCCATACAACAAATAAAATCAGCACAAATTGTTCTGTGTGTTCCTGAAAGTGTTTCGAAAACGATAAAAATTCTTTCTCATGTCCCCCTGGTATTTTTAGAGCTCAAATACAATTTCTAGGGAGAACTTCCCGACAGCATTGCAGAGAGACAGGCTGCGAACTAACAGTAGGTGGTGCTGATACTACAGCCAGCAGTGACTGCAGGCTGGACTTCAAAGCCAACAATTCAGAACTTTTCCCCCAATTGATGCCATTACTACAGCTCACTCTAATTTTAAATATTGTCGTCTTGTTGCTGTGGGGGCTAAGAGTTGTTGCTGCATACCAGGGCGATGAAGTACGGAGTGCTATATAGAACAACATATAGAGCAAAGCCACAACGTATAGCATTTGATTCCTCCCCTGGTTCAAGTAACAGGATGGCAATGTGTTAGGTAGCAGATGGGAACTCTCAGAAGCTTTGACAGAATGCTGCCAATGAACCAAAGGTTAGGTTGAGGTGGTTTCTTTACCTTTGATATAGTGCACACCTATAGGAACACCTCTGTGTTACCACATACACGAAGAAACATGCTTGGAACTTGAATTTGCATTATAGAGCAGGCACTTGAAAGGGAATTTGTGGAGAAAGAGTCTCTGCATAGGATACCATCCCTAACGCTTTGAATCCTTACTTTTGAATCATTATTCAAAGCAAAATATATTTATTGCAAAATGCTCTCGATGTAAGTTTCTCATGGTTAGCCAGTTGTGGAAAGCATCTTATATCCTTGAATCTCTTTTTCCTGTCAATGCATAACTCTGCCATAGGTCAAGGTGAGATTTTTGCTAGGGAAAATCATTTTGAAGTACAAGCAATACATCATAAGGTATTTAATGTCAGGAAATACTAATTGTTTGCTAGTGGTAATAGCAATGAATGAATTTGTTCAATTTCTGTCACTTATAAGTAGAATTATACACAGTTCTCATGCTACTTTCAAATTATTTGCACTGGAGGTTATAAAATCTTATTAAGCCCAGAGTTACTTGGAAACAACTACAATTTTGTCTTTTTCCTTATAAAGACTCTAATTGTACAGCAATGCTCAGAGAGACACGTCTAGAAATAAACAAAACATTTCAGCTGTGTTTTGGTCTCCTAGGGACGCTTGGGATGCTTATTCCTTTTCAGATTTGTTTCTTCTATCATTTTATTTATTGCATCTTAGAACACAGTTTGACCTGATCTTATTTATTTTATTTTATTTTTTTCCTTCTAGAGGTTGAAATTTAAAGAAATAAATAAAATGGAGGGTGAAATACACCAGAGAACATGGGCAATACTTCATCCTCATCTCCTTAAGCTTCTGCCCTTCCCCTCAATGCAGGGTCTAGAATGTCATCTGCAGGCATCCTGCCCATGCAAACTTTCCTTTCATTTCTGCATTTTGTGTTTCTAACCTTTGGCAGTTCTCTAATCTGCCCCCATGACTGAAACAGTAAATGGAAGCAATGAGGAGAGGAAAAAAATTAAAGGAGGTGAATAACAAGAGACAGTTAATGTCTGCTAATCAGCAGCCACGACAGTAACTTCTAGGCTGTTATAGACAAATGATGGAAGTATGGATCTACAAATCCCATTAATCTGTATTAGCATGGACAGTTTGCAGCAGAGTTGTAGAAACTGCCCCACGTTGTGAACTGGGAGATGATGAATACCACCTAGGCTCTCAGAGTGTATGTGAACTTTGGAAAAAGGTAGTACCTAAAAATTTCCATCAAGAAAGATTTCCGGTAAAAGAGATCTCTCCAATGAATCATTGAAATGTTCTGTACAAAGCAAAAGTACATGATTGCCGAGAAAGGCAATAAAATGGCATAAACTGGTGGATTGATGCTTGTAGGTTTTTGCAAACAAGAGCAACAGGGAGTCAACTGCAAGTTACTTTTGGAAGTAAAATGTTTTTCTTCTAATCACTTCCTTTTTTGAAATGGGTTTTGGCCCTTGCTCAAATAAGAATGAAAAATTAAAATCTTTAAGAATGTTCATGAACAAAATTAAAGAGGTCATTTATTTTTAATGATTTTTTGGTTGGTTAGTTTGGATAGCTTGAATTTTGGAATAAGTCATTTAGAAAAGGAAAGTTGGAATCTCTCAGTTAGTAATGATGCTAATACATACTTTGTCAGGCTCAAAATGTTTTGATGGTTTATTTGTTTTTCCCAAAAATGTTTTCAGGAACAAATATTTGTTGAAACCAAAGCCCTTTCTTCATTAATATGTCAGTTTTGACAATTTAGTGTTTTGCAGTTGAAAAATTACTTCAGAAATTTCTGCCCAACTGTAATTACAGCAGGGTAGGATTAGGTGATTCTGCAGTCCTGCTTCATTGGTCTTCTCCACAGCTGACTGTGAAAATATTCTTGAGGTGCTCCAGATTCACCTGGTCGTTTACTTCTGACTGAGGACAATGTCTGGTTATCTGTCATGTTCTGACACTACATTTCACATCATCCGATGTGAAATTATACCCTTGTCAAATAAATGTTAATAAATTGTGGTCTAGCCAGTGAAAGAGTACAGTATAAGCATTTCCAGGATGCACAGTTACAGATTTTTATCTATCTAGGCGATGTGTCAAGCTGGACGTCCTCTCATGTATCACTTATCAAAGAAGAGCTGCTGGCTGCCACAGCAATGGAAAGTGACATCAACAGGACTTTGGTTATTAAAAGATTTACTGAAGGATTGACTTGTACTTTTGAGCTGCTTAGCCATTTAGAAGCTACAAGCTGTTTGTAGGTCAGCCTGCTTTCAGAAAAGTTTTGGGGAGTTTCATCTAGTGTTTACCCAACTTTGATTCCTCCCTCTGACTTATTTTGCATTTAAGTGAAAAGCACTTTGTAACAGGGCTCCTGAACACTCATCATTTCCCAGTGCTTTATGTTGTGCTACATGATGAGACACCAGCCCCAGGCAAAGCCTTCCCAAGATGAACATACAGGCAGTGCAGTTATGATCAAACCAAAACTTCCCAGAAAAACTCTTCCTCATGAAGCATTTTACACAGTCCAAATCTCATGTGTGGCTGTACAACTAGTCAGTGGCTGTGAGGTATTTTTGGCCTTCTTTGAAACTCCTTGGTATGATATGGTATCGGCTTCTTATTCTATTGGATTTTTATTCTATTTGTACCCAACTAGAAACTGGTAATTTGTTAAGGGATGCTGTTACATATCTCTGGGCTTGTGGAATTACATTCAATGTTGCTAGCTTAGTCACTTCACCAGGTAGCTGGCATTGGCCCAAGAATGAAAGATATTAGCAGGCAGAAGCACCTTCAGACACATTGACACTAGTCTAGCAGAGCTATTGCAAATGCTGTGGGTGAGTTGTATCAGGATACCACTTCCAAGAGGGAAACAGTAACAAGATAGAGATCTTTGATCGACAGAGATTTCTTCTGCAGTGGCTCCACTAGCAGAGCACCTCTGTGAGGCAATTAGAGGTTACCTTTGTGTTAAGAAATAAATGAACCATTTTTTATAGGGAAAAGCACACTGAATTACCCAACATAATATTGCTACATTCAATAATTCAAACCGAATATATCTCTGGATAATGAGGGGCCTTTCTGTGCTTCTCTTGCCAGCAATGACATGAAGCTCAATTTTTTATGTCTGAATTTTCAGATCTCCTCCACCTCTGTCTGAATGTAATACTGGGTTGCACACTGGAACTTCTGGATCATTTCACTCACCAGAACATGCTTTCAGTGCTAGGCAAGAAGAACGTTATGTAGAATTTGTGTCAGAGTGCAGAGGATTGCATGATAAGTTTGTGCTGGTCTAAGGTGAAGCACAAATTCCAGGATTCAGGATTGTGATCTGCGGCTTGCTGAGTTACTGCTCATCAGCCATGCATCAATAACTGTTCGTGCATGTTCTTACTGTGTAACAGAATTAAGGTATCTTGACTTAGACATCCCATCTTTATGTGAATATTGTAACCTGACATAAAGTTCAAGTAAGAAAGTTGGGGATTTTTATTTAGGTTATGATACCTTAGAACGGATTAAAAATAGCAGTGTTGAAAGAAGCATAATGTAACAGCAGTGGTTCAGTCATCAGAATAATTATGCTGGCTGCACTTGAAAGCTTTTTCACATGTAGACAAACTTTGAGAGCCTTCAGGCTGTAATGCGATCTCTATAGATTAACTATTCCGACATAGTTCATTATTATACTTTTGGTTATGACTGAAGGGGAAGTTTGCAAGAAATGGACTGCACAAATCAAAATTCAAAATCTGAGCTCTGTGAATGGTTGAAATTTACAAGCAATCTTTCTTTGTCTGTGTTTTACTTTACCAAAGTTATCAGTATTTAATGTACTTACCACCACATCTCTGAGCAAAGTCTGCATGTCTATCTGCCCTGCACTGGCAATGAACTTCACGACACAAAGAGGCTGATTTTTTTTTAGAAGACACATAAGTGTCTACAAACTCAGGAAAATGTCTAATGGGATTTGGTGTCTAAATACTTTGAAAAATCTGGCCATAAATAATTTGCCTAGGATTACAGAGTGAACCTGTGATGAAGACTTGAGCTGAAGTTTTAGGTTAGGTCTCTTTGAAAAAGTTCAGTTCCAGAAGCACAAACTAATATTTGCCAATTTTTGCAATGAATTTATTTCCATCAACTTCTGACATACCATAGATTCACTTTTGTTTTGCTTTGCTTGGGTTTTAACTTTGCTAAAAGAGAAGATGAAGCAGCTTCCTGTTATAACAAACTACCTCTCTGTATCCTAGAGACTTACTTCTAATATAGTATTTCTAATTTTGTTCATTTTCCGCATATACATTTAACTCATTTGTTCTTTGTCTTTGAGCAACCATGGGATGAGGTCAATACCAAGAAGTGGTCAGAATTTTAAATATAGACTACAGAGTGGGTCCCTGTTGACGTTTAAAAATCTGAGCTCTTCCAGTAACTGTATGCAATATAGGTCAGTTAAAAATTAAGGCAGGATGGAAGGAAATTACTTCCTTCTCATGGTTTAAGAAAAGGAGAATGAATCTGAAATTGAAGGTTTGTTTTTAACAAACCAGTGTAATAGGGCTGAATAAATTAAACTGTCAGTCTCTAGTCATTACACATCTTCCTGTGTGAAGCATGGAAATTGGAAGCACAGACTGTGCATATTATGTTAATACTATTTACTCTACTTGGTATCCATGACGTTGTATCCTGGTGAGTCTAAGCTACAACAGAATTATTCCTTACAGAAGAGAAAGAGAAATAAGGTTAATGAAACTGCATCTTGGCACTATAGCTAAGTAAAACACTACTCTGACTAGAGTGCTGAACAGTATTTGGGGTATTCATGAGCTATTCTGCAGATGCTATGGCTCACATTAGCATGTATAACACCAAATCATCCTGTCAAAGAACCTTTTTTCTGTTCAACAGTATAACAAGGCATTGATTGTGATTGTTGGATTATAGAGTCTGTCTACTGAGATTTGTGCAAGATGTTAAAATGACACAAAAGGCTATATTCTTAACTAGAATTTGAAGTACAAAATTTCATAAAATAAATTGTCCCAAAAATATAAGTGGAGACTGTACATTTAGAACTGCCTTTTTGTTTCATTGTGCTTTAGTATTCTGGAGTGTCTTACATGGTGTTCCGATTTCACAGCAGAAAAACATTTCAGTTCCACCAAAGAGTTATTTATCTTAAAATAATTAATAGAAAATATATTGATTTCCTCCAGGAAAAAGTCTCATTTTTTTGTATTAAGTGATATTCTGAACACAATGTGATTATTTGAAAGTAAGCAACTTCTTTTCAGATAAAGATGAGGCAAAGTTAATGAATATTTTTGTCTGCTGCACATAGCTTTGACTTCAACAGAACAAACACTAAAGCACTAGTGGATATCAAATTGTTCTTTTATGTTATATAATGCAGATCTACATCTGATACCGCAGGATTTAGTGTCTATCCCTTGGGCTATGTCTAGCCTCCCATCCCCCCTTATGCTATCTACTGGTTTTACTTTGGAAAAGCTTAACATTTATTACAGTTGCTAGAAGACTGTTTTAGCATTAATTCAGTAACACAACATTTATGCAGGTTGTGGTGTGTATGTACAGGTGAGGGTCATGCTTTACTCCTAGCCCTATAGTGCCATGAGCAAGCATGTGGTGATTCTGAGGATGAAAAGAGAATGGCCTTATGTTTTCTTCAAGGTTAACTCCAAGGGTCATGACATTGTAAAGAGAGGTGAGGCCATGGCTGTGAGAACCATCAGATCTGCCGTGTGGTCATCAAGTCCTCTTTCACCTCTATGGGAGAGCAACATACTGTAAAGGATTTTCCTCCCTTGAGTGCCAACCAAGTACCATGCACACCCCTCACTGCAGATTGCTTTACCCTGCCACCAGGGCATGCATCTCAATGAGTGAGAGGTTGCTTCCTCCAGTCAGCCACTAGCTCTTGTTCCCATCTTACCAGGACTGTGCTCAGGGTTTCCAGACCAAGGCTGTGGCAGAAATGTTCTGCAGCAAGACTGAAAGAAGCAGCAGTGCCTTTTCCCACCCATGCAAAGATTTTTTTTGGACTCTCTGGAAATAGCAACACTTACAAAGAAAGTTTGTTTTCTGGCTCTGAACAAAGCACAGGAGCATTTGTTTTTATTGGATTATTTTCTCCCCAAAATGAAGCAGAACAAGCATTTTCCCTTGTTTGGGGCCCCAGATGTATGGGCAGTCAAGGCTGTTACCCTCATAGAAGAGCCCTCAGCTGGTATTGCTGACTGTGAGTTCCAGGTACATCAGTGGATTGGCCAGAGATGTGCAAAAATACAAAGGTTAAAAATAAATATATATAAATCTATTTTCAGTGAATGTGGTGAACAGGCAATGGGAAAAGTTGGGGAGATGCTCTTGTGAGTTTAAACAGGCCACTGTGCCCCTAAGAGAGTTTTGAAAGTTCAAGAAATCGTTCTGAGAACAACAGAACTCATGCTCATTTCTGCAAATAACATATTTGATGCCAAGCAAATTTCTGAAATAAGATAGGAAGCAGAGTACATGCCCTTGGTATGCATCTAGAAGGTTGTATTATGATACAATTTGGAGGTGGATATTTCTGCTGAAAGAAAGTAGAATTTTCTAAACCATTGATCACGGACATAAAAAGACCTAAAGTGAAAGTGGAATGATGGCTCTGTTGCAATGCAATATATAAGAAACCAGTTTGAAAGGAGCATAAAACACTATTTTGAGAAAAATCTAAAATATATTTGTTTTAATTAGACAAAAATTGGCTGACAAAATTATTTGCATTTAGCACTGTGAAATGTAGTGAATTAATTCATACATGACACATTAATATTTCTGTTTAAACCTGCATAGATGATTCTTAATTTGCTTTGCTAATCAAAATGTACAGCTGTAATAAATTTGGGGATAGGAGGAAATTACTAAGTTCCAGAAGGTTGTTTCACAGCATGTTTTACCAAGTGGAAATTTGGGCAGAACATTTAGAGAATCTAAAATACAAATCCTCTTTATTAACAATAAAAGTAAGTGACTTTGGATTCAGCAACAAATAAGATAAAGTTAGGGCTGAATATATGTAACATATGGAAAGGAGAAAAAAAAACTAATTAAAAAGAATATAGACCCCCGGATGCTACGTGAATTAAAAGGCATGGATCCATTAAGATGTTTAGGTGACTACCTCATGGGAAATTAGGGAGAGAAAGAGACCTCTAGGGACACTGTAGATACTTCTGTATCTTTGTGACTTAGTGATGAATATGTTTAATTCACGTTTTGTTGATTTTGCCATTTCATTTTACAATTTAATTTGTACTGGGGGAGGGGTGGAGGTCTCAAAATTCACTTGATAAGAAACATACTTCTGCAGAAGAAGAGTATCGGATAGAAAAAAAATAAGATTATGCAATGTATGTGTCACCTAGGAGGTTATACTCTAATTAAAAGAATTAATCCTAGGCAAGTTTACATAAGAAAGGAAGAAATCGTGGAAGCTCAGTGTGTTTTTCTGCAATGCTGATTTTATTGGACTTTTATGCCTTTGTCCAGACAACATACGTGGGCTGCAGAATACAAAATAAGGCTGGAAAAGTGCTGTGCATCTGCCTCTCTTTGTTCTGAGAAAATCACAAAAATCACAAGTATGGTTCCCACCAGACTTCAAAAGACCAATCTAAATGGTTTAAAGATATGAAACCCTGGAACTGTTTAAATACTCCTGGAGCGTTAAAATAAAATATTTAAATCCAAATAACAGGACCTTTCTATAATCTACAAGTACTCCACTACATAAACAGACCCCCTCAGAGTGGCAGAGAACGTAAAGGGAAAAAGGCTCCCTCGAAGGAGGGCTTTTGCAGAAAGTTGGCATTTGTGTTAAAATTGCTCTTTAATTCAGACTGCACCAATCCGACAAGTCTCACACCACTGTATAAGACACAGCAACTGCTTATCAAGCAGGAAAATGTCAAAAAGCAACATGATTTATTTGCTAGAAAGGGGGAAAAGCACTCAATGCTACAACAGACTTGACCTAAGGCCCTTTAAATTCAATGAGAGAACTGTGAAGGTCCTGAGCAACTACACCTTAAGGAAATCATGGGGAGAAAAAAAAACAAGCCACTTCATCTACCTCTCCTGACTATGCTGGTGCATTGGTGTTGTTTTGCTTATTGCTTTCCCTCTGATCTCCATCTGGTGCTGGTAGCAGCCAAATGCTGATATTCTCATTTGCTTTTCCAATTGAACAAAATGGGCAGTTTTACAGCCCCATATCCTCCTCTTACACACAAGCACCAACAACAGTGTTAAGGGTTCTCTGAACGTACGAGGCAAAACCGTTCATCCATCCACATGCCACTGCAGTTAAAATAGGCCATCTGAAGCAGTGGCACCCAGCTGTCCTCCAAAATGATGTAACTTGGTGCTACAGGCAGTAAGGCTTGGGGAAGGGAAGGAATTACAGGTTTTCCTCTGCATGGGGGCAGGTTTTCAAACAGGGAAGGACTCTGGACATTGCAAATGGATATAATGCTCTTCCTTTAAGAAGGTACCCATACGCAGAAAAGGAATACAGGAGGATATTTTTTCTCCTTTACTAAATAACAAGCACTGAAAGTGCCCCTGAGACAATGGGAATTGGTGGAACTGAATCAATAAACAGGTGACAAAAGAAATGCCAGATATGGGAGGTCTGGCCAGGTTGTCTGTGGGCATGCAAGAAAACGAAATATCTGGGTGATGTAGAGTGGATGACATCTTCTAAACATCAAGGGATTTTGGATCTAATATTCTGCAAGCCCTCAGCAGCAGACCTGGGTCCCCCAGCTGCCTTTGAAAACCCAGCCACTGGAGATTATATTATTTTTGGAGAAGGATGGAAGCATCCTACCTACACTGCAAATGCTATAGCTTTGAAAACCATACAATGAAACCTTTCAGGTGGTCTACTCTTGTCAGCCTTAGTGGTTGGATTCCAGTTTTGGCTTCCCGCAATGTTTTCTGTTGATGTAACTGTAAGTGTTGGGTCATGCAAACGCCTAGGGAGAAGAAATGCCTACAGTTTGCATTTTCCCTATATACATACAGTGCATAAATATTTCAGCTGTAAGTGCTTCATCTAGCAACCTTCCCCATGTTCCCTTTGTGAAAGGTGGTAGCCCAGAGGGATTTGTCCCATGACGCACCAAATTAACCTTGTAAGTGATGATTTATTTTGTGAGTATTATGGCTATTTATACTATGAACCAAATTTTCCCTGAATTGTCTTTATAGTCAAGGTAGGACTGAACTGTGAAATTTTGTAAACACTGAATTTTATGAATTTACAGCTAAATTTGGTGATTTTTGTTATGTTAAAAAAAATATGATGAAGAGAATAGATAACTTTTTGCCTCTTCTTCCCATAGACATTTATATTCAGATTCACCAAAGGCAGCAAAGCCTTAAAAGCCTATACAAGAGCCTATTCTACTCTGTTCCAAGAATATGTCATGTGGTTACATACTGAACAGAGCTGTGTGCAATAGAGCAGAATTAGCTGAGATGACTGGGGAAAATGTTATCATTAGCTCCGTAGGCAAACAACATTAGGAGACAGAAAACACTTGGGGAAGCCAATATGATTAAATCAGTACTTGCTAGTCATGATCACATTGCATGTCGTGTCCAAAAATATCAATGCAGATATTGAAGGTAGAACTGGCAAAGAGTGCAAGTGCCACATCTTTGAGGAGGGAGAAGGTATCAGACTCAGATTTATCCACTCCATTTTGTTTCCAAGCTAAGAGAGAAAAAGGTTTGATTAAAGGAAATGATATCATGGGATTTTTCTAAGCAATGTTAAATGTACAACATAGAAAATTCGGCAGTGGAAATGAATCAAAACATGAAGTAGATATTGTATTGGCATAGTGCATCCATAACATTTGGCTCCTCTAGAGCAGAGTTTTCCTGGAGAGATCTCAGCAACAATAGTCCAAAACACAGTAACGATTAATTAATTTGGGCACCCAGTGGTCTAGTGTCTAAATTCTCTTCTATGCCCTCTTTTGTTTAACATTAGTCTTGCCTGTGCAGTACAAAGTACTTCAATTATGTTATGCCAGACCACATAATCTGATACCTTTACCCCATTCCAGTGTCTTACTTGGCATGTTACACACTGATGAGTATGTTATTGTTGCCTGAAAACAATTAAAAAAATACAATTAAAAGAAAAAATAAAAGAAAATTAAAAGAAAAAATAAAATAATACCTGCAATGCAGGTATTATTTTAAAATATTTGCATGTGCTCCCAGGTACTGAATATTATGTAAACAGATGTGTTGAATATATCAACCTCTGCACATTATCAACTGTCAGAAATATATATATATATACATATATATATATATATATGTATATAAATAAGTTATATAATGAAAGTCAAAGAAACTGAATCAGTTCCCAGGCAATGCTTTAAAATGTATCCATTACTAGTGATGAGACTTTACATTCTTTCTACTGCTGTACAATGAAATGAACTGCGCTGGAGCAAATGTAATAGATACCAGAGATATATTAGATGTTGTAGCTTATTACAGAACAAGGAGATGGTTCTTTTAGCAGTAAGACAGAAGAATATGCTTTCTCTTCTCTTGCTTTCTTTTCAATAAATTCTCATGGTTACTCACTTGCATGAAGAATCAAATGCCTGATGTTTAGCTTCAACTGATGTGAACAGATGCAAAGTAAATAGATTTCATACTGATTAGCCTCTAGGAAATTGTATGAGTTCAACCTCTGTTTAAACTTAGAAATATCAATGATTTTAATGTTAGTGTACATTTCCTGATTAATGCTATGGCAAAACATTTGCATTAAGTAATTGGCACATCATCTGAAATGATGAGCATTGACATTTCATCTACACTGATTTCAGGTCTCATACTGTTAGTTCACGTGAATGCATTACACAAAATTTTCAAATTTTGTACCTGAAGAACCGGGTTAGAAAGGATTCATACTATCTCATTATCCTAATACCTAAGAAATCAATATCTTTCAGGTACTAATTCATTTTTATATTCTTAAGTGGAGCGTTTTTATGAAAATCCATACAGAATTTCTAAATACCTGATTCTCATAGGACCTGTTTCTCATTTACACTGATACTCAAACATTCTTCTGGCAATCTGAAAAAACTTTAAGCCATGTATACTTCCTTCTCAAGATATAAGAAAAAATGTCTTCTTTATTTCTGGATATAAATGAAATACATTCTTTGTAGAAATAATAAATCTATAATAGAACTTCTTAAAAAAAAAAAAAAAAATTAAAAAAAAGGTTTTCTCTTAAAACAACTAGACACGAAGTTAAAAAAAATTTGTATTGCTGTTCTTGAGAGAAGTAAACAATCTGCTCTCTGCATGCCCCTTGGCTGTAACTTGTTTGATTTACTTATGAACCTTAGAGAACTGTCTTGCATGAAGTACAGGGCTGGTGTTTTTGAATGATCATAAAACATTCTAAGCAAAGTTGAGGTGTGCAGAGTATATATCCCCACTGTATGGAAAATATGTTCAAAATTGTACAGGTATTTTCCTGTCCTGAAATATTCTGTGCCATGTGAGGAGAATAGTGCAAGGGACTAAAGAAGATATCAGTAACTGCAGACACTACACAGAGCAAAGGGAAAATCACACTGAAATGTAATGAGACAAGTGTCCTGAAGTTTGCTGGTCAGGAAGAGTATTCTGTTCCCACTCTGAACAAATGCAATGGCAGTCTGATGCACTAAAAGCACAATGTGTGACTTAAGACTATATATGATGCTGCCCAGTGCTCCAACAACTCCAGTACTACACGCTTCAGTATGAATCAGAAGTCCCCATGACTCAAAAAAAAAACATGAAAAACCCTGATTCCAGTTTTTCTGAAATGTTTATTATGACTGGAATTACACTGAATTTTTAAAAGCTTTATATTTTTATTGTTCTCATGCCACTCTTGCCAGAACATCTTTGTATGTGGCTGAATGACAGCACTGTAATGACTTGTTGGGCGATGGATTGGATGACATAGAGTATACTGCCCCTGAGCTACTCTTGAGACACTTCTTAGGAAACAGTCCTGATGCTGCAGTATGAAGTATAGATGAGTTTAATTGGAAAATAAAGCTTTCCCATGAAAATCTGAGCCCTGCAAATCCTAAGGGAAATGATGAAATTAATATTATCACCCTTAGCTTCCTCTCTCTCTGTGTGCTCTGTCTTCCAAACCAGCCTGGAACACTCAGAAATCTGATAAATGTACATGAAGTCATCGGTCTCAGAGACTCTTTGAAAGAGCTATGGACTCCATGTTGTTGATCTTATTCTGTTGTGTATGAAAGAGTGAAGCTGAGAACAACTCAGGCATGTTTCGTGGATTACAAATGTCTCACACTCTACAGAGGTCCCTGAAGTAAAGTACTTCCAACAACCTTTTGCCAGGAGTCTCTAACCAATAGTTTATTTTTCCTGAAGATGGACTTCAGCTTAGACTTCTTTGACATGACATTTACAAATCATAGCCCTTGACCTTTCCAAAGTTAGTTCACCTGTTTTTTGTACGTTTTCTTCCATGCGCTGAAGGCGGCTCTCGTTGTTCTTGATTCGTTTCATCAATCAGAGAGATTTCCCGGGTTGTGTCAAATTGTGGATACACATCCTCCATAATCAAGGCAAAAAATGCTTTCATTTTAATGACTGCATTAGACAGAAGACCAAAGTGTTCTCCAGCCTTTTGCTCTCCATAAAACTTAATTTTCTTTTTAGCCATTTAAAATTATACGGTAACTCTTTATTTAGTCTCTGAAGGAGAGAGTCTTAATACAAGAGATAGCACAAACTATATGTATGAAGATTAAAAACATAGAAAATACTATAGCTAGTGATTTTTTGATGCTGTACATCATGTAACACCAGCTTTGAGAGTTGTTTGAGATAACACCATCAGAAATGAACCCCAAGAACCATTTCAGACCCTAAAAAGCAAGTCCCAATTTTATATCACCTTTTCTTCTCCAAGATGTCCCAGCATGAATTGTAGGATATATTCTGTAACCCCAAGGTCATAAAAACACCTTGGAAGGACCTGGTACACTGAGTGAACAAAGGGGTTCTGCTAATCAAAAGAGGATGCAGTGATCCATGGGGTGACAACACACAAAACGTGGGACCCAGGCATGTTCTCAAGAGCCTAGCATCTTTCAAAGATTATGGGTAGACTAGTTCTCTGCCACAAAGATCCTTGCTGGGGTCTTTGTGCACAGGAAGGAAGTTGAGGACAATGTGTTGAGACACTGTCGAAGCTGTTCTGGTGGTTGAGAAAGTATAGTGTAGATGAAATGTCACATCCCATTGTAGGCATGATGAAAGCACCCTTTATTCTCAGACTGTTCACAGACTCATGGGAGAATGCTTGCAGAAGTGCTAGGCATTACTTGCAGTGACAGTAGTGCTTAGGTTTGGTAGAGGCATTTCCAGGTTTTCAGATGAAAGTTTAAATATCACAGCTAGCAGCAGTTGCTAAAACTATTCTGATAAACTGAATTGTCTCTTCTTTCTGCATTGGATAAATTGAATTCCCTTCGGCTTGCTAAATGTTGAGTATTCAAGACCAAAAGTTGTGTTTCTGTCTGAGCAGCACAGACATTAAAACTCTCCTGATTAATACATGGTTCAGCTTCACCTTTCTGTCCTTGGCCACAGTCTCCCTGCCCCTGAACACTGCAGCTCTGCCATACCACATGAGCTACCTGTCATCTTTCGCCCTCAAAGTAGCTACATGTCAGTGCTAGTGATTGTATATCATTAAAATGCACTTCGACATCCTTTGGTGTGTGAGGACCTAGGATTTTCCTGTTTGCCCAGCCCTGCTGGAAAGCAAAGAGAGCTCACACCATAACCACCACTTAAAGCAAGCATTCTCAGTGATGTTTGACGCGTTGCATTTAGAAGACAATATTAATATAAAACTCTGGATAGCACAAATTCACTGAGCATTCCTATCACACAGCTTCTGCATTTTCTCCATTGCCAATGTCTGCAATATTTTTTCCATTGTGTAAATATTTGGCTTTTGTATAAACCCCACTCTCATCACTTTGGCTATGTTTAAATCCGCTGAAAGTGGATATTGCCACAGCAGAGGCAACAGGAACACATTTAGATATAATGTAAGGAAGTTCAGTTTCAGGCCATACCAGACTTTTGCTGAGTGTGATTTGTAATATTGCCTGCGGAGTTATTCCTGCCTGGCAGAAGGACTCCATTAGGATGTAATGCTGTTACAAGCTCCTTTATACCTTCACTGTGATCTCAGAGGGACAGTCTCTCTTTTATATTCTCTCAGACTTCCTGAGGAACTAATTTATCTTTGCAGAGTTTGTCCTGTTCTTTCCAAGGCAGAGGCTTTCATAATTAAAAGTCTGGCTAGGAGCTGTTCTGGGGAAAGATACATCCCTTCAGAGTGAGATTTCTAAAAAGTCTGAAGAATATATTTTTCTCCCCCTCTTTCTAAAAGCACTTATCCTGGTGACTAATTAATATGATCTGGGAGCACACTGAAGCTGTTGTCTAAAGTCTCCTGTTGCAGGCTGAGGTAAGTGTTCTGATGAAGAAAGCAGGGATAAAGCACCAAGAAACCTAATTTGGGACGGATAAAACTGTGCAGGTCAGAGAAAATGCCGTTGGGGCAAAAGGAGTTTGGGGAAGGAAGAAGCCACTGGAAACAATGAAAAATCTCCCTTCTGAGCAACTTGCAGCAGGAAGAAAGAATTACAAATAAAGAGTCGAGAGGGATAAGAGCAGTCCTCAGGTCCAGAGCCAAAAAGTTCAGACCTACACGTCACTAAAGGCACAAAACATTTATATATCAGTAGACAATAGCTAGCTGTCTGTGTGTGAGAAGGGTACAGTTCGTGTACAGCTTGGCATCCTGGAAATGCCTGCAATTATTTCTTTCTATACCCAGGAACATCATTTTGACAATGGAACCTTGAATCTGAACTGTAAAATGTATTTGTTGAAATGCTGAAATGAGTCTTTCTCAAATTATATAAATTGCAAACAGGCATGAAGGGGAGCTGATTTTCTACATGACTGAGCATCCAGTTTCAGGAATCCAAGGGGGGTGAAGCTTTTGTTGTGTGGCAGGGTCCTGTCAGAAGCCACTAGTTCAAGAACACTGCAGTGAACCTTATGGTTCATATGGCCTTGAATATAAACCAGGGTGTTACATCTGCTAGGCCTTTTTTTTTTTTTTCCTTTTTTTTTTTCCTTTTTTTTTTTTTTTTGAAAGAAATCATGGCAACAATGAGGTATCAAGTTAGCTTTCATATCTAATACTGTTCCCTAATCAAAAGAGTGAAAAACTTCTTTACTGGGGCCATGCACAGAGATGAAACCAGCCGACAAAGCAGATAAGCAGATGCTGTTATTGAAGTCCCAGGACCACAGAAGGATTATCTCTCTACCTGAAGTCAAACACATTGCAGTGAAATAAAAGTTCTTTGTATATGACCTGAAGTGTAAACTAAAGGCTGCTCTCATCCCCAAAGCATCCTAACTGTAAAACTAATTTAGTTCCATTCACTGTGGACCAGGATTACTTGATAGTTCATTGAATTAAAGTTGCCTGGACTCATTCTGTGGCAGTGATGCCAACTGAAGCCAAATATCCCATGCCACTCTCTTACCTGGTAAAAGAGATGAGCTGCCTATTGGGAATTTTCCTTGGCTTGTTTTATCTCCCAAACTCTGCTTGGGAACTGCAGGAGAAAGTGCAAATCAGCCAGTGTCAAAAACGTGCCAGAGACCCTTGTAATATTTAAGAGTGTAAATGATTTCAGTTCCTGTGCCTGGGAACGCTCCTCAGTGTTGTTTATCTTGGAGAAAGGTCTCTGTATGAGTATGCTTTTTATAATCTATAAATTATTATAAGAGAGGACTTTAAGGCCTTTAAGAGAGATTGGGGTTACATGTAACATCTACAGTGAAATTTGGAACAGCATTTTAATTCCTGGCTGACTATTTAAATTGTTTACTCTTGTATCCGATGCCTAATTCTTAGGGTAAGTTTTTTTGGAAGTCCAAACAGATATCGGGACCTGTGTTAGCAAAGAAACTATCACATCATATTAATGCCATATTTATTTATTTATTTATTTATTTTTAAGGAGAGTTTGTAGCACTGATTATTAAGTAGATGGACCTACATACTAATATATACTGGGATAAATTTTCATAACAAAGCTATTCCATGGAGAACTTGCAGAAGATTGTGTTGATTTTTTTTTTTTTTTCCCACACTCTGTTGGCTTCCATTATTTACAAAATAGCTTGGATGAAAATCTACTTTAGAAAAGATGCAAGAGTATAAGAACTAACCAAACTTTTCCTGCTAATAGGTTTGGGGAAACATTGAGAACAGCTAAAGGTGAGCTGTTGTGAGTCTTCAAACAAAATAGACTCTTTATCCATTAGATTCATAACACTTCTACAGGAACATACACATATTAAAGTAGTCTCAGGAGTGTTCTGATATTATTCCTTGCTAGCAGCAACATCATGCTGTGAATTACAAGTAAAAACATAATTAAAATGGAATATGAAACTACATGGTTCACACAGGGTTGTTGTACACATAATATCAAACTTTGTCTGGATGCACCTAGAAAATGTCAAGTGAATTTGATTGTAAAATGAGAGGTAGAAGTTAAAAAAAAAAAAAAAAGGCACACATTGATACCCAGGAGTTATTTTAAATGGATGACCTACATGTTATAGAAATGCATTTTAATTGTGTTTTTCTGCATGGAAATTTAAGACAGTTATGCTTACTCTCGTGTCTTTATCTGTGAAGTTACAATTTACTCATTCTCCACCAGCTTCAACCTTCTGGACAAAGCAAGCACTGTTTAAGTTATCAGTGGGGACATTAAATTATTCTAGTACAGTGCAAAGACAAATTAAAGTTGTCTTTGCTACTATTCAGGATGTTACTTTGAGATGAAAAAAACATTTCTCTATATATAGTATTCTTTGGTCTCTATATCCTAGCCTTACTCAAGTTTGTGCCAAAATTACCATGAAATTTACTGCGGTCGATACAGCAAGTAGGGGCTCATCTGCAAATAGTTGCAAAAGCAGAGCTGGAATGATTGAATCTGGTTTGATTCACTTCAGCTGGTATCTGCCACCTTATCTTGTGGTAAAACTTGCTAGAGAAGGTAAGAACCACTTCTGCTGGACTAGATATATAACGGCTGTGATCAGAAGCCCAAGTATCATTAGGCGCTTGTCCCTTTTAAAAAAAGTGGTTACAGAGCTCAGCAGAGAGAAAGTAACAGAGGAATATTAAAACCCCCAGTTCACAGGGGGCAATCTCTGGGGAGAAGCATAATTCTGCAGTAGTAGGGTTTTGATAGCCATATGCACAGGTATGTGCAATAACATGATAGTTTTGGCTATGGAGAGTTAAAAGGCTAGGTCCAAACACTTAGGTAGAATAAGTCTTGTTGATAAATTGTAAGCATGTGTGTAATTGCGGCCAGGATTGAAGCCAAAGGCAGGAAAGAAAGAAAAAAAAAAAAAAAAAAAAAAAAAAAAGCATGATTTCTGTGTGGCTGCATACAGTGTAATGACAAAAACAATTTAAACCTGGGAAGCTAAGTGTTTTTATTGACTAGATAGATCATATTGTACTGTTCCCATGTGATCCTGTGAGCACATCATCGGCTAGCTAACCCAGCTAGCAACAAGTGTAACTCAGAATGGATTTAATGAGATATATTTAATGTACATTTGCAACCACATTCAACACACAGGACTTTTTGTTTCCCCCAGGCTTCTGACAAAGCCTGTGTCCAGCTGTGAAAGTTAATTGTATGTTATGTTGTAACTGGCTGGGGCTGGCAGAGAAGCCTTAACCTATGGTATATTTTTGTCCCTTGGCAGCAACACAGAAGAAGGGGAGGCTGAATTTCATTTCCCCCTGGTTTGATATATCGCTAAGCATGACAATGTACTGGGACATGTTTTTATGTTGCAGTGAGTTGCAGATGTGTTTTTAAACATTTTGCCTCTTTGCTTACATAAAATAAGGGTACAAATTCTTGCTGGTTCATTTTCCCATACTTCTAGCCCAGGTCTGTGCCTGCTGTAGTGCCTGCCTAGTTTGCCACTACAGTAAACAATGACAGAAATTTTATGTATTCTCAAACTGTCTCATTAGCTATTCCTTAAATAGGGCTTGTTTTTCTCATCCAAGGCATCATTCATCTCTGTTGTTTTTTCTTTCTTTCTTTCTTTTTTTTTTTTTCCTCCCCAGCTTTGTTTATTTCACTTTTAATTCCAGGTCTAATTATCTCTTTATTATTACCACTGTGATATTCATCTACTCTAGTTAAGTGCCTGTTAGTATTTGTGTCCTAAATGATAATAAAATGATTTTCTACAACCAGATGACGTAGAGTCTCCTTTTCTCTGGCTCTGTGTCTATGGCTACTGCAGCATCCTGGAAACCACCTCATCACATCCAACACATCCAAACCTTTTTTTTTTTTTTTTTTTTTTTTTTTTTTTTTTTTTGTTGTTGAAAATTGTATTAAGAATGTGCTTAGGCATTCTTTATCTTAGTGGTGGGCTATGGTTTTGTTTCTTCGTTCCTCCAAGGCCATAGATTGGCATGTGTTTCACTAGAATGTGTATTTATGGATGGATCAGGAGGAATAGGCACAATGCGGGTGTTCACTTACTTCTGTAGTTTGTGTGTGTGTTTCACAGGCATCTTTTTTTTTTTTTTTCTTTCTTCAAACCAACATTTTATCATTGACGAGCAGAAATACGTAGTTTTCCATCTTCATACTATTCCTGGAAATATATAAAATATTTGTAAATGCCAGCTAAATGTTTACAAATAATAGTTTCAATAGTGTGATATGAAAGTTACAAGCTAATTGAACTGAGTCCCCATAAGTGAGGAATTTTAAGATATTTCAGTTCAAATGTCTCCATTTCAAATCAATTTTAACCTGTTCATTATTGATTTAGATTAGTGAGGTATCAGCTGAAGGGCTTTACGACTAGTATACTAGAAATGGTCAAAGAGAATAAAGTCAGCTCATAAGTCTTAAAGACATCTGAGGCTTTCTGGTTACATTTTGAACATAAGCTGCATAACCACCTGTTTGATCTAAAGTGGATCACAGAATCACAGAATCACAGAATTTTCTAGGTTGGAAGAGACCTCAAGATCATCGAGTCCAACCTCTGACCTAAAACTAACAGTCCCCACTAAACCATATCCCTAAGCTCTACATCTAAACGTCTTTTGAAGACTTCCAGGGATGGTGACTCCACCACCTCCCTGGGCAGCCCGTTCCAATGCCTCACAACCCTTTCAGTAAAGAAATTCTTCCTAACATCTAACCTAAAACTCCCCTGGCGTAACTTTAGCCCATTCCCCCTCGTCCTGTCACCAGGCACATGGGAGAACAGGCCAACCCCCACCTCGCTACAGCCTCCTTTAATGTACTTATACAGAGCAATAAGGTCACCCCTGAGCCTCCTCTTCTCTAGGCTGAACAAGCCCAGCTCCTTCAGCCGCTCCTCATAGGACTTGCTCTCCAGGCCCCTCACCAGCTTCGTCGCCCTTCTTTGGACCCGCTCAAGCACCTCGATGTCCTTCTTGTAGCGAGGGGCCCAAAACTGAACACAGTACTCGAGGTGCGGCCTCACCAGAGCCGAGTACAGGGGGACGATCACCTCCCTAGCCCTGCTGGTCACAGTGTTTCTGATACAAGCCAGGATGCCGTTGGCCTTCTTGGCCACCAGAGCACACTGCTGGCTCATATTCAGCCGACTGTCCACCATCACTCCCAGGTCCTTCTCTGCCTGGCAGCTCTCCAACCATTCCTCTCCCAGCCTGTAGTTCTGCTTGGGGTTATTGCGCCCCAGGTGCAGGACCCGGCACTTGGCCTTGTTGAACTTCATACAGTTGACCTCAGCCCATCGGTGCAGCCTATCCAGATCCTCCTGCAGAGCCTTCCTACCCTCGAGCAGATCGACACACGCACCTAGCTTGGTGTCATCTGCAAACTTACTGAGGGTGCACTCAATGCCGTCATCCAGATCATTGATGAAGATGTTAAAGAGGACCGGCCCCAGCACCGAGCCCTGGGGGACGCCACTAGTGACTGGCCTCCAACTGGACTTGGCTCCATTCATCACAACTCTTTGGGCCCGGCTATCCAGCCAGTTTCTAACCCAACGAAGCGTGCGCCAGTCCAAGCCAGACTGATCTCAGACTGATTCGGGGTTTGTCTGTCTGACTGTCTCTGTTTGTCTGCTTGGCCTATGCAAACCTGTTTAAGCAGCTTTCACTAAGCTGGGCTAAATTGCTATGAGCTGTGTTGGGACTGAGTTTTGGGGTTCCATGCAGAGGATGCCAGGTCTTGATCTCATTTAATTTCCAAAATGTAGCATTTAATTAAGCCAGTGTAGCTTTAGGACTAAAAAAGGAACAAGGCTGGGAACAGCCTGGAGCTGGCAGCAGATGACAGGGTGTGGGGACGCCAGAGCAAATTGTCCCCTTCAGCATGGAAATAGGTCCCTTGGGCTGAGACCACCAGAGTGTTGGCTACCTCTGTCACCCAGGTCCCGCAGGTAGCTCTGCCCAAAAACTGAGACCAGCCTCTGTGGGCTGATCAGTGGGCACAGAATGGTGCTTTTTGGGGTTTTCAGAGGAAGCATGGGTTATGGGCAGTATGGTAAGGGCAAAAAGTCAGGAAGAAGAGCTGTGAGGCTTGCAGGAGTGGAGTTTTCAGCATACCAGCATGAGCCCAGCACAGCAGGTTGGGAGCTGCCTGTGCTCACACACAGGTGTGGAACACAGCCTTGCACTCCGGCACCAGGAGCGACCTTTACAGGAGCACTTGAATTCGTGTCTTTGGTAAGACAAATCTGTGGCTCTTTTGGGCAGATATGAAGTGTGCAGACCTACTGGAAAGCCCTTTTTGTACACCCTGACATCTCCTAAGGGAGCATTTCAGCAGGTGGCACTGGCACTGCATCTGTCCCACGCTGAAGCACTCTGAGGAAATACAGGTCCCTCTTGCCAGGAGAGCTACTTTTTAAGCAAATAGCCTGCTGCTGACAGGGGGATGCTCCATTACAGGCACGGAGACTTTCATCTATCTCTAAGCATGCTTTAGAAACAGCTCTAAGTGAAAAAATGTAATTAAAGAAGCACATTGGGTATTATGCTTAAAGCCTGCAAAGCATATGAACAGATACCATCAAGAACTTATGGAATTGCTGTTTAATAGAATAACACTATGGTTATAGTTAGCACCCATAGCATAAAGTAAAAAATGGTGTATAATTTAAAAATATGAGAATTAAAAAAAAAATCCAGCTTATTTCCTAATAAAGTCCTCGAAACAGAATCCTGTGTAACCTTTACTCATTAGGTATCTAACATGCAAAAAAGTATTTGTACATTCAATATCCACAATTCTGTATAAATATCAAATACAAACAGATGATATAGTATGTGCCGTAAAAAATACATTTCCCTCCATACATTCCTATTACTACATTGCTCCACAAAATTCCAAGTTTCAAATGAAAAGCCAAATAATATAAAATAAACACATCATCAAATATTCTGAAACATCTCTCTATCGAATTACAGCCTCAGAGCGGGTTTCTTTTAAATTCCATAAATGGAACAATTTTTATTTTAGTTCTCTGCTTCCTGTATTAAATGAGGGAAGAAGAGGAGTCACCATAACAACTGTTCTACCACCAAAATAAGCAGCATTTTCTTAAAGCGATACATCTATCAGGCAGGATAAATATGTATTTGGGGCTTACTGTCAGAGATTGATGGCATTACATCAGTATTGCCACAATAAAAGCAAAGGAGGAAGCAGGCCAACATCACACATCCCATATCCCCTAGGCCTGCAATTCTTCCTTCTTTATCTTTTCCTCACCTTACATGCACTTAGCCAGCTATATTCAACAGTATGTCTCCATAGCACCACATGGTTCTTCTGTTTCTATTTTTTTCCTAGTGCAACACTTAAAAAAAAATACTGCACAAAGCTGACAAAGTTCATCAGAGGATAAGAGCAGTTTATTTTGTTTCAGGCAGAGCTGAAGCTGTTGGGCTGTTTGCTCACATGGAAGAGTTGTCCCACCAACCTGGGCATTTCAGACAAGTGAGTGGTCTGAGTGGACGTCATGGTCTGGAGAACAGCTGGGGCTTGGAGGTAACATTAATGTTCTTCTGCTAGGGTATAAACAGGCACTTCATTATCAGCACCAGTTCCTTTTTCCATTTATAAAGAAAACAACATTTGTTATAAATAAGAAAGCAATCATATCACAGCTGGAGTATTCCCTAGATTATTCTTAAGTTTAAGTGTAGCTGGATAGAATAATTACAAGACATCAGTGTTGGTAAACAAAGCTAATTTACATATACTGACTCACTCCATACATCCAGCGAGCTGTCTTAATCCCTTGCGATGTTTTCAGTCACAAGATCATGCGTGTAACAACATCAGACCTTTTTATCCCTCAAGTCTTCCATTTAGCCTCCCGAGGCAGATAATATCTCTTAGCTTGTCGGTGTGATGAGGAAAATGCTCTAATCAAATACTCTGTGGGCTATTATGGCACATAATAACAGGGGCTCTTGATGGCTTCATCAGATGTGCATCGGAAGGTTCCCTTTCAACAGAAGAAGAAATTATTTCATTTTAATGTGAAGCTTTGGGATATACATTAGGAAGGCTAGAAATAGGGAGACAAAATGGAGGGACAAAGCTATTATGACTTCAGTGACACATAATAACGTGTTTTGTAATACCTGCTGTTTAAATTGAAATGCTCTCATCACCGATTACTGGGGTCCCAGCCCAGTTTCCAGGGCCTGACCTGGATTTGGGAGCCTACAAGCAGCTGCAAATTCTATTATGTCATTTTGACGTTTAAAAGCTGCCCAAAACTGTACCACTTCAGGGCGAGGTTTTGTCAGGACTTGCAAGAAAAAAAGAAAAAAAAAAAAAAAAAAAAGAAATGGGTTGAGGAAGTTGCTGTGCCAGCTCCCTTCAAGGCAAGCCTGAGAGACCGCACAGAGCAGGGTGTGATGTGTGGTAGGGCTGCTCCCAAGCAGGCCCATGGAAGAAATAGCTCTGCAGGGTGTTGGGCAGACTGTCTGACGGATCTGCTGGTAGAGGTGGTCTGATGAGCTCCCAGCCCAGTGAAAATCTTTATCAGTATATGCAAACCTATGCCCATCAACGTGTGTGCTGTTACGTACTGCTATTCTGCTTACAGATGAAAGAAGCAGAAGGCAGAGTATGCTGTGCACACCCCAGATATGCAGAAAAGCACGAGTAATTTCACAAAGCAGGGAAATTATGTCAGGTTGAAGCATGAACTAATGAAGACCAAGCTGTTAGGCCTTTGGAAAAGACTTACTGCTGTAAAAGGTTTTTCAAAATGTTGGCATCTTGTCAGTCCATCTACTGTTCCTCCGACAGTTTCTCGCTTTACATATTCCTATACAAAGAAACAATGCAATTGGTCTCTAACCCTGTGATCTAATATATTTTAGGAAGATCAATCATTACTATTGTTCTTTTAGTACCTGTTTGTTTTCTCACAGATTATTTAGGGTTGGACGGGAACTCTAGAAATCATTGAGTCCAACTCCTCTTGTCCAAGCACGGCCAGCCAGAGCAGGTTGCCCAAGCCTGTATTCATTGGGGTTTTGGTTATTTCCAAGGGTGGAGACTTCACAGCCTTTCCTTGGAATAGGCTGGCTATATACGTGCAATTCGTTATGCTTTGTTTTCCTGCACTGAGAGTAGCTGTTCCTACATGTAACATTCACAAGTGCTGGCTTTTTTTTTTTTTTTTTTTTTTTTTAATGCACACATAAAAATGTTACAGGCAACCCTTGTTTCCAATTCAACAGTAGAGGGTTTGTTTATGAAGAACTGGAGACAAGCACTTGCCAGAGTCACTAGATGCTCTCATTACAGCCCAGACCACTAGAATGTCTGCTAGCCAAATTCCCAGAGCACAGCCACTAAGTAAGTGTGCCTGTGAAGAAGCAAAGGAGCAACACTGGGAAAGCTCTGGCATGTGTTGCAACATCTTGTTCTGGCCTGAGAGTTCAGCCGTGAGAACAGAGAAACCGGTGCTTCAAAAGGCATCACAGGAAACCATGGGGATACTGCAGAAGTTCACCTGCTCTGAATTCTTACAAGCAAGGTGCAAACAGCACTTCATGTATATGTTGCAGGCCCAACATGCAGATGGCTTCAATAAATCCCTGGAAGGTAGCTCAGATAGATTTTATGAAATTCGTTTAATGGAAGCTCTCATAAATAATTTCCACGCATTATACTGTACCTACATGTACTGTATGCGGATACGAGGATCCTGGGACAGAGCCAACCAGCTGGTGCAGCTGTACAGGCAATGATGACAAGGTTGGTGCCACGGAAAAGGTGCCAGCCACCAAGTTTAGTTAGCACTCCCAGCAGGTGGATTAATTCACAATTAGGCAGCCATCTTTTAATAATTCGCTCACCTTTTCCTCTGAGCCAAGGTGCAGCTATGATAACCCAGGAAGGAAGAGTGATGGCTTCAACAAGCACAAATGCAAATCTCTTACAGCTTAATTAAAAACGGAAGGTGTTATTCATTCCAGTCACACGAGGCAATGTTCGCACTGCAATGAAAACAATAAATATAAGCCATTGTATTCAAGAGGACAAGCTAGTCAAGAAAATACACTCCATGTATCATGTTTTGACACTTTTGGAAGCATAAATTGGTTATGATTAACTCTAGAAGCGTTGCCTTGTCTTTCCCAAAACAGATGAGTGGATTTAGGAATTCATCCAGCAGAAAGGCAGCCAAGGGCTTTGCTACTGCCAGCAAATCCTCCACAAGTTCCTCCACATTGCTCTTACACTTGACCTCACCTCCGACCTGCAGCAGGGTCTCACGGTCCTTCTCCTTCCCCATTCTTTTTATTACTTGCCAGATTCTCTCCAAGTTTGTTAGAATTTGTTAATTCGTTTCTGAGGTGACATTAAAACCAGGAGCTCGGTGACAGCCGTGGTGTGGAGTAGAGATGTGCCTCCTGGCACAGCAGGAGTAGCTTAAGGAAGAGGAGGCAAGTCCTGCCCTGTGCACTGATGCCTGTCCTGCATTTTGGCTCTGTGTTCAAAATGAAACCTGCTAGCAGGGACTCCTGAAACCAAACAAAGCCTCAAAGAAGTGAAAAGCGCTTTTCACAGGGAACTCACCAAATAGCTTTTTATTTAGCATTTTTTATGATTAAGTGTGAGCAGCTAATAATACAAGCGAACCAGAGAAACACAACACCCTGACTTCTTTAATCATGATTCTGGCAGAACAAGAAGAAAAAAAAAACCCTCAGTTTGGCTTACTCCCATATATTTCCCTCAAAATGTAGCAGAGTTTCTAAATTCTGTACCAGCTTTGAGCACATCCAGTGCTGTTTTGGAAGAGTCCTTTCTCTGAGATAACATTTCAATGCTCATCGCTTAGGTCTCTTGCCACCCCTGTTGTCCATCTTCATGTTTTTCCGGTTGCTTTTCTTTACCACTAGCAGAACTAAATATGCTTTGGCATGTTTTTGTTCTCTGTCCATTAATTATTTCAACATAAAATACTGGCTCTAAATCCTAGAGTTTCTCCTCTGACATACAGCTCAAGGTGTGCAAGTTATTCATGCTCACCACTCGTAAAGTGACCTTTGCTAGGGGAATAAAAGCTCCAGACTTGTGATTACCGCTCCTTCATTTTTCCCAACTATGATTGCACCGCTTCAGTCCTGTCAATAACATTTCCTTCTCCAAGGTAGGGCTTTTGATACACAATTTTATTTTTTCACGACAAGTTGTGATTTGTCATCTTTCTCCACAACAACATGAACTCCAGGGCGTTTTCACAGGGAATTTTTAACATTTTCCCAAGTTAGGGTCTATTTTTAAAATAACAAAATGATTGTTTTAAAAATTGTTCAGATGTAGAAAAACAGAAAATAATGGATTTGAGGTAAATTGTATTAGACTGAAAAGGAAAATGATGTTAATGGTGCTTGTTTTTGCAGTTGTTGTCAGCATACATGTTCCCAGGGAAACGTTACTGGTTTAAGCGCATGAATTCATAATTTTCTGAAATCTCTGTGATAAATATGACTGACACTTGAGGAATAGCTATTTCCCAACCCAAAGGAGCTATTTTTGTCTTGAAATGGACCATGAGACCAAAGTTTTATGGTTTCTAGTCATGGATTTATTTTTCACCTTCTCCTTGAGGGACAACAAATATAGCCTTATTACCAAGAGGAGCAGCCTTTTCTTGGTGTGACAGACAAAGAATTTAATCATTTGCCTTGAGGTTTTGTCAAACATTCCTTATTGCTGTATTGACAATGAAATGTCAAAAAGGTCCTCAGAGCACTAATTTTATTTTGCTTGGGTTCTAAGGAATAACAATTGAAATAGCTAGTTTTTTAACATAAACATCAACTTAAGCAAATAAATTATCTTTATGTCACTGAGAGCCGAGTAATATTTGCAGATATTAAAAGAAAAAAGAAAAGCCTGCAGCTCAACACAGGTGAGAAGGAGAACAGGTCTGAAGGCAAAAGGGCCTGACAACTTCTGATAGCAAAGGTCTAGTTCAAGTGTCTCTACTCCCTAATTTTTCCTTTACAGAGAAAGCCTCCCACTCCTCAAAGCTGAAATGGATGCCCAGCTCATGGCCTGTCTTTACTATCCATTTCTCACCCTGAGTTGTGTTCTGTTCCCTCAGTAAACATAGATAAAATGTTTGTAAAATGTTTCTGGATTAGTGATAGACGAGTGATATATCTCCTGGGAGATGTGTGTGAACTACCCCACTGACTTGCTGAGATTTGCACTGGATCAGAGGTAGCTCCCACGACCCCGGCACCAGGCATACTCCTCCCAACCTTTTTCTCCTTCCCCTCTCCTCCTCCCATGCTTGGAGGTAAGGTGGAGTTTGCCAGCTTCTTGGGCGTATAGATGCTCTATCCCCGTGTTTTTCAAACTTTTGCAAGAAGCCAAAGTTCACAAATACTGAGCCCTGTGTTCAGCCCAAGTTGATTTTTCTGTTAGAAGTAAATGTTTCACACGGCTGCATCTGAAGTCATTTGGGATGAAAGGCTTCATTGGGAAGGAAAACTGTTTCAAAAGGCACCAAGTTACTCCTTTGGGAGCACCGCTATCTGAGATAGTCTCACAAGAGAACAACAGACCCTATTCACACAGACTCTGGGCTCAGGTTCAGACACAAACCATAGCTTTAGACCAAACGAGAGCACTGCATCGGAATGCAGCCAGCTTTAGGGAAAAAAAAAAAAAAAAAAAAAAAAAAAAAAAGTAAAATTGGCTACAAATCTAGACCAAGTATCATAGCTGAGAGCCTGTTTGAACACGTGCTTTGGTCCTTATGATTCTTTGCATTACAAGCAAGTAGGGTATAGGCAAGTGGCTGCAGGCTGCTGCTTTGCCCAGCGGGTCCTGTGCCAGCAGAGGGACCTTTGCAGCAGTGGGGGCTGGCACCTACCAAGAGCCCTTTGTGCACAGGGCTCTCAGGCACAAATACAAGGATACCACATTCGGCTCGAGAAGCCCTTGAGCCAGAGATTGCTGGAAGCAGTGCAGAAGGAAAGCAGTGGGAGGTATTGCTGCCTTCACCTTGTTCCTACACCCTCCCAAGCCAGCTGCTACTGGGGGAAATCAGACACCAGGCTCTGTGCGGCTTTGGTGTCCCTTGGTGTGGATAGTCTTAATTACTAAAATGCAGTGTATTTAACATATAAATGCTTTGGGAGAAAAAGAAAAAACAAACAAACAAACAAAATCACTAGTGGTGTAGAGAAGGAGGTATAACAGGGCCAATTTCGCAGGCTCTGCAGTTCTCTTTTGCACTACCTCTGTTGGGATTCGGGGGATTCTGAGCCTCAAAGGTTGTCTCCCTGCCAGTTCTTCTTGGTGGCCTCCTTCCCACGAGAGGGGAGGGTATGCTGCACTCCTATTATCCCTAAACACTAGAGAATATCACTCCCAAGAAAAAGAGAGGATCTATTTTCACACATTTCCATTTCCAAAAAGAGCCACAAACAAGGTGTTCTTGGCATGGTGAATCCTTACTTCAAGAGTGCTTGTGAAGGTAGACAAATATTTCTGTCATTTAAAGCTCACTTGAAATTCTGCAAATGACAGTAACAGCTCCTTCCTTTTCATTTCACAAACAAAAGATAATATTTAGCAGCTGGTAGGACTTGAACAGCAAACTGGAAAGCATATTCTTTACCACTGCACTTCATGCAAGCAACAGCTATTCTCTGTCCTGAGTGACTTCCCCTACCCATGCCCCAGTGCTATGTATGCCAACAAACAAAAGGAGGTCTTGGCCTAAAACAGTCACCAGAATTATAGATGAGATGGCTGTGTCCATCCATTAATTTGTAATTATCTTCCTAAGGCAGAAATAAAATAATAAACGGGCATTGCTTAATAGAATCATAGAATCATAGAATATCCTGAGTTGGAAGGGACCCTTAAGGATCATCAAGTCCAACTCTTGACACCGCACAGGTCTACCCAAGTTCAGACCATGTGACTAAGTGCACAGTCCAATCTCTTCTTAAATTCAGTCAGGCTCGGTGCAGGTATCACATGGCCACTATCTGCTCTGTAAATGGGATATAAACTACGAGCCAAATACTCAACTTCATTATTTTTCTAAATAGTGTTAATAACAATAATAAAATATCTAATATTAATTTATAGATTAAGGCAAATTTTTGCATAGTCACAAAGATCTTCATTTTCAGTGGAGCTGGAAGTAGAGAAAACAGATTAGCAATCACAAAGTTATCCTCTTCATTCTCCCTGCTTTGTCAGTCTGACCCAAATGCATATAAGCTTTCTTGCTAACTTCAGTGAGTTCTCAGTTATGTCTTCACTGGCAACACCAGCATCTTTTAGCTAAGCTAGTGCCTATTTATCCTGGTGGAAGATTTTAAGTCAGGTGGACACCTCAGTGTCCAGATCTACAGCACCTGGATCAGATCTGCAACATCCAGATGTAATCATCTGTTAGGCAGTGCTGCTGATGCCTCCTTCCAGAAGTAGTTTGAGATCTACAGGTGAATAGTGTTATGAAAGAAGATGGTGCTACGAAATTACTGTCCTGATTAATTCATATTCATGGCTATCAGTTCCACTACTTGGAAGTCCAGGGAACTGTTTCTGTAAATGAAGAATGAAACATTGCTTGTAGCAGAGTGAAAGAGAGAGAAAAAAAAAAAAAAAAAAAAAAAGGCAGTTCCAGGAGAGTCATCCCTAGAAACTCTTTTCTGGGATTGCAGCTGAAATAACTGCAACAATTGGTAAAACAGGCATTAATCAAGCTAGCAGGTTTCTCTTATTGAGAGTAATTAGCTACTCTGCCAGCTTCCAGCCTGCTCTGGAGTGGTGATTGGCTGGTAGAAAATTTTCGTGGCAGCCATATGAATGTACACACCCGTACACAGATCCTGACCAGATTATAAATTAGCTTCGCCGTGGAAGCTTTGACGCATAACGGCTGCTTTTAGAAAGAGAAGTGCTCTGCACAAAGCCACTTAGTGTGATGTCTTAGTTCCATGGGTAGCAATGGGAAGTTTCCCATTTATTTTTACGAAGCTGGGATTTTACCCTCCGTTTTGCTCACATGTATTCTCTCTCTGCAAGCCTAATCTTCAGGGGTTTTGAACATCTGTCAGATTCAAGTGGCAGAAGGAAATGGGCTGTTATTTTTGTGCAAAGAACATGTTTTTAATGGATTCCACTAAAACCTGAATGAACCTGATAGCAGATACGCTTGGGTACATGCAACTGAAATAAGGGCTAGCTCTAATTTTTGGGTCCATCTGCAGCCCACCCATAATGTGGGGAAAATTTATGGGATTACACTTCCTGCATGCATTAAGTTATTCATAAAAGACTTTACTGGGCTTATCCCTCAGTTTATTCCATCCTAAAGAATATCCCTATGGCAAACGACAACGGCAGAATCAGTTTGATGCTGTTGATTGGCAGACAAAACAACCATAGAAGAATAAAACTGAAGCAAAAAGAGAACAAAAAGACAAACATTTACTTTCCGGAGGGCATGTTCATAAAGACTAATACTTCTCAAAAGCTCAATAAAAGCTTCTTGATACTCCTCAAAAGCAAGGAGCAATTCAGAGTGCCCAGTTGAAGGTTCACTAAAGAGATCAGGTTTCCTGAGGCCAGGTGCTGAGCACTCTCAGACTCTTGAGGGATTCTGAAGTTGGTATCTGGAAAGTGAGAAATTCAAAATCACTTGTTGCCCAGAGAAATGCTGAGCAATATTCATCAACTCTGGTCTCATTCCCAGTTCTCAAACCTCCGGCGGGGTTTATTTTTAAAACTGCACAATTTCAGCTCAAGTGTTCCTCTGCTAATTTCTCAATCTCCTGCCCCCTTGCCTTTTTCATTGAGGAAAAAGATAGATAAATAGCAAAGATGAGAGAGCTTATTTCACATGCAAGAAAACAGGCTGTTGTCAGCGTCTTCAGCAATGTCTACACATTTCTCTCTAGCTTTTTCTACTGATGGCATTTAAATGCTGGTGGGAGCAATCCATGGAGATGGAGGAGGAGATACCTAAAAATGCAATCCACATCTCTAGCAATTGTGTCAGATTACAAGGAAGGAACGTAACTGTACAGAATTAGATTGCCAGTAATGTATAAAATGCTGTTCCCCAACTCTACTGCTGATGTATCAAGGAGTCCACAATTAAAGGACTCAAATCCAAGGCTGCACAGGCCTTATGCCTTCTCTTGTAGTTAGCAGCAGATATATGCGTGTGAATCAGGCAGTAGAGCTGAAGTCCAAGAGCTGAGTCCTGCAAAGAAAGCTATTCAAGGGCATTAAATCTTCGCAAGTCTGAAGCCTGGCTGGAAAGCCCAATGGATAATGGAGCCTGTGTTATCCAGTATTTTCTGCTGGAAGGATCTGCAGCTCATCAAAGTAGAGGAAATCATCTGTGTTAGTGTTTTCTACAAACTATTTGGTGTCTGAGAATTCAATTAAGTAGAATGGAGGAATAGTCAAATTAAGCAGCAATTTCATTAAATTCTTCCATTTTTTGTTTAACTTAAATGTATATGTAATTTGTATTTTCTGTTTATAATGGGAAACAAAGTAATAGTTATTTCCATGTGAAAAGCCAATGTTGTGTAGCAAGCTCTGCCTTTTTCGATATTTGTAATGCTTGGTAAGACAGGGATTTATGTGTATGCACTTAGTGCCACAAATACAATAAACTGTGTTTTTCCTGAAATGGTGTGTTTATACCATATGAAAGTGTAACCCACTAAAAGAAGAGGGTAGGTCAGAATCACTAGCAGGAGCAATAGCTTCAGAATCTGAGATAAATGTTTATGGCACAGTGTCATGCCGTGAGAGATGCTTGCTCTAGCTCTGGATGAGCCTGTTGAGGTACCAGATGTGTTACAGGACACTGAACCAAGTGTAAAGAGGTAGCACCAGTTTCTGCTGGGCTTGCCTGGCTATTCTGCTTCTCCAGCCTGGACTTAACTGGGCATTTGTTGATTTTTGAACTCACCCTTCCTGGCTTCTCGAGTACAGTTCTCTTTCTTTGTAGTGGTTCAACTTAAACTAAATGACAGAAAGTGCCTTGCTCTTTCTCCATCTGACCTCTGCTACCACATCAAGTTTGGGACATTTACTGGGAATTAGTCAATGGGTACTCAAACTATCTCAACCAGGTACTCAACCTGGGAAGAACCCTAAATTTTGATTTCCCACTTCCATTAGCCATTTGGCTATAACCTAAAAGGACAAATAGCTGTTATTGTTCCATCTGATGTATTTGCAAAAGAGTGTCTTTCTTTGCCATAGAACAGTTGTAAGCACCACTTTTGGAGATGGATGGCAGTTTCAGGCATGTAGTTTAATCTTATTGAAGCAATATTCATTGGGAGAGTTAATATCTATTGTTAGATCTGCTGACAGAGTTGGAAAAAGCCTGACGTAGTTGAAAATAAAAAAAGTTAGGAGCCTTTCTGCTCATCCTAGACAGGAGTTGTGTCACTCTGTGACCCTAGCTTACAGCTCACTGTTTTGTTCACATGGAACAGACAATCCTAAAATCAGAGAGGAAAAATCACAGGAACAATGAATATTCAATCCTTTAAATTTCTCGTGTGAAAACAGATAACAGTATATTTTATATTACTTTATTAGGAAGCAGTAAAGGAGGGTTAAAACTCCAGGGCTTTGTTAGTCATACTGCAAGCTACAGTACTGCTGATAACAAGCCACATCTGCTGATAAAGCCATTTCTGAGTGTTCCCTCCCTTCACCTCTTGCTCCTCTCCACGCTCCCATTTAGGCATCTGTAATTAGTGGTGGCCTTCAGCAATAACCAACAGCTCCCAAGCCTCCCTTTTTCCCAGGGCTTTCAGCAGTGATATCCACTTAAGAGCCTCAGATCAAGTAATGAAGGAAATTTTTCCTGTCCACATAATAAATAACAGCTAATTACTAGGCACAGAGAAGGAGAGAGAGAAATCAGAGAAAATGAAAAGGCAAATATTCGACAATAAAAGGATAGCCTGGGACCAGCATCTTCCTGAGAAGGAAGGGCTGTGAGGACAGGAGGAGGTTGTTTGGTCACCAACAACTGCATAGCACTGAGAAACTTCACATCCAATAAGCCACAGCCTGTGCACAATGCCTCATTTACCATTGTGCAAGACATTGCTGTTAATTTCCAGGGAGTGAGTAATAGGAACAACTCCCGTGTGTGCACACACACCCATGTAAGCATAGTTAAAAGTCAGGAGCGTCCCTTCCCCACAACTGCCCTGTGGGTGCTTCTTTTCAAAGCACCATGTGGCAAATGTAGCTGCCACTGCTCATAACCAGTGGCTTTATTGCTTTTGGAGCCTTAAAGGATACAGCTCTTGGCCACACATAAGCCTGTCATTAATACATCTTGATAGTGAGGGATAAGCCACTTCCATAGAGAGAAGCGAAATGAGAAGCAGTGATAAAAAGCAACCTAAATACCCGTGTGAAGCTGTGGGCTGTTGTTGTACCAGGATACCTCCATGCAAATTCTGCCTGGCCTGAGCTGAACTCTGGAGTTCTGACAAGAGGCTGAGGGAGATGCTCTACTTCTACAAATCATCCCCTCTGAAATGCATTTTGAGGGTTTAACTGTATTCAGAGCTTCCAGAATTAGAAATGCACAGGGTTTAGTGCAATTAGCTTGCCCGATGTCAAACACTAATGGGAAAAATCACACGAACGTCAGTAGCAGCACTGGGTTCTGTTACAGGAGCAGATGCTGCAAGTGCAACAGGGAACCTTTCCCCTAAGAGGTCCATACAACTGGACACTACCAGGCAGTCCTGTCACTGCTATATGTCACGGTGTTAGTGCTCACTGTTATCATCCCTGTACTGCTCAGCAGAAGGCTGCTTGAAGAAGTGACAATGACTGCAGCTTCATGTATTTGAGGCAAACACTGCTGTCTTACTAGACAGGTTTGCATTCTATGATCAGAGAAAGAAAAAAATAAATAAATAAATGAGACTGCATGTTAGAAGGGCACTGAGAGAGCTTTCCCCCTCAAGACTGACAGAACAGCCCTGAGAATACAAAGGACAACATAAGGCAAACATCTGTTCAAATAAAGGGAGTCAGAGAGCTGCCTTTTGTAGCCTTGAAATAATATTCCACCTATAAAAATTAACCACTGTGTTTTTCCCCACACTTTAAACCCTATTCAGTTCTCCTTAGGATTATGTTTACTGGAAAGTTTTGCTTGTGCCATTTCTTTTTGTAGCAAGCTAATTTGTGGTCTGTGTAGCTTAATCACATTTTCTTCTGCCTTCTATTGGCAATACTAGCTCGGGACAAATAAAAGCCATCATTCAAAGGAATAACATACTTTCTTAACACAAGCTGACATAGGAAAGCAAGCGAGGGCTCAGACAATCCCAAACCTGCTCCATTAAGAGATGACGTTTTTAACAATAGATCTGTCGGACCCCACTGGAAATAATGGGGCCCCGTCACATCAGGAATTTGTGCGCGCGACAGGTGATTATGTTCTGGAAATGTTCCAGTGCCAGCTGTGTTGCTTCACGTTATTTGTAACCTCTGTAATTGTGGCTTTTCAAAACCATTTTTATTTGGAAAGCCACGTACAGAAGGACAAAAAAACCCTACTACCATTTGTTCAGGGAGGAAAAAATCAGCATATCAAAGCCTGAACAGTAGTGCCCTGTTTTCTGAATTGCTGGCTTAGACTCCCGTATTCTAACAAAACCCTAAACCCTAATGTAATCATTGTTACATGTTTCCCCCTTTCCTCACAGTCTTGTTACAGTTCCTGCTTACCAATGAATGGACCCACAAGCATCTGCTTAATGCCTGCGAAGAGAATTCCTTCTGAAATATCAGAACTGTGGAAAAGCTGAGTCTGCTCACTAGGCTCACT